>NW_026968711.1:600000-900000 GCF_028390025.1 Pseudophryne corroboree
TTTGCTAAGAGATAGGCATTGGAAAATTCAGGGCTATAACGTGTAGATGAAGCACTAACAGGAGGCTTTAAAATTTTCATTCTAGTGTCCTTCGTTTGGGAGAAAAATGCAAAGGTACAATACAGCTTTTCCTTGCCGATATCCCTCTTTTGCAAAGAGATAGGCATTGGAAAATTCAGGGCTATAACGTGTAGATGAAGCACTAATAGGAGGCTTTAAAATTTTCATTCTAGTGTCCTTCGTTTGGGAGAAAAATGCAAAGGTACAATACAGCTTTTCCTTGCCGATATCTCTCTTTTGCAAAGAGATAGGCATTGGAAAATTCAGGGCTATAACGTGTAGATGAAGCACTAACAGGAGGCTTTAAAATTTTCATTCTAGTGTCTTTCGTTTGGGAGAAAAATGCAAAGGTACAATACAGCTTTTCCTTGCCGATATCTCTCTTTTGCAAAGAGCTAGGCATTGGAAAATTCAGGGCTATAACGTGTAGATGAAGCAATAACAGCAGACTTTAAAATTTTCATTCTAGTGTCTTTCGTTTGGGAGAAAACTGCAAAGGTACAATACAGCTTTTCCTTGCCAATATCTCTCTTTTGCAAAGAGCTAGGCATTGGAAAATTCAGGGCTATAACGTGTAGATGAAGCACTAACAGGAGGCTTTAAAATTTTCATTCTAGTGTCTTTCGTTTGGGAGAAAAATGCAAAGGTACAACACAGCATTTCCTTGCCGATATCTCTCTTTTGCAAAGAGATAGGCATTGGAAAATTCAGGGCTATTACGTGTAGATGAAGCACTAAAAGGAGGCTTTAAAATTTTCATTCTAGTGTCTTTCGTTTGGGAGAAAAATGTAAAAGTACAATGCAGCTTTTCCTTGCCGATATCTCTCTTTTGCAAAGAGATAGGCATTGGAAAATTCAGGGCTATAACGTGTAGATGAAGCACTAACAGGAGGCTTTAACATTTTCATTCTAGTGTCTTTCGTTTGGGAGAAAAATGCAAAGGTACAATACAGTTTTTCCTTGCCGATATCTCTCTTTTGCAAAGAGATAGGCATTGGAAAATTCAGGGCTATAACGTGTAGATGAAGCACTAACAGGAGGCTTTAAAATTTTCATTCTAGTGTCTTTCGTTTGGGAGAAAAATGCAAAGGTACAATACAGCTTTTCCTTGCCGATATCTCTCTTTTGCTAAGAGATAGGCATTGGAAAATTCAGGGCTATAACGTGTAGATGAAGCACTAAAAGGAGGCTTTAAAATTTTCATTCTAGTGTCCTTCGTTTGGGAGAAAAATGCAAAGGTACAATACAGCTTTTCCTTGCCGATATCTCTCTTTTGCAAAGAGATAGGCATTGGAAAATTCAGGGCTATAACGTGTAGATGAAGCACTAACAGGAGGCTTTAAAATTTTCATTCTAGTGTCTTTCGTTTGGGAGAAAAATGCAAAGGTACAATACAGCATTTCCTTGCCGATATCTCTCTTTTGCAAAGAGATAGGCATTGGAAAATTCAGGGGTATTACGTGTAGATGAAGCACTAAAAGGAGGCTTTAAAATTTTCATTCTAGTGTCTTTCGTTTGGGAGAAAAATGTAAAAGTACAATGCAGCTTTTCCTTGCCGATATCTCTCTTTTGCAAAGAGATAGGCATTGGAAAATTCAGGGCTATAACGTGTAGATGAAGCACTAACAGGAGGCTTTAAAATTTTCATTCTAGTGTCTTTCGTTTGGGAGAAAAATGTAAAAGTACAATGCAGCTTTTCCTTGCCGATATCTCTCTTTTGCAAAGAGATAGGCATTGGAAAATTCAGGGCTATAACGTGTATATGAAGCACTAACAGGAGGCTTTAAAATTTTTCATTCTAGTGTCTTTCGTTTGGGAGAAAAATGCAAAGGTACAATACAGCTTTTCCTTGCCGATATCTCTCTTTTGCAAAGAGATAGGCATTGGAAAATTCAGGGCTATAACGTGTAGATGAAGCACTAACAGGAGGCTTTAAAATTTTCATTCTAGTGTCTTTCGTTTGGGAGAAAAATGCAATGGTACAATACAGCTTTTCCTTGCCGATATCTCTCTTTTGCAAAGAGCTAGGCATTTGAAAATTCAGGGCTATAACGTGTAGATGAAGCACTAACAGTAGACTTTAAAATTTTCATTCTAGTGTCTTTCGTTTGGGAGAAAAATGCAAAGGTACAATACAGCTTTTCCTTGCCGATATCTCTCTTTTGCTAAGAGATAGGCATTGGAAAATTCAGGGCTATAACGTGTAGATGAAGCACTAAAAGGAGGCTTTAAAATTTTCATTCTAGTGTCCTTCGTTTGGGAGAAAAATGCAAAGGTACAATACAGCTTTTCCTTGCCGATATCTCTCTTTTGCAAAGAGATAGGCATTGGAAAATTCAGGGCTATAACGTGTAGATGAAGCACTAACAGGAGGCTTTAAAATTTTCATTCTAGTGTCCTTCGTTTGGGAGAAAAATGCAAAGGTACAATACAGCTTTTCCTTGCCAATATCTCTCTGTTGCAAAGAGCTAGGCATTGGAAAATTCAGGGCTATAACGTGTAGATGAATCACTAACAGGAGGCTTTAAAATTTTCATTCTAGTGTCTTTCGTTTGGGAGAAAAATGCAAAGGTACAATACAGCATTTCCTTGCCGATATCTCTCTTTTGCAAAGAGATAGGCATTGGAAAATTCAGGGCTATTACGTGTAGATGAAGCACTAAAAGGAGGCTTTAAAATTTTCATTCTAGTGTCTTTCGTTTGGGAGAAAAATGTAAAAGTACAATGCAGCTTTTCCTTGCCGATATCTCTCTTTTGCAAAGAGATAGGCATTGGAAAATTCAGGGCTATAACGTGTAGATGAAGCACTAACAGGAGGCTTTAAAATTTTCATTCTAGTGTCTTTCGTTTGGGAGAAAAATGTAAAAGTACAATGCAGCTTTTCCTTGCCGATATCTCTCTTTTGCAAAGAGATAGGCATTGGAAAATTCAGGGCTATAACGTGTATATGAAGCACTAACAGGAGGCTTTAAAATTTTCATTCTAGTGTCTTTCGTTTGGGAGAAAAATGCAAAGGTACAATACAGCTTTTCCTTGCCGATATCTCTCTTTTGCTAAGAGATAGGCATTGGAAAATTCAGGGCTATAACGTGTAGATGAAGCACTAAAAGGAGGCTTTAAAATTTTCATTCTAGTGTCCTTCGTTTGGGAGAAAAATGCAAAGGTACAATACAGCTTTTCCTTGCCGATATCTCTCTTTTGCAAAGAGATAGGCATTGGAAAATTCAGGGCTATAACGTGTAGATGAAGCACTAATAGGAGGCTTTAAAATTTTCATTCTAGTGTCCTTCGTTTGGGAGAAAAATGCAAAGGTACAATACAGCTTTTCCTTGCCGATATCTCTCTTTTGCAAAGAGATAGGCATTGGAAAATTCAGGGCTATAACGTGTAGATGAAGCACTAACAGGAGGCTTTAAAATTTTCATTCTAGTGTCTTTCGTTTGGGAGAAAAATGCAAAGGTACAATACAGCTTTTCCTTGCCGATATCTCTCTTTTGCAAAGAGATAGGCATTGGAAAATTCAGGGCTATAACGTGTAGATGAAGCACTAATAGGAGGCTTTAAAATTTTCATTCTAGTGTCCTTCGTTTGGGAGAAACATGCAAAGGTACAATACAGCTTTTCCTTGCCGATATCTCTCTTTTGCAAAGAGCTAGGCATTGGAAAATTCAGTGCTATAACGTGTAGATGAAGCACTAATAGGAGGCTTTAAAATTTTCATTCTAGTGTCTTTCGTTTGGGAGAAAAATGCAAAAGTACAATGCTGCTTTTCCTTGCCGATATCTCTCTTTTGCAAAGAGATAGGCATTGGAAAATTCAGGGCTATAACGTGTAGATGAAGCACTAACAGGAGGCTTTAAAATTTTCATTCTAGTGTCCTTCGTTTGGGAGAAAAATGCAAAGGTACAATACAGCTTTTCCTTGCCAATATCTCTCTTTTGCAAAGAGCTAGGCATTTGAAAATTCAGGGCTATAACGTGTAGATGAAGCACTAACAGGAGGCTTTAAAATTTTCATTCTAGTGTCTTTCGTTTGGGAGAAAAATGCAAAGGTACAATACAGCTTTTCCTTGCCGATATCTCTCTTTTGCAAAGAGATAGGCATTGGAAAATTCAGGGCTATAACGTGTAGATGAAGCACTAATAGGAGGCTTTAAAATTTTAATTCTAGTGTCCTTCGTTTGGGAGAAACATGCAAAGGTACAATACAGCTTTTCCTTGCCGATATCTCTCTTTTGCAAAGAGATAGGCATTGGAAAATTCAGGGCTATAACGTGTAGATGAAGCACTAACAGGAGGCTTTAAAATTTTCATTCTAGTGTCTTTCGTTTGGGAGAAAAATGCAAAGGTACAATACAGCTTTTCCTTGCCAATATCTCTCTTTTGCAAAGAGCTAGGCATTGGAAAATTCAGGGCTATAACGTGTAGATGAAGCACTAACAGGAGGCTTTAAAATTTTCATTCTAGTGTATTTCGTTTGGGAGAAAAATGCAAAGGTACAATACAGCATTTCCTTGCCGATATCTCTCTTTTGCAAAGAGATAGGCTTTGGAAAATTCAGGGCTATTACGTGTAGATGAAGCACTAAAAGGAGGCTTTAAAATTTTCATTCTAGTGTCTTTCGTTTGGGAGAAAAATGTAAAAGTACAATGCAGCTTTTCCTTGCCGATATCTCTCTTTTGCAAAGAGATAGGCATGAGAAAATTCAGGGCTATAACGTGTATATGAAGCACTAACAGGAGGCTTTAAAATTTTCATTCTAGTGTCTTTCGTTTGGGAGAAAAATGCAAAGGTACAATACAGCTTTTCCTTGCCGATATCTCTCTTTTGCTAAGAGATAGGCATTGGAAAATTCAGGGCTATAACGTGTAGATGAAGCACTAACAGGAGGCTTTAAAATTTTCATTCTAGTGTCCTTCGTTTGGGAGAAAAATGCAAAGGTACAATACAGCTTTTCCTTGCCGATATCTCTCTTTTGCAAAGAGATAGGCATTGGAAAATTCAGGGCAATAACGTGTAGATGAAGCACTAATAGGAGGCTTTAAAATTTTCATTCTAGTGTCCTTCGTTTGGGAGAAAAATGCAAAGGTACAATACAGCTTTTCCTTGCCGATATCTCTCTTTTGCAAAGAGATAGGCATTGGAAAATTCAGGGCTATAACGTGTAGATGAAGCACTAACAGGAGGCTTTAAAATTTTCATTCTAGTGTCTTTCGTTTGGGAGAAAAATGCAAAGGTACAATACAGCTTTTCCTTGCCGATATCTCTCTTTTGCAAAGAGCTAGGCATTTGAAAATTCAGGGCTATAACGTGTAGATGAAGCACTAACAGTAGACTTTAAAATTTTCATTCTAGTGTCTTTCGTTTGGGAGAAAAATGCAAAGGTACAATACAGCTTTTCCTTGCCGATATCTCTCTTTTGCTAAGAGATAGGCATTGGAAAATTCAGGGCTATAACGTGTAGATGAAGCACTAAAAGGAGGCTTTAAAATTTTCATTCTAGTGTCCTTCGTTTGGGAGAAAAATGCAAAGGTACAATACAGCTTTTCCTTGCCGATATCTCTCTTTTGCAAAGAGATAGGCATTGGAAAATTCAGGGCTATAACGTGTAGATGAAGCACTAACAGGAGGCTTTAAAATTTTCATTCTAGTGTCCTTCGTTTGGGAGAAAAATGCAAAGGTACAATACAGCTTTTCCTTGCCAATATCTCTCTGTTGCAAAGAGCTAGGCATTGGAAAATTCAGGGCTATAACGTGTAGATGAATCACTAACAGGAGGCTTTAAAATTTTCATTCTAGTGTCTTTCGTTTGGGAGAAAAATGCAAAGGTACAATACAGCATTTCCTTGCCGATATCTCTCTTTTGCAAAGAGATAGGCATTGGAAAATTCACGGCTATTACGTGTAGATGAAGCACTAAAAGGAGGCTTTAAAATTTTCATTCTAGTGTCTTTCGTTTGGGAGAAAAATGTAAAAGTACAATGCAGCTTTTCCTTGCCGATATCTCTCTTTTGCAAAGAGATAGGCATTGGAAAATTCAGGGCTATAACGTGTAGATGAAGCACTAACAGGAGGCTTTAAAATTTTCATTCTAGTGTCTTTCGTTTGGGAGAAAAATGTAAAAGTACAATGCAGCTTTTCCTTGCCGATATCTCTCTTTTGCAAAGAGATAGGCATTGGAAAATTCAGGGCTATAACGTGTATATGAAGCACTAACAGGAGGCTTTAAAATTTTCATTCTAGTGTCTTTCGTTTGGGAGAAAAATGCAAAGGTACAATACAGCTTTTCCTTGCCGATATCTCTCTTTTGCTAAGAGATAGGCATTGGAAAATTCAGGGCTATAACGTGTAGATGAAGCACTAAAAGGAGGCTTTAAAATTTTCATTCTAGTGTCCTTCGTTTGGGAGAAAAATGCAAAGGTACAATACAGCTTTTCCTTGCCGATATCTCTCTTTTGCAAAGAGATAGGCATTGGAAAATTCAGGGCTATAACGTGTAGATGAAGCACTAATAGGAGGCTTTAAAATTTTCATTCTAGTGTCCTTCGTTTGGGAGAAAAATGCAAAGGTACAATACAGCTTTTCCTTGCCGATATCTCTCTTTTGCAAAGAGATAGGCATTGGAAAATTCAGGGCTATAACGTGTAGATGAAGCACTAACAGGAGGCTTTAAAATTTTCATTCTAGTGTCTTTCGTTTGGGAGAAAAATGCAAAGGTACAATACAGTTTTTCCTTGCCGATATCTCTCTTTTGCAAAGAGATAGGCATTGGAAAATTCAGGGCTATAACGTGTAGATGAAGCACTAACAGGAGGCTTTAAAATTTTCATTCTAGTGTCTTTCGTTTGGGAGAAAAATGCAAAGGTACAATACAGCTTTTCCTTGCCGATATCTCTCTTTTGCAAAGAGATAGGCATTGGAAAATTCAGGGCTATAACGTGTAGATGAAGCACTAACAGAAGGCTTTAAAATTTTCATTCTAGTGTCCTTCGTTTGGGAGAAAAATGCAAAGGTACAATACAGTTTTTTGCTTGCCGATATCTCTCTTTTGCAAAGAGATAGGCATTGGAAAATTCAGGGCTATAACGTGTAGATGAAGCACTAACAGGAGGCTTTAAAATTTTCATTCTAGTGTCTTTCGTTTGGGAGAAAAATGCAAAGGTACAATACAGCTTTTCCTTGCCGATATCTCTCTTTTGCAAAGAGATAGGCATTTGGAAATTCAGGGCTATAACGTGTAGATGAAGCACTAACAGAAGGCTTTAAAATTTTCATTCTAGTGTCCTTCGTTTGGGAGAAAAATGCAAAGGTACAATACAGCTTTTCCTTGCCGATATCTCTCTTTTGCAAAGAGATAGGCATTGGAAAATTCAGGGCTATAACGTGTAGATGAAGCACTAATAGGAGGCTTTAAAATTTTCATTCTAGTGTCCTTCGTTTGGGAGAAACATGCAAAGGTACAATACAGCTTTTCCTTGCCGATATCTCTCTTTTGCAAAGAGCTAGGCATTGGAAAATTCAGTGCTATAACGTGTAGATGAAGCACTAATAGGAGGCTTTAAAATTTTCATTCTAGTGTCTTTCGTTTGGGAGAAAAATGCAAAAGTACAATGCTGCTTTTCCTTGCCGATATCTCTCTTTTGCAAAGAGATAGGCATTGGAAAATTCAGGGCTATAACGTGTAGATGAAGCACTAACAGGAGGCTTTAAAATTTTCATTCTAGTGTCCTTCGTTTGGGAGAAAAATGCAAAGGTACAATACAGCTTTTCCTTGCCAATATCTCTCTTTTGCAAAGAGCTAGGCATTGGAAAATTCAGGGCTATAACGTGTAGATGAAGCACTAACAGGAGGCTTTAAAATTTTCATTCTAGTGTCTTTCGTTTGGGAGAAAAATGCAAAGGTACAATACAGCTTTTCCTTGCCGATATCTCTCTTTTGCAAAGAGATAGGCATTTGAAAATTCAGGGCTATAACGTGTAGATGAAGCATTAACAGAAGGCTTTAAAATTTTCATTCTAGTGTCCTTCGTTTGGGAGAAAAATGCAAAGGTACAATACAGCTTTTCCTTGCCGATATCTCTCTTTTGCAAAGAGATAGGCATTGGAAAATTCAGGGCTATAACGTGTAGATGAAGCACTAATAGGAGGCTTTAAAATTTTAATTCTAGTGTCCTTCGTTTGGGAGAAACATGCAAAGGTACAATACAGCTTTTCCTTGCCGATATCTCTCTTTTGCAAAGAGATAGGCATTGGAAAATTCAGGGCTATAACGTGTAGATGAAGCACTAACAGGAGGCTTTAAAATTTTCATTCTAGTGTCTTTCGTTTGGGAGAAAAATGCAAAGGTACAATACAGCTTTTCCTTGCCAATATCTCTCTTTTGCAAAGAGCTAGGCATTGGAAAATTCAGGGCTATAACGTGTAGATGAAGCACTAACAGGAGGCTTTAAAATTTTCATTCTAGTGTATTTCGTTTGGGAGAAAAATGCAAAGGTACAATACAGCATTTCCTTGCCGATATCTCTCTTTTGCAAAGAGATAGGCTTTGGAAAATTCAGGGCTATTACGTGTAGATGAAGCACTAAAAGGAGGCTTTAAAATTTTCATTCTAGTGTCTTTCGTTTGGGAGAAAAATGTAAAAGTACAATGCAGCTTTTCCTTGCCGATATCTCTCTTTTGCAAAGAGATAGGCATGAGAAAATTCAGGGCTATAACGTGTATATGAAGCACTAACAGGAGGCTTTAAAATTTTCATTCTAGTGTCTTTCGCTTGGGAGAAAAATGCAAAGGTACAATACAGCTTTTCCTTGCCGATATCTCTCTTTTGCTAAGAGATAGGCATTGGAAAATTCAGGGCTATAACGTGTAGATGAAGCACTAACAGGAGGCTTTAAAATTTTCATTCTAGTGTCCTTCGTTTGGGAGAAAAATGCAAAGGTACAATACAGCTTTTCCTTGCCGATATCTCTCTTTTGCAAAGAGATAGGCATTGGAAAATTCAGGGCAATAACGTGTAGATGAAGCACTAATAGGAGGCTTTAAAATTTTCATTCTAGTGTCCTTCGTTTGGGAGAAAAATGCAAAGGTACAATACAGCTTTTCCTTGCCGATATCTCTCTTTTGCAAAGAGATAGGCATTGGAAAATTCAGGGCTATAACGTGTAGATGAAGCACTAACAGGAGGCTTTAAAATTTTCATTCTAGTGTCTTTCGTTTGGGAGAAAAATGCAAAGGTACAATACAGCTTTTCCTTGCCGATATCTCTCTTTTGCAAAGAGCTAGGCATTGGAAAATTCAGGGCTATAACGTGTAGATGAAGCACTAACAGCAGACTTTAAAATTTTCATTCTAGTGTCTTTCGTTTGGGAGAAAACTGCAAAGGTACAATACAGCTTTTCCTTGCCAATATCTCTCTTTTGCAAAGAGCTAGGCATTGGAAAATTCAGGGCTATAACGTGTAGATGAAGCACTAACAGGAGGCTTTAAAATTTTCATTCTAGTGTCTTTCGTTTGGGAGAAAAATGCAAAGGTACAATACAGTTTTTCCTTGCCGATATCTCTCTTTTGCAAAGAGATAGGCATTGGAAAATTCAGGGCTATAACGTTTAGATGAAGCACTAACAGGAGGCTTTAAAATTTTCATTCAAGTGTCTTTCGTTTGGGAGAAAAATGCAAAGGTACAATACAGCTTTTCCTTGCCGATATCTCTCTTTTGCAAAGAGATAGGCATTTGAAAATTCAGGGCTATAACGTGTAGATGAAGCACTAACAGGAGGCTTTAAAATTTTCATTCTAGTGTCCTTCGTTTGGGAGAAAAATGCAAAGGTACATTACAGCTTTTCCTTGCCGATATCTCTCTTTTGCAAAGAGATAGGCATTGGAAAATTCAGGGCTATAACGTGTAGATGAAGCACTAACAGGAGGCTTTAAAATTTTCATTCTAGTGTCTTTCGTTTGGGAGAAAAATGCAAAGGTACAATACAGCTTTTCCTTGCCAATATCTCTCTTTTGCAAAGAGCTAGGCATTGGAAAATTCAGGGCTATAACGTGTAGATGAAGCACTAACAGGAGGCTTTAAAATTTTCATTCTAGTGTCTTTCGTTTGGGAGAAAAATGCAAAAGTACAATGATGCTTTTCCTTGCCGATATCTCTCTTTTGCAAAGAGATAGGCATTGGAAAATTCAGGGCTATAACGTGTAGATGAAGCACTAACAGGAGGCTTTAAAATTTTCATTCTAGTGTCTTTCGTTTGGGAGAAAAATGCAAAAGTACAATGCTGCTTTTCCTTGCCGATATCTCTCTTTTGCAAAGAGATAGGCATTGGAAAATGCAGGGCTATAACATGTAGATGAAGCACTAACAGGAGGCTTTAACATTTTCATTCTAGTGTCTTTCGTTTGGGAGAAAAATGCAAAAGTACAATGCTGCTTTTCCTTGCCGATATCTCTCTTTTGCAAAGAGATAGGCATTGGAAAATGCAGGGCTATAACGTGCAGATGAAGCACTAACAGGAGGCTTTAACATTTTCATTCTAGTGTCTTTCGTTTGGGAGAAAAATGCAAAGGTACAATACAGCTTTTCCTTGCCAATATCTCTCTTTTGCAAAGAGCTAGGCATTGGAAAATGCAGGGCTATAACGTGTAGATGAAGCACTAACAGGAGGCTTTACAATTTTCATTCTAGTGTCTTTCGTTTGGGAGAAAAATGCAAAGGTACAATGCTGCTTTTCCTTGCCGTTATCTCTCTTTTGCAAAGAGATAGGCATTGGAAAATGCAGGGCTATAACGTGTAGATGAAGCACTAACAGGAGGCTTTTAAATTTTCATTCTAGTGTCCTTCGTTTGGGAGAAAAATGCAAAGGTACAATACAGTTTTTCCTTGCCAATATCTCTCTTTTGAAAAGAGATAGGCATTGGAAAATTCAGGGCTATAACGTGTAGATGAAGCACTAACAGGAGGCTTTAAAATTTTCATTCTAGTGTCTTTCGTTTGGGAGAAAAATGCAAAGGTACAATACAGCTTTTCCTTACCAATATCTCTCTTTTGCAAAGAGCTAGGCATTGGAAAATTTAGGGCTATAACGTGTAGATGAAGCACTAACAGGAGGCTTTAAAATTTTCATTCTAGTGTCTTTCGTTTGGGAGAAAAATGCAAAAGTACAATGCAGCTTTTCCTTGCCGATATCTCTCTTTTGCAAAGAGATAGGCATTGGAAAATGCAGGGCTATAACGTGTAGATGAAGCACTAACAGTAGGCTTTAAAAATTTCATTCTAGTGTCTTTCGTTTGGGAGAAAAATGCAAAAGTACAATGCAGCTTTTCCTTGAAGATATCTCTCTTTTGCAAAGAGATAGGCATTGGAAAATGCAGGGCTATAACGTGTAGATGAAGCACTAACAGTAGGCTTTAAAAATTTCATTCTAGTGTCTTTCGTTTGGGAGAAAAATGCAAAGGTACAATACAGCTTTTCCTTGCCGATATCTCTCTTTTGCAAAGAGATAGGCATTGGAAAATTCAGGGCTATAACGTGTAGATGAAGCACTAACAGGAGGCTTTAAATTTTTCATTCTAGTGTCTTTCGTTTGGGAGAAAAATGCAAAGGTACAATACAGTTTTTCCTTGCCGATATCTCTCTTTTGCAAAGAGATAGGCATTGGAAAATTCAGGGCTATAACGTGTAGATGAAGCACTAACAGGAGGCTTTAAAATTTTCATTCTAGTGTCTTTCGTTTGGGAGAAAAATGCAAAGGTACAATACAGCATTTCCTTGCCGATATCTCTCTTTTGCAAAGAGATAGGCATTGGAAAATTCAGGGCTATTACGTGTAGATGAAGCACTAAAAGGAGGCTTTAAAATTTTCATTCTAGTGTCTTTCGTTTGGGAGAAAAATGTAAAAGTACAATGCAGCTTTTCCTTGCCGATATCTCTCTTTTGCAAAGAGATAGGCATTGGAAAATTCAGGGCTATAACGTGTAGATGAAGCACAAACAGGAGGCTTTAAAATTTTCATTCTAGTGTCTTTCGTTTGGGAGAAAAATGCAAAAGTACAATGCAGCTTTTCCTTGCCGATATCTCTCTTTTGCAAAGAGATAGGCATTGGAAAATTCAGGGCTATAACGTGTATATGAAGCACTAACAGGAGGCTTTAAAATTTTCATTCTAGTGTCTTTCGTTTGGGAGAAAAATGCAAAGGTACAATACAGCTTTTCCTTGCCGATATCTCTCTTTTGCTAAGAGATAGGCATTGGAAAATTCAGGGCTATAACGTGTAGATGAAGCACTAAAAGGAGGCTTTAAAATTTTCATTCTAGTGTCCTTCGTTTGGGAGAAAAATGCAATGGTACAATACATCTTTTCCTTGCCGATATCTCTCTTTTGCAAAGAGATAGGCATTGGAAAATTCAGGGCTATAACGTGTAGATGAAGCACTAACAGGAGGCTTTAAAATTTTCATTCTAGTGTCTTTCGTTTGGGAGAAAAATGCAAAGGTACAATACAGCATTTCCTTGCCGATATCTCTCTTTTGCAAAGAGATAGGCATTGGAAAATTCAGGGGTATTACGTGTAGATGAAGCACTAAAAGGAGGCTTTAAAATTTTCATTCTAGTGTCTTTCGTTTGGGAGAAAAATGTAAAAGTACAATGCAGCTTTTCCTTGCCGATATCTCTCTTTTGCAAAGAGATATGCATTGGAAAATTCAGGGCTATAACGTGTAGATGAAGCACTAACAGGAGGCTTTAAAATTTTCATTCTAGTGTCTTTCGTTTGGGAGAAAAATGTAAAAGTACAATGCAGCTTTTCCTTGCCGATATCTCTCTTTTGCAAAGAGATAGGCATTGGAAAATTCAGGGCTATAACGTGTATATGAAGCACTAACAGGAGGCTTTAAAATTTTCATTCTAGTGTCTTTCGTTTGGGAGAAAAATGCAAAGGTACAATACAGCATTTCCTTGCCGATATCTCTCTTTTGCAAAGAGATAGGCATTGGAAAATTCAGGGCTATTACGTGTAGATGAAGCACTAAAAGGAGGCTTTAAAATTTTCATTCTAGTGTCTTTCGTTTGGGAGAAAAATGTAAAAGTACAATGCAGCTTTTCCTTGCCGATATCTCTCTTTTGCAAAGAGATAGGCATTGGAAAATTCAGGGCTATAACGTGTAGATGAAGCACTAACAGGAGGCTTTAAAATTTTCATTCTAGTGTCTTTCGTTTGGGAGAAAAATGCAAAGGTACAATACAGCTTTTCCTTGCCAATATCTCTCTTTTGCAAAGAGCTAGGCATTGGAAAATTCAGGGCTATAACGTGTAGATGAAGCACTAACAGGAGGCTTTAAAATTTTCATTCTAGTGTCTTTCGTTTGGGAGAAAAATGTAAAAGTACAATGCAGCTTTTCCTTGCCGATATCTCTCTTTTGCAAAGAGATAGGCATTGGAAAATTCAGGGCTATAACGTGTATATGAAGCACTAACAGGAGGCTTTAAAATTTTCATTCTAGTGTCTTTCGTTTGGGAGAAAAATGCAAAGGTACAATACAGCTTTTCCTTGCCAATATCTCTCTTTTGCAAAGAGCTAGGCATTGGAAAATTCAGGGCTATAACGTGTAGATGAAGCACTAACAGGAGGCTTTAAAATTTTCATTCTAGTGTCTTTCGTTTGGGAGAAAAATGCAAAGGTACAATACAGCATTTCCTTGCCGATATCTCTCTTTTGCAAAGAGATAGGCATTGGAAAATTCAGGGCTATTACGTGTAGATGAAGCACTAAAAGGAGGCTTTAAAATTTTCATTCTAGTGTCTTTCGTTTGGGAGAAAAATGTAAAAGTACAATGCAGCTTTTCCTTGCCGATATCTCTCTTTTGCAAAGAGATAGGCATTGGAAAATTCAGGGCTATAACGTGTAGATGAAGCACTAACAGGAGGCTTTAAAATTTTCATTCTAGTGTCTTTCGTTTGGGAGAAAAATGCAAAGGTACAATACAGCTTTTCCTTGCCAATATCTCTCTTTTGCAAAGAGCTAGGCATTGGAAAATTCAGGGCTATAACGTGTAGATGAAGCACTAACAGGAGGCTTTAAAATTTTCATTCTAGTGTCTTTCGTTTGGGAGAAAAATGCAAAGGTACAATACAGCATTTCCTTGCCGATATCTCTCTTTTGCAAAGAGATAGGCATTGGAAAATTCAGGGCTATTACGTGTAGATGAAGCACTAAAAGGAGGCTTTAAAATTTTCATTCTAGTGTCTTTCGTTTGGGAGAAAAATGTAAAAGTACAATGCAGTTTTTCCTTGCCGATATCTCTCTTTTGCAAAGAGATAGGCATTGGAAAATTCAGGGCTATAACGTGTAGATGAAGCACTAACAGGAGGCTTTAAAATTTTCATTCTAGTGTCTTTCGTTTGGGAGAAAAATGTAAAAGTACAATGCAGCTTTTCCTTGCCGATATCTCTCTTTTGCAAAGAGATAGGCATTGGAAAATTCAGGGCTATAACGTGTATATGAAGCACTAACAGGAGGCTTTAAAATTTTCATTCTAGTGTCTTTCGTTTGGGAGAAAAATGCAAAGGTACAATACAGCTTTTCCTTGCCGATATCTCTCTTTTGCTAAGAGATAGGCATTGGAAAATTCAGGGCTATAACGTGTAGATGAAGCACTAATAGGAGGCTTTAAAATTTTCATTCTAGTGTCCTTCGTTTGGGAGAAAAATGCAAAGGTACAATACAGCTTTTCCTTGCCGATATCTCTCTTTTGCAAAGAAATAGGCATTGGAAAATTCAGGGCTATAACGTGTAGATGAAGCACTAACAGGAGGCTTTAAAATTTTCATTCTAGTGTCTTTCGTTTGGGAGAAAAATGCAAAGGTACAATACAGCTTTTCCTTGCCGATATCTCTCTTTTGCAAAGAGCTAGGCATTGGAAAATTCAGGGCTATAACGTGTAGATGAAGCACTAACAGTAGACTTTAAAATTTTCATTCTAGTGTCTTTCGTTTGGGAGAAAAATGCAAAGGTACAATACAGCTTTTCCTTGCCAATATCTCTCTTTTGCAAAGAGCTAGGCATTGGAAAATTCAGGGCTATAACGTGTAGATAAAGCACTAACAGGAGGCTTTAAAATTTTCATTCTAGTGTCTTTCGTTTGGGAGAAAAATGCAAAAGTACAATGCTGCTTTTCCTTGCCGATATCTCTCTTTTGCAAAGAGATAGGCATTGGAAAATTCAGGGCTATAACGTGTAGATGAAGCACTAACAGGAGGCTTTAAAATTTTCATTCTAGTGTCCTTCGTTTGGGAGAAAAATGCAAAGGTACAATACAGCTTTTCCTTGCCAATATCTCTCTTTTGCAAAGAGCTAGGCATTGGAAAATTCAGGGCTATAACGTGTAGATGAAGCACTAACAGGAGGCTTTAAAATTTTCATTCTAGTGTCTTTCGTTTGGGAGAAAAATGCAAAGGTACAATACAGCATTTCCTTGCCGATATCTCTCTTTTGCAAAGAGATAGGCATTGGAAAATTCAGGGCTATTACGTGTAGATGAAGCACTAAAAGGAGGCTTTAAAATTTTCATTCTAGTGTCTTTCGTTTGGGAGAAAAATGTAAAAGTACAATGCAGCTTTTCCTTGCCGATATCTCTCTTTTGCAAAGAGATAGGCATTGGAAAATTCAGGGCTATAACGTGTAGATGAAGCACTAACAGGAGGCTTTAAAATTTTCATTCTAGTGTCTTTCGTTTGGGAGAAAAATGCAGGGCTATAACGTGTAGATGAAGCACTAACAGGAGGCTTTAAAATTTTCATTCTAGTGTCTTTCGTTTGGGAGAAAAATGCAAAGGTACAATACAGCTTTTCCTTGCCAATATCTCTCTTTTGCAAAGAGCTAGGCATTGGAAAATTCAGGGCTATAACGTGTAGATGAAGCACTAACAGGAGGCTTTAAAATTTTCATTCTAGTGTCTTTCGTTTGGGAGAAAAATGCAAAAGTACAATGCAGCTTTTCCTTGCCGATATCTCTCTTTTGCAAAGAGATAGGCATTGGAAAATGCAGGGCTATAACGTGTAGATGAAGCACTAACAGTAGGCTTTAAAAATTTCATTCTAGTGTCTTTCGTTTGGGAGAAAAATGCAAAAGTACAATGCAGCTTTTCCTTGCCGATATCTCTCTTTTGCAAAGAGATAGGCATTGGAAAATTCAGGGCTATAACGTGTAGATGAAGCACTAATAGGAGGCTTTAAAATTTTCATTCTAATGTCCTTCGTTTGGGAGAAAAATGCAAAGGTACAATACAGCTTTTCCTTGCCGATATCTCTCTTTTGCAAAGAGATAGGCATTGGAAAATTCAGGGCTATAACATGTAGATGAAGCACTAACAGGAGGCTTTAAAATTTTCATTCTAGTGTCTTTCGTTTGGGAGAAAAATGCAAAGGTACAATACAGCTTTTCCTTGCCGATATCTCTCTTTTGCAAAGAGATAGGCATTGGAAAATTCAGGGCTATAACGTGTAGATGAAGCACTAACAGGAGGCTTTAAAATTTTCATTCTAGTGTCCTTCGTTTGGGAGAAAAATGCAAAGGTACAATACAGCTTTTCCTTGCCGATATCTCTCTTTTGCAAAGAGATAGGCATTGGACAAATTCAGGGCTATAACGTGTAGATGAAGCACTAACAGGAGGCTTTAAAATTTTCATTCTAGTGTCTTTCGTTTGGGAGAAAAATGCAAAGGTACAATACAGCTTTTCCTTGCCAATATCTCTCTTTTGCAAAGAGCTAGGCATTGGAAAATTCAGGGCTATAACGTGTAGATGAAGCACTAACAGGAGGCTTTAAAATTTTCATTCTAGTGTCTTTCGTTTGGGAGAAAAATGCAAAGGTACAATACAGCTTTTCCTTGCCAATATCTCTCTTTTGCAAAGAGCTAAGCATTGGAAAATTCAGGGCTATAACGTGTAGATGAAGCACTAACAGGAGGCTTTAAAATTTTCATTCTAGTGTCTTTCGTTTGGGAGAAAAATGCAAAAGTACAATGCAGCTTTTCCTTGCCGATATCTCTCTTTTGCAAAGAGATAGGCATTGGAAAATGCAGGGCTATAACGTGTAGATGAAGCACTAACAGTAGGCTTTAAAAATTTCATTCTAGTGTCTTTCGTTTGGGAGAAAAATGCAAAAGTACAATGCAGCTTTTCCTTGCCGATATCTCTCTTTCGCAAAGAGATAGGCATTGGAAAATTCAGGGCTATACCGTGTAGATGAAGCACTAACAGGAGGCTTTTACATTTTCATTCTAGTGTCCTTCGTTTGGGAGAAAAATGCAAAGGTACAATACAGCTTTTCCTTGCCGATATCTCTCTTTTGCAAAGAGATAGGCATTGGAAAATTCAGGGCTATAACGTGTAGATGAAGCACTAACAGGAGGCTTTAAAATTTTCATTCTAGTGTCTTTCGTTTGGGAGAAAAATGCAAAGGTACAATACAGCTTTTCCTTACCGATATCTCTCTTTTGCAAAGAGATAGGCATTTGAAAATTCAGGGCTATAACGTATAGATGAAGCACTAACAGGAGGCTTTAAAATTTTCATTCTAGTGTCCTTCGTTTGGGAGAAAAATGCAAAGGTACAATACAGCTTTTCCTTGCCGATATCTCTCTTTTGCAAAGAGATAGGCATTGGAAAATTCAGGGCTATAACGTGTAGATGAAGCACTAATAGGAGGCTTTAAAATTTTCATTCTAGTGTCCTTCGTTTGGGAGAAAAATGCAAAGGTACAATACAGCTTTTCCTTGCCGATATCTCTCTTTTGCAAAGAGATAGGCATTGGAAAATTCAGGGCTATAACGTGTAGATGAAGCACTAACAGGAGGCTTTAAAATTTTCATTCTAGTGTCTTTCGTTTGGGAGAAAAATGCAAAGGTACAATACAGCTTTTCCTTGCCGATATCTCTCTTTTGCAAAGAGCTAGGCATTGGAAAATTCAGGGCTATAACGTGTAGATGAAGCACTAATAGGAGGCTTTAAAATTTTCATTCTAATGTCCTTCGTTTGGGAGAAAAATGCAAAGGTACAATACAGCTTTTCCTTGTCGATATCTCTCTTTTGCAAAGAGATAGGCATTGGAAAATTCAGGGCTATAACGTGTATATGAAGCACTAACAGGAGGCTTTAAAATTTTCATTCTAGTGTCTTTCGTTTGGGAGAAAAATGCAAAGGTACAATACAGCTTTTCCTTGCCGATATCTCTCTTTTGCAAAGAGCTAGGCATTGGAAAATTCAGGGCTATAACGTGTAGATGAAGCACTAACAGGAGGCTTTAAAATTTTCATTCTAGTGTCTTTCGTTTGGGAGAAAAATCAGCTTGAATGCTTCAGGGGCTGGGGCATAGCCAACATGAGCCCCACACCGAAGGAGGGTGGAGGTGTTTAATGCAAACTAGGGGTCAGACAAGCGCCGCAAAAGGCCACCATGCCCTGCACGCCCCTTTTCTGTTTTCATATGCAGACGAGGGTTGAAGCCAACTTTGACCCACTGCTTGGATGACATCACCATATGCAAATCCATCTGCGGCAGGCCTTCCCCCAGGAATGCTTGCACTAGTTGTTGCATTTGGTTTGTTGTTTGGGGGTGCTTCAGTATTAGGCAGCCTTCTGCCCTCCCATGTTCATCTGAAAATATGTGTTCTCCCTGCAGTTGTTGTCCCCAGATGAGAGTTCCCTTGTGCTGCCTCAGTTGAATCTCCTTAACTTGACAGAGATGTGCCTGAGCAGCGGCCCTCCCCAGCTCTATCCCAAATCATACTTATTTTGCATAGGAGATACCATGGTCATAAGGATTATTCTCCCAGGGTGAGGTTCATTCATTGCATTCTGGGTATGCTGACCCCTGTGATTTCCCCAAATGTGGGAAACTCGACTGCTTTATTTGTGGTAGTGGGGGACTGTGTTTGTGTTTTCTTCTGGTCAGCTCTGGTAAAAGTCAGATTTCTTTGTTTCAGAGCCTTGTTCTTCTTTTGAGAGTTCCCTTGTGCTAGTTCTTCAGAACGAACAAATCTTTTGCCTTTTACTAAAGATTTCCGTGGAGAGGAGCAAAACTGAGTTTTATCTCAATTTTTGCATGCCCCGTCTTATTGGGGTTTCTTTTATCAGTTTAAAGATAGAACGAGTGTGCTTTAATGTAAGCTCATTTGCGTAGAAATGACAGTAAATGTTTGTTTCTTTTCAAACAGAACTTTCTTGACTATACTAATTGCTTGAAAGATCTGGGAGCACATGGAAAAGAGTACAAACCATGTTTATAGCAAGGGGAAGCCTGGTGAGAAATCTGCTTTCTTTCTTTCAAATTGGGTGCTCACTTTGAGCTGAATGAGGACTGCTGGCATGGCACTCAGGCGACAGGTAGAATCTTGGTCATGCTGTGGTTTCTCTTCAGAACGAACAAATCTTTCGCCTTTTACTAAAGATTTCCGTGGAGAGGAGCAAAACTGAGTTTTATCTCAATTTTTGCATGCCCCATCTTATTGGGGTTTTATTTTATTGGTTTAAAGATAGAACGAGTGTGCTTTAATGTAAGCTCATTTGCATAGAAATGACAGTAAATGTTTGTTTCTTTTCAAACAGAACTTTCTTGACCACACTAATTGTTTGAAAGATCTGGGAGCACATGGAAAAGAGTACAAACCATGTTTATAGCAAGGGGAAGCCTGGTGAGAAATCTGCTTTCTTTCATTCAAATTGGGTGCTCACTTTGAGCTGAATGAGAACTGCTGGCATGGCACTCAGGCGACAGGTGGAATCTTGGTCATGCTCTGGTTTCTCTTCAGAACTAACAAATATTTCGCCTTTTATTAAAGATTTCCGTGGAGAGGAGCAAAACTGAGTTTTATCTCAATTTTTGCATGCCCCATATTATTGGGGTTTCTTTTATCAGTTTAAAGACAGAACGAGTGTGCTTTCTTGTTAGCTTTAATGTAAGTTTATTTGCATAACAATGACAGTAAATGTTTGTTTCTTTTCAAACAGAACTTTCTTGACCATGCTACTTGCTTGAAAGATCTGGGAGCACATGGAAAACAGTACAAACCATGCAGTATCACAAGAGCCTTTATTTGATCTTTCATGAAGATAGAGCAGAATTGAGGACACGTCAACAATTTCTGCCGAAGGTGGTTCATCTTTCCACATGGTGCCTTTGGCCACTGACACCTTCGTTGAGTCAAAGTCTCTGGCTGTGGTCAGAACTTTGAAAATTTATGTCACCAGAACGGTTCAGATTAGGAAAACAGAGGCTCTGTTTGTCCTGTATGCTCCCAACATGATTGGGTGTCCTGCTTCCATGCAGACCATTATGCGCTGGATCTGTGGTAAAATTCAGCATGCTCATTCCACGGCAGGATTGCCGTTACTGAATTAGGTGAAGACCCATTCTACTAGAAAGGTGGGTTCATCCTGGGCAGCTGGTCGGGGAGTCTCGGCATTGCAACTTTGCCGAGCAGCTATTTAGTAAACACTTTTGCTAAGTTTTACAAGTTTGATACCTTGGCTGATGATAACCTCAAGTTGGGTCATTCGGTGCTGCAGAGTCGTACGCACTCTCCCACCCGTTCAAGAGCTTTGGTATAACCCCATGGTTCTTAATGTGACCCCAGCATCCTCTAGGTCGTATGAGAAAATAGGATTTTAATACCTACCGGTAAATCCTTTTCTCTTAGTACGTAGAGGATGCTGGGCACCCGTCCCAGTCCATACTGTGTCTGCAGTTATTACTTGTGGTTATACACATGTTGTGTTACGGTTCTGGTCAGCTTTTTGCTGCAATTGTTCATGCCGTTGGCTTGTGTTCTGTTGAATGCCACGTTCTGCGGCATGCTTAAGGTGTGAGCTGGTAAGATGCTCACCTTAGTTTAACAATAAATCCTTTCCTCGAAATGTCCGTCTCCCTGGGCACAGTTCCTATAACTGGAGTCTGGAGGAGGGGCATAGAGGGAGGAGCCAGTTCACACCCTTTGAAAGTCTTAAAGTGCCCATGTCTCTTGCGGATCCCGTCTATACCCCATGGTTCTTAATGTGACCCCAGCATCCTCTACGGACTAAGAGAAAAGGATGCCCTTGTGTACTATCCTGACTTCTCCTCCCGTCTGCTTACTTTGTGCCTTCCAACGCACAATGCGAACTACAGGTGGTGCTGCAGGGCCCACACCCTTTTACTTGCCTTACAGAGCAGCTCTGGAGCTGTTACAGTGCCCAGCTGCTGCAAGAAATCAGCATGAATGCTTCAGGGGATGGGGCATGGCCAACATGAGCCCCACACCAAAGGAGGGTGGGGGTGTTTAATGCGAACTAGGGGTCATCCAAGCACTGCAAAAGGCCGCCATGCCCTGCATGCCCCTTTTCTCTTTTTATATGCAGATGAGGGTTCCAGCCAACTTTGGCCCACTGCTTGGATGACATCACCGTATGCAAATCCGTCTGCTGCAGACCTTCCCCCAGGAATGCTGTTACTAGTTGTTGGATATGGTTTGATATTTGATGGTGCTTCAGTATTAGGCAGCCTTCCGCCATCCCATGTTCATCTGAAAAGATGTGGTCTCCCTGCAGTTGTTGTCCCCAGACGAGAGTTCCCTTGTGCTTCCTCAGTTGAATCTCCTTAACTTGACGGGGGAGGGGCTGCCCGAGCTGCCACCCTCCCCAGCCCTATCCCAACTCATACTTATTTTACATATTAGATCTCTTGATCATGAAGATTGTTCTCACAGGGTGAGGTTCATCCATTATATTTTAAAATAGGAAGGTACAAATTACATATTTGAATTGCATCTATGTGCTGGATTCAAATGTCCCCCCCCCCTTCCTTTCTCAATTGTGCCCGTCAGCAGCTATTCTAAGGTTGCTGCCAATGGGTGTGACACATTAATTTCTTCTGTGGGGTACACTGGACTCCACAAGGATTCACATTGGGGTGTAGAGTAGGATCTTGATCTGAGGCACCAACCGGCTCAAAGCTTTTGACTGTTCCCAAGAAGCTCAGTGCATTCTCCTCTATAACCCCGCTTCCATGAACAGGGAGCTCAGTTTGTAGTTGGTGCCTTCAGTAGCAGGCCAATTAACAGGGGCCTGCCTCAGGCAGCCTATTCTTAGCTATTAATTTTGACAAGAAAAGAAGAACTTGTTTTATGAGAATCTACAAGGGCTGCAGCAGGCTAGGTCTAATAGACATCTTTACTGCAGCTTCATCACTCCCAGCGGCGCTATATACTCCCGTGCCCTGGTTGCTGGGTCACTGCAGCGGAGGCTCCGGTTTCATCCTAAGGTCAGTCACACACACACCACCCTTCCGGATCACGAGGCCGCTGATGAAGGGGAGCGAGGCCGTAGGGGGTGGGCCGTGTGCGCACTGCGGTGGACACTGATTACTGGGCAGCCGCTCCACTAGCCACCAGGTACAGTTAAGGAGCACAGGTCTGGGGGTTTTTCTCCTATATTAACCCAATTTTGTACTGCCCGCAGCGCATTGTGATAGGTAATAGGGCCTGATTCAGGTTGGATTGCAATCACAATAAGCGATCCAACTGCAAAAATTGCTAAGAGCATACGCATGTGCCTGCATTTTCTGCGGCACCCCGCAGAGAATGTGATCGCCTCTGCCTGTCAATCGGGGTGGGGAAGGGGGGGAGAGGTGGGTCAGCAACACTCCATTTCCAAGTCAGGGATGGAGCGGTGCGGGGGCAAGGCTTCAAAATGGGGTCTGCAACGGAGGAGACACAGGGGGCGTGGTCACAGCGGCTGTATGACATCACATTCAGCCGCTGTGATCACAAAAATGGTGGCGGCTTCCTGCGCGCACATACAGTCTGCACCAGCAGGAGCCTACACCATTTTTTATGATCACGCTGAACTGCAGTGCGACTGCAATTACAGCATGGTCAAGAAGGGAGGCGTCATGCTGGGTGGCCATGCCCTGTCACTGTGCAGGAGCCAGCACCGCTCACACACTAGTCCCCGGGTGCAGCCCCCAACCCCCGGGACACCCGGAGCAACAAAATGTAGATTCAGGCCACCAGGCCACGCCCCTACCTATGAAACCATGCCTCCTTTTTACCATTGCGCTGCTTATCTGCGCGCACTGCATTACAATCTCCCTCGCCACCTCTCTGTGTGTCACCAGTGATAGTGACACCTCTGCCATGCTTGTAGCAGCTGGTCCTAAGATCTACGCCTCAAACCCTGAGTGTTTGCCCTTGTGACTTGTTAATCATCATAGCGAAGCAGATGCTTACAGAAAACTGCAGGGGCTTAGATTGAAAATAAAAAAATTGATGGGTATAAGGTAGAGAGGAGCGAGTTCGGTTCTCCGAGAACCGAATTCCCCACGAACTCCACGTGGTTTACACTGGTCCGAGGCAGGCTCGGTTGTTCCCGCCTGACTCGGAAAACCTGAACAAGGGAAAATGTCATCATCCCGCTGTCGGATTCTCGCGAGATTCGGATTCCATATAAAGAGCTGCGCGTTGCTGCCATTTTTACTCGTGCATTGAAGAGAGAGCGGAGAGGACGTGGCTATGTTCTCTCAGTGGAAATCTCAATATCAGTGCTCAGTATCAGTGGTTACTTATTGCTGCTCAGTAATACTAGTAGTGTGTCTCTCCTGCTCAGTGTCAGTTCTCAGTAGTATCCTCATCAGTGCTCAGTATCACTGCTCATTGTCTTGTGCTGCATTGTGGTGCTCAGCATACTACAGTACATTACTAATAGTCCAGTGCTGCATCTTGCTGCTCAGTGTCAGTTCTAGTATCCTCATCAGTGCTCACTATCACTGCTCATTGCATTGTGGTGTTCTGTATACTACAATAACATAGTAATATAGTAACATAGTTTTTGAGGTTGAATAGAGGCAAATTGCCCATCGTGTTCAACCTGTTTTAAGTTGTGATGATTCTACATACTTGCTGAATAATGTTTTATGACTAGTTAGCTACTATAACTCATGTTACCCCCGGATTAACCATGTTGATATTTTAAGTATTATAACCTTGGATAGCTTTTTCATTCAGAAATGTATCCATTCCTTTTTTAAATCCAATTACAGAGTCCGCCATTACCACCTTCCCTGGCAGGGAATTCCACATCCTGATTGCCCTAACAGTGAAGAAACCTTTCCTCCATTGCGTTCTGAACTTTCCTCCAGTCGCAGCGAGTGACCACGTGTTCTTTTAATAAATAATTCCTCTGATAACTCTTTGTTATGTATCTTTACATATTTGAAGATATTAATAATATCTCCTCTTAGGCACCTCTTTTCTAGTGTATAAATATTCAGCCTAGTAAGTCTTTCCTTATAGTCCAGTACTTTTAGGCCTTTAATCAATTTAGTCTTCAGGATCTCTTACACTTCCATGAGCAGCAGAGTAGTGCAATGGAAGCATGCTGGGCCCATAACCCAGAGGTCGATTGATCGAAACTATCCTCTGCGCATTTTTTTTTTTATAATTAAAGTAATCAAAAACTGGGATTGATATTTTGGCTCTTTTATTTTTACTTAAAGTACAATAACTTTTATCATTTTAATTTGTTTTAATAGTATATTGACAGCATTGTTTTCTTTAAAAAATCCACTTAATTTTCTTTACCCTATTACTGAAATGGTAATTGACAAAAACAAACTACATTGTCACCAGAAGAGCAATGCAAAATGTACAAGTGATATATGAAAATCATCTTCCATCTTGAATTTCAATGATGCATTGGGACAACAATTTGTGAGAAACATCTTCACCCACAAAGAAAGATTTTCTTAATTCCTTACCTGTGTGCTGATTAGATATCACCTTGTTTTCACATTAAACAGACTTCCCCGTGAGGAAGCAGCAAGGATGCAGTGACGTTTCCTGGTGTCAACCTGTATTATTTCAGTAGACATTGAAATGAGGATGCATCTTTGATGCCTTTCCAATGAAGCAAGTTTATTTCAGTAATAGGTGAAAAACCATTCCTACAAAGGTGTTAATCAGAGACTTGGCTTTGTGGACACTTTTCAGAGAGCAAATTTGTTAGCATAAACATAAAATCAGAAAATGAAGAGCTGTTTAATCACTCAATTGGACTTTTCTGCCAGCATATTTTTTTTCTCTGCAACCCA
Source organism: Pseudophryne corroboree (assembly GCF_028390025.1). NCBI lineage: Eukaryota > Metazoa > Chordata > Amphibia > Anura > Myobatrachidae > Pseudophryne > Pseudophryne corroboree. The sequence continues at coordinate 625,174 of NW_026968711.1, forward strand.
CTGCTAAATTGTGCTTCCTAGCTGTTTTTTTATAAAATCACTTAATCAAATCTAACTCTGATTACATCAGAGAAGGCCAGGTACCCTACACCATAAGGGGGGTTTTTGAAATTTTGACTTGTCTACTTAAAGATCACCAAAATCTGATTACAAGGTCAATTACATCCCTGGGTGGGATTGAACCACCAACCTTTTAGTTAATAGCCAAACATGCTAACCGATTGCGCCACAGAGACACCTTGCAAAAGTCAATACTGACAAAGGCTAATAATCATTCATCTAGAACGTTTCCTAGAAAAACTTTAAAAAGTCAATAATCTGGAGAATTTTTGTAAGAAACACATTGGTACTTTCCCATGATGAGTGAGTGCTTCAGGATTTCTTGCACTTACATGGGCTATTAACCAAAAGGTTGGTGGTTCAATCCCACCCAGGGATGTAATTGACCTTGTCATCAGATTTTGGTGATCTTTAAGTAGACAAGTCAAAATTTCAAACCCCCTCTTATGGTGTAGGGTACCTGGCCTTCTCTGACGTAATCAGAGTTAGATTTAATTAAGTGATTTTATAAAAAACAGCTAGGAAGCACAATTTAGCAGTGGGTTGCAGAGAAAAAAATAACATTTTAAACCTACCGGTAATTTTTTTTTCTCGTAGTCCGTAGAGGATGATGGGGACTCCGTAAGGACCATGGGGGATAGACGGGCTCCGCAGCAGACATGGGCACTTTAAGAAAGACTTTAGATCTGGGTGTGCACTGGCTCCTCCCTCTATGCCCCTCCTCCATACCTCAGTTAGAGAAACTGTGCCCAGAGGAGACAGACAGTTCGAGGAAAGGATTTTTGTTAATCCAAGGTCAAGATTCATACCAGCCACACCAATCACACCGTATAACTTGTGATATACTACCCAGTTAACAGTATGAATCAAATCTAACTCTGATTACATCAGAGAAGGCCAGGTACCCTACACCATAACAGGGGTTTTCGAAATTTTGACTTGTCTACTTAAAGATCAACAAAATCTGATTACAAGTTCAATTACGTCCCTGGGTGGGATTGAACCACCAACCTTTTGGTTAATAGCCGTACACACTAACTGATTGCGCCACAGCAAAACTTTGCAAAAGTACATACTGACAAAGGCTAATAAGCATTCATCTAGAACGATTCCTAGAAAAACTTTAAAAAGTCAATAATAAGGAGAGTTTTTGTAAGATGTTTCTTCCAGCAACCAATGAAGAAACACATTGGTACTTTCGCATGATGAGTGAGTGCTTCAGGATCTCTTGCACTTACATGTGCAGCAGAGTACTGTAATGGAAGCATGCTGGGTCCATAACCCAGAGGTAGGCAGATTGAAACTATCCTCTGCTATATGACTTGTCTACTTAAATATTACCAAAATTTGATGACAAGGTCAATTACGTCCCTGGATGGGATTGAACCACCAACCTTTTGATTAATAGCTGAACACACTAACCGATTGTGCCACAGAGACACTTTGCAAAAAGTACATACTGACAAAGACTAATAAGCATTCATCTAGAACGTTTCCTAGAAAAACTTTAAAAAGTCAATAATCTGGAGAGTTTTTGTAAGATGTTTCTTCCAGCAACCAATGAAGAAACACATTGGTACTTTCCCATGATGAGTGAGTGCTTCAGGATCTCTTGCACTTACATGTGCAGCAGAGTACTGCAATGGAAGCATGCTGGGCCCATAACCCAGAGGTAGGCAGATTGAAACTATCCTTTGCTATATGCATTTTTTTTTGTTCATTAAAGTAATCCAAAACTGGGATTGATATTTTAGCTTTTATTTTTACTTAAAGTACAATAACTTTTACCATTTTAATTTGTTTTAATAGTATATTGACAGTGTTGTTTTCTTTCAAAAATCCAATTAATTTTCTTTACCCGATTATTAAAATGGTAATTGACAAAAACAAACTACATTGTCACCAGAAGAGCAATACAAAATGTACAAGTGATATATTAAAATCATCTTTCCAGCTTGAATTTCAATGATGCATTGGGGCAACGATTTTGTGAGAAACATCTTCACCCTTAAATAAAGATTTTCTTTATTCCTTACCTGTGTGCTAATTAGATATCACCTTGTTTTCACATTAAACAGACTTCCACATGAGAAAGCAGCAAGGATGCAGTGGCGTTAATGTTTCCTGGTGTCAACCTGTATTATTTCAGTAGATATTGAAATGAGGATGCATCTTGCTGCCTTTCCAATGAAGCAAGTTTAATTTAGTAATAGGTGAAAAACCATCCCTACAAATATGTTAATCAGATACTTGGCTTTGTGGACACTTTTCAGAGAACAAATTAGTTAGCATAAAAATAAAGCCAGAAAATGAAGAGCTGTTTAATCACTCAATTGGATTTTTCTGCCAGCATATTTCTTTTTCTCTGCAACCCACTGCTAAATTGTGCTTCCTAGCTGTTTTTTTATAAAATCACTGATTCAAATCTAACTCTGATTACATCAGAGTAGGCCAGGTACCCTACACCATAAGAAGGGGGTTTGAAATTTTGACTTGTCTACTTAAAGATCACCAAAATCTGATAACAAGGTCAATTACATCGTTGGGTGGGATTGAACCACCAACCCTTTGATTAATAACCAAACACACTAACCGATTGCGCCACAGAGACACTTTACAAACATACATACTGACAAAGGCTAATAAGCATTCATCTAGAACGTTTCCTAGAAAAACTTTAAAAAGTCAATAATCTGGAGAGTTTTTGTAAGATGTTTCTTCCATCAACCAACGAAGAAACACATTGGTACTTTCCCATGATGAGTGAGTGCTTCAGGATCTCTTGCACTTACATGTGCAGCAGAGTACTGCAATGGAAACATGCTGGGCCCATAACCCAGAGGTAGGCAGATTGAAACTATCCTCTGCTATATGCATTTTTTTTTGTTAATTAAAGTAATCCAAAACTGGGATTGATATTTTTGCTCTTTTATTTTTACTTAAAGTACAATAACTTTTACCATTTTAATTTGTTTTAATAGTATATTGACAGTATTGTTTTCTTTCAAAAATCCACTTAATTTTCTTTACCCTATTATTAAAATGGTAATTGACAAAAACAAACTACATTGTCACCAGAAGAGCAATACAAAATGTACAAGTGATATATTAAAATCATCTTTCCAGCTTGAATTTCAATGATGCATTGGGGCAACGATTTTGTGAGAAACACCTTCACCCTTAAATAAAGATTTTCTTAATTCCTTACCTGTGTGCTAATTAGATATCACCTTGTTTTCACATTAAACAGACTTCCACATGCGAAAGCAGCAAGGATGCAGTGGCGTTTATGTTTCCTGGTGTCAACCTGTATTATTTCAGTAGACATTGAAATGAGGATGCATCTTGCTGCCTTTCCAATGAAGCAAGTTTAATTCAGTAATAGGTGAAAAACCATTCCTACAAAGGTGTTAATCAGAGACTTGGCTTTGTGGACACTTTTCAGAGAGCAAATTTGTTAGCATAAACATAAAATCAGAAAATGAAGAGCTGTTTAAACAGCTACTGCCTGAGGGTCTCTTGACCTGGTGCAATACCTCTGTAGCTTTTTGTTGAGGCGGGACGCCATCATGTCTATCTGGAACAGTCCCCACCGACTTGCAATCTGTGCGAAGACTTCCTGATGGAGTCCCCACTCTCCTGGATGTAGGTCGTGTCTGCTGAGGAAGTCTGCTTCCCAGTTGTCCACTCCCGGAATGAACACTGCTGACAGTGCGCTTACATGATTCTCCGCCCAGCGAAGAATTCTGGTGGCTTCCGCCATCGCCACTCTGCTCCTTGTGCCGCCTTGGCGGTTTACATGAACTACTGCGGTGACGTTGTCTGACTGGATCAGAACTGGTTGGTCGCGAAGTAAGGTCTCCGCTTGACATAGGGCGTTGTATATGGCCCTTAGCTCCAGGATGTTGATGTGAAGACAAGTCTCCTGACTTGACCAAAGACCTTGGAAATTTCTTCCCTGTGTGGCTGCTCCCCAACCTCGGAGGCTCGCGTTCGTGGTCACCAGGATCCAGTCCTGAATGCCGAACCTGCGGCCCTCTAGAAGGTGAGCACTCTGCAGCCACCACAGGAGAGATACCCTGGCCCTAGGGGACAGGGTGATCAACTGATGAATCTGTAGATGTGACCCGGACCACTTGTCCAGTAGGTCCCATTGCAAGATCCTCGCATGGAACCTGCCGAAGGGAATGGCCTCGTATGATGCCACCATCATTCCCAGGACTCGAGTGCAGTGATGCACTGACACCTGTTTTGGTTTCAATAGGTTCCTGACCAGAGTCATGAGTTCCTGGGCCTTTTCTATCGGAAGATAAACCCTTTTCTGGTCCGTATCCAGAATAATGCCCAAGCAAAGTCAGACGAGTCGTAGGAACCAACTGCGACTTCGGGATATTGAGAATCCAGCCGTTTTGCTGTAACACCTTCAATGAAAGTTATACGCTGTTCAGCAACTGCTCTCTTGATCTCGCTTTTATGAGGAGATCGTTCAAGTACGGGATAATTGTGACACCTTGCTTTCGCAGGAGCACCATAATTTCCGTCATTACCTTGGTGAAAATTCTCGGAGAAAATTCTGGAGAGACCAAACGGCAACGTCTGAAATTGGTAATGACAATACTGTACCGCAAATCTTAGGTACGCCTGATGAGGTGGATAAATGAGTACATGAAGGTATGCATCCTTTATGTCCAGAGATATCATAAAATCCCCCCCTTCTAGGCTGGCGATGACCGCTCTTAGCGATTCCATCTTGAACTTGAACCTTTTCAAGTATAGGTTCAGGGATTTTAAATTTAATATGGGTCTGACCAAACCGTCCGGTTTTGGGACTACAAACAGGGTCGAATAATTTCCCTTTCCTTGTTGAAGCAGGGGAACCTTGACCACCACCTGTTGAAGATACAATTTGTGAATTGCATTTAACACTATCTCCCTTTCCTGGGGAGAAGATGGTAGGGCCGATTTGAAAAACCGGCGAGGAGGCACCTCTTCGAATTTCAGCTTGTAACCCTGAGAAACAATTTCTATTGCCTAGGGATCCACCTGCGAATGAACCCAGATGTGGCTGAAAACACGAAGACGTGCCCCCAACTGGGCGGACTCCTTTAGCGGAGCCCCAGCGTCATGCGGTGGATTTTGTAGAGGCCGGGGAGGACTTCTGTTCCTGGGAACTAGCTGTGTTGTGCAGCTTCTTCCCTCTGCCCTTACCTCTGGCAAGAAAGGACGCACCTCGTACTTTCTTGTTTCTCTGTGATCGAAAGGACTGCATTTGATAATGTGGTGCTTTCTTAGGCTGTGAGGGAATATAAGGCAAAAAATTTGATTTACCAGCTGTAGCTGTGGAGACAAGGTCCGAGAGACCTTCCCCAAACAATTCCTCACACCTGTAAGGTAAAACCTCCATATGCCTTTTTGAGTCGGCATCACCTGTCCATTGCCGGGTCCATAGGACTCGTCTAGCAGAAATCGACATAGCGTTTATTCTAGAACCCAGTAGACTAATGTCACTTTGAGCATCTCTCATATATAGGACAGCATCTTTTATATGCCCTATGGTCAATAACATAGCATCCTTATCTAGGGTCTCAATCTCTGCTGATAAGGTATCTGTCCATGCTGCCACCGCGCTACAACCTCGGCCGACGCAATTGCCGGTCTGAGTAAGGTACCAGAATGTGTGTAAATGGACTTTAGGGTAACCTCCTGCTTGCGGTCAGCAGGGTCCCTGATGGTAGCCGTATCCTGGGATGGCAGCGCTACCTTTTTGGATAAGCGTGTCAATGCTTTATCCACCCTAGGGGAGGATTCCCACCGTATCCTGTCCATTGGCGGGAAAGGATACGCCATAAGAATCCTTTTGGGAATCTGCAGCTTTTTGTCTGGAGATTCCCAAGCTTTTTCACATAATTCGTTCAACTCATGTGAGGGGGGAAAGGTTATCTCAGGTTTCTTTCCCTTATACATGTGTACCCTCGTGTCAGGGACAGGGGACTCTGTGATGTGCAAAACATCTTTTATTGCAATAATCATATATCGAATACATTTAGCCAATTTTGGTTGTAACTTTGCATCATCGTAGTCGACACTGGAGTCAGAATCTGTGTCGGTATCTGTGTCAACTATTTGGGATAGTGGGCGCTTTTGAGACCCCGAAGGTCCCTGCGACATAGGGACAGGCATGGGTTGACTCCCTGACTGTTCCCTAGCTTCAGCTTTGTCTAATCTCTTGTGTAATAAGTTTACATTAGCACTTAAAACATTCCACATATCCATCCAGTCAGGTGTCGGCGTTGTCGATGGAGACACCACATTAATTTGCTCCTGCTCCTCTCTAGGAGAGCCTTCTACCTCAGACATGTCGACACACGTGTACCGACACACCATACACTCAGGGAATCCTCTTATCTGAGGACAGTTCCCCAACAAGGCCCTTTGGAGAGACAGAGAGAGAAAGTATGCCAGCACACACCCCAGCGCTATATGACCCAGGAAAAAAACACAATCATTTTATGTTTACCCAGTAGCGCTGTATTTCCATATATATATGCGCCTAATTATGTGCCCCCTCTTCTTTAAGACCCTCTTTCTACCGTGGTATAAGCAGGGGAGAGTCCATGGAGCTTCCCCTCAGCGGTGCTGTGGAGAAAATGGCGCTGGGGAGTGCTGAGGGAGAAGCCCCACCCCCTCAGCGACGGGCTTCTGTCCCGCTCAAATAGCCCCCCCCATAAAAAAATGGCGGGGGCTCTTATATATATATACAGTGCCTAGCTGCATATATATTTATTTTGCCAAAGAGAGGTCTATATTGCTGCCCAGGGCGTCCCCCCTGCGCCCTTCACCCTTACACTGACTGCCGTGTGTGAGGTGTATGGGAGCAATGGAGCACAGCTTTACTGCTGTGCGTTACCTCAGTGAAGATCATGAAGTCTTCCGCCGCCTCTGAAGTCTTCTTTTCTTCTCATACTCACCCGGCTTCTATCTTCCGGCTCTGCGAGGGGGACGGCGGCGCGGCTCTGGGACGGACGGCGAGGGTGAGACCTGCGTACCGATCCCTCTGGAGCTAATGCTGTACAGTAGCCTAAGAAGCAGAGCCTATCAACTCACAGAAGTAGGTGTGCATCTCTCCCCTCCGCCCCTCGATGCAGGGAGTCTGTTGCCAGCAGGCTCCCTGAAAATAAAAAAATCTAACAAATATACTTTCTGTCAGGAAACTCAGGAGAGCTCCCTGAAAAGCACCCAGTCTCCTCTGGGCACAGTAGTAAACTGAGGTCTGGAGGAGGGGCATAGAGGGAGGAGCCAGTGCACACCCAGATCTAAAGTCTTTCTTAAAGTGCCCATGTCTCCTGCGGAGCCCGTCTATCCCCCATGGTCCTTACGGAGTCCCCAGCATCCTCTAGGACGTAAGAGAAAAATTATGCTGGCAGAAAAATCCAATTGAGTGATTAAACAGCTCCAGAGCTGCTCTGTAAGGCAAGTAAAAGGGTGTGGGCCCTGCAGCACTACCTGTAGTTTGCATTGTGCATTGGAAGCCTAGTTTGCTGTCTGTTTCCACTTCTTTTTTCTTGATCCCCTCCCGTCTATACCCTTGTGCACTATCCTGACTTCTCCTCCCGTCTGCTTACTTTGTGCCTTCCAATGCACAATGCAAACTACAGGTAGTGCTGCAGGGCCCACACCCTTTTACTTGCCTTACAGAGCAGCTCTTGAGCTGTTACAGTGCCCAGCTGCTGCAAGAAATCAGCGTGAATGCTTCAGGGGCTGGGGCATGGCCAACATGAGCCCCACACCGAAGGAGGGTGGGGGTGTTTAATGCGAACTAGGGGTCTTGCACAATGCGAACTACAGGTAGTGCTGCAGGGCCCACACCCTTTTACTTGCCTTACAGAGCAGCTCTGGAGCTGTTACAGTGCCCAGCTGCTGCAAGAAATCAGCTTGAATCCTTCAGGGGCTGGGGCATAGCCAACATGAGCCCCACACCGACAGAGGGTGGAGGTGTTTAATGCGAACTAGGGGTCATCCAAGTGCCGCAAAAGGCCGCCATGCCCTGCACGCCCCTTTTCTCTTTTCATATGCAGACGAGGGTTGAAGCCAACTTTGACCCACTGCTTGGATGACATCGCCATATGCAAATCCATCTGCTGCAGGCCTTCCCCCAGGAATGCTTGCACTAGTTGTTGCATTTGGTTTGTTGTTTGGGGGTGCTTCAGTATTAGGCAGCCTTCTGCCCTCCCATGTTCATCTGAAAATATGTGTTCTCCCTGCAGTTGTTGTCCCCAGATGAGAGTTCCCTTGTGCTGCCTCAGTTGAATCTCCTTTACTTGACAGAGATGTGCCTGAGCAGCGGCCCTCCCCAGCCCTATCCCAAATCATACTTATTTTGCATAGGAGATACCATGGTCATGAAGACTGTTCTCCCAGGGTGCGGTTCATTCATTGCATTCTGGGTATGCTGACCCCTGTGATTTCCCCAAATGTGGGAAACTCGACTGCATTATTTAATGCGAACTAGGGGTCATCCAAGCACCGCAAAAGGCCGCCATGCCCTGCATACCCCTTTTCTCTTTTCATAAGCAGACGAGGTTTGAAGCCAACCTTGACCCACTGCTTGGATGACATCACTTGCTGCCTTTCCAATGAAGCAAGTTTAATTTAATAATAGGTGAAAAACCATCCCTACAAAGGTGTTAATAAGATACTTGGCTTTGTGGACACTTTTCAGAGCACAAATTTGTTAGCATAAAAATAAAGCCAGAAAATGAAGAGCTGTTTAATCACTCAATTGGATTTTTCTGCCAGCATATTTCTTTTTCTCTGCAACCCACTGCTAAATTGTGCTTCGTGGCTGTTTTTTTTATAAAATCACTTAATCAAATCTAACTCTGATTACATCAGAGAAGGCCAGGTACCCTACACCATAACAGGGGTTTTCGAAATTTTGACTTGTCTACTTAAAGATCACCAAAATCTGATAACAAGGTCAATTACGTCCCTAGGTGGGATTGAACCACCAACCTTTTGGTTAACAACTGAACACGCTAACTGTTTGTGCCTCAGAGACACTTTGCGAAAGTACATACTGACAAAGGCTAATAAGCATTCATCTAGAACGTTTCCTAGAAAAACTTTAAAAAGTCAATAATCTGGAGAGTTTTTGTAAGATGTTTCTTCCATCAACCAATGAAGAAACACATTGGTACTTTCCCATGATGAGTGAGTGCTTCAGGATCTCTTGCACTTACATGTGCAGCAGAGTACTGTAATGGAAGCATGCTGGGTCCATAACCCAGAGGTAGGCAGATTGAAACTATCCTCTGCTATATGCATTGTTTTTTGTTAATTAAAGTAATCCAAAACTGGGATTGATATTTTTGCTCTTTTATTTTTACTTAAAGTACAATAACTTTTACCATTTTAATTTGTTTTAATAGTATATTGACAGTATTGTTTTCTTTCAAAAATCCACTTAATTTTCTTTACCCTATTATTAAAATGGTAATTGACAAAAACAAACTACATTGTCACCAGAAGAGCAGTACAAAATATACAAGTGATATATTAAAATCATCTTTCCAGCTTTAATTTCAATGATGCCTTGGTGCAACAATTTTGTGAGAAACATCTTCACCCATAAAGAAAGATTTTCTTAATTCCTTACCTGTGTGCTGATTAGATATCACCTTGTTTTCACATTAAACAGACTTCCCCATGAGGAAGCAGCAAGGATGCAGTGACGTTTATGTTTCCTGGTGTCAACCTGTATTATTTCAGTAGACATTGAAATGAGGATGCATCTTGCTTCCTTTCCAATGAAGCAAGTTTAATTCAGTAATAGGTGGATAATCATTCCTACAAAGGTGTTAATCAGAGACTTGGCTTTGTGGACACTTTTCAGAGAGCAAATTTGTTAGCATAAACATAAAATCAGAAAATGAAGAGCTGTTTAATCACTCAATTGGACTTTTCTGCCAGCATAATTTTTTTTCTCTGCAACCCACTGCTAAATTGTGCTTCCTAGCTGTTTTTTATAAAATCACTTAATCAAATCTAACTCTGATTACATCAGAGAAGGCCGGGTACCCTACACCATAAGAGGGGGTTTGAAATTTTGACTTGTCTACTTAAAGATCACCAAAATCTGATAACAAGGTCAATTACGTCCCTGGGTGGGATTGAATCACCAACCTTTAGGTTAATAGCCATACACACTGACTGATTGCGCCACAGCGACACTTTGCAAAAGTACATACTGACAAAGGCTAATAAGCATTCATCTAGAACGTTTCCTAGAAAAACTTTAAAAAGTCAATAATCTGGAGAATTTTTGTAAGAAACACATTGGTACTTTCCCATGATGAGTGAGTGCTTCAGGATCTCTTGCACTTACATGGGCTATTAACCAAAAGGTTCCCACCCAGTGATGTAATTGACCTTGTGATCAGATTTTGGTGATCTTTAAGTAGACAAGTCAAAATTTCAAACCCCCTCTTATGGTGTAGGGTACCTGGCCTTCTCTGACGTAATCAGAGTTAGATTTAATTAAGGTGCGCAAGGACATAGAAGGGAGCGGTTTAAGAAAAGAGAAGTGGAAACAGACAGCAAACTAGGCTGGAGAGAGACCTGAGACAAAGAGATCTGAATTATACGAGAGCCGACCAGGGGAAACACAAATTATGCAGTCAAGTTTCCCACATTTGGGGAAATCGCAGGAGCAGCACACCCAGAGTGCAATGGGTGAGCCTTGCCCTGGGAGAAGCACCTTCATGATCATAGTATCTCACCTGGCAGGTAAGTAGGAGTTGGGCTAGTGCTGGGGAGGGTCGCTGCTCGGGTACGCCCCTGTCAAGTGAAGGAGATCCAACTGAGGCAGCACAAGGGAACTCTCGAAAGAACAACAAGGCTAGAGGAAGATCTGAGACAAAGAAATCTGACTTTTACCAGAGCTGACCAGAGGAAAGCACAAACACAGTCCCCCACTACCACCAGGAAACATTAACGCCACTGCATCCTTGCTGCTTTCTCATGTGGAAGTCTATTTAATGTGAAAACAAGGTGCTATCTAATTAGCACACAGAAAAGAAAATTAAGTGAATTTTTGAAAGAAAACAATACTGTCAATATACTATTAAAACAAATTAAAATGGTAAAAGTTATTGTACTTTAAGTAAAAATAAAAGAGCAAAAATATCAATCCCAGTTTTGGATTACTTTAATTAACAAAAAAAAATGCATATAGCAGAGGATAGTTTCAATCTGCCTACCTCTGGGTTATGGACCCAGCATGCTTCCATTACAGTACTCTGCTGCACATGTAAGTGCAAGAGGTCCTGAAGCACTCACTTATCATGGGAAAGTACCAATGTGTTTCTTCATTGGTTGATGGAAGAAACATCTTACAAAAACTCTCCACATTATTGACTTTTTAAAATGTTTCTAGGAAGCGTTCTAGATGAATGCTTATTAGCCTTTGTCAGTATGTACTTTTGCAAAGTGTCGCTGTGGCGCAATCAGTTAGTGTGTATGGTTATTAACCAAAAGGTTGGTGGTTCAATCCCACCCAGGGACGTAATTGACCTTGTTATCAGATTTTGGTGATCTTTAAGTAGACAAGTCAAAATTTCAAACCCCCTGTTATGGTGTAGGGTACCTGGCCTTCTCTGATGTAATCAGAGTTAGATTTGATTCAGTGATTTTATAAAAACAGCTAGGAAGCACAATTTAGCAGTGGGTTGCAGAGAAAAAGAAATATGCTGGCAAAAAAATCCAATTGAGTGATTAAACAGCTCTTCATTTTCTGGCTTTATTTTTATGCTAACAAATTTGTTCTCTGAAAAGTGTCCACAAAGCCAAGTCTCTGATTAACACCTTTGTAGGGATGGTTTTTCACCTATTACTAAATTAAACTTGCTTCATTGGAAAGGCAGCAAGATGCATCCTCATTTCAATGTCTACTGAAATAATACAGGTTGACACCAGGAAACATTAACGCCACTGCATCCTTGCTGCTTTCGCATGTTGAAGTCTGTTTAATGTGAAAACAAGGTGATATCTAATTAGCACACAGGTAAGGAATTAAGAAAATCTTTATTCAAGGGTGAAGGTGTTTCTCACAAAATCGTTACCCCAATGCATCATTGAAATTCAAGCTGGAAAGATGATTTTAATATATCACTTGTACATTTTGTATTGCTCTTCTGGTGACAATGTAGTTTGTTTTTGTCAATTACCATTTTAATAATAGGGTAAAGAAAATTAAGTGGATTTTTGAAAGAAAACAATACTGTCAATATACTATTAAAACAAATTAAAAAGGTAAAAGTTATTGCACTTTAAGTAAAAATAAAAGAGCAAAAATATCAATCCCAGTTTTGGATTACTTTAATTAACAAAAAAAAATGCATATAGCAGAGGATAGTTTCAATCTGCCTACCTCTGGGTTATGGGCCCAGCATTATTCCATTGCAGTACTCTGCTGCACATGTAAGTGCAAGAGATCCTGAAGCACTCACTCATCATGGGAAAGTACCAATGTGTTTCTTCGTTGGTTGATGGAAGAAACATCTTACAAAAACTCTCCAGATTATTGACTTTTTAAAGTTTTTCTAGGAAACGTTCTAGATGAATGCTTATTAGCCTTTGTCAGTATGTACGTTTGTAAAGTGTCTCTGTGGCGCAATCTGTTGGTGTGTTTGGTTATTAATCACAGGGTTGGTGGTTCAATCCCACGCAGGGATGTAATTGACCTTGTTATCAGATTTTGGTGATCTTTAAGTAGACAAGTCAAAATTTCAAACCCCCTTCTTATGGTGTAGGGTACCTGGCCTACTCTGATGTAATCAGAGTTAGATTTGAATCAGTGATTTTATAAAAAAAACAGCTAGGAAGCACAATTTAGCAGTGGGTTGCAGAGAAAAAGAAATATGCTGGCAGAAAAATCCAATTGAGTGATTAAACAGCTCTTCATTTTCTGGCTTTATTTTTATGCTAACGAATTTGTTCTCTGAAAAGTGTCCACAAAGCCAAGTATCTGATTAACATATTTGTAGGGATGGTTTTTCACCTATTACTAAATTAAACTTGCTTCATTGGAAAGGCAGCAAGATGCATCCTCATTTCAATATCTACTGAAATAATACAGGTTGACACCAGGAAACATTAACGCCACTGCATCCTTGCTGCTTTCTCATGTGGAAGTCTGTTTAATTTGAAAACAAGGTGATATCTAATTAGCACACAGGTAAGGAATTAAGAAAATCTTTATTTAAGGGTGAAGATGTTTCTCACAAAATCGTTGCCCCAATGCATCATTGAAATTCAAGCTGGAAAGATGATTTTAATATATCACTTGTACATTTTGTATTGCTCTTCTGGTGACAATGTAGTTTGTTTTTGTCAATTACCATTTTAATAATCGGGTAAAGAAAATTAATAGGATTTTTGAAAGAAAACAATACTGTCAATATACTATTAAAACAAATTAAAATGGTAAAAGTTATTGTACTTTAAGTAAAAATAAAAGCTAAAATATCAATCCCAGTTTTGGATTACTTTAATGAACAAAAAAAAAATGCATATAGCAAAGGATAGTTTCAATCTGCCTACCTCTGGGTTATGGGCCCAGCATGCTTCCATTGCAGTACTCTGCTGCACATGTAAGTGCAAGAGATCCTGAAGCACTCACTCATCATGCGAAAGTACCAATGTGTTTCTTCATTGGTTGCTGGAAGAAACATCTTACAAAAACTCTCCAGATTATTGACTTTTTAAAGTTTTTCTAGGAAACGTTCTAGATGAATGCTTATTAGTCTTTGTCAGTATGTACTTTTCGCAAAGTGTCTCTGTGGCGCAATCGGTTAGTGTGTTCAGCTATTAATCAAAAGGTTGGTGGTTCAATCCCATCCAGGGACGTAATTGACCTTGTGATCAGATTTTGGTAATATTTAAGTAGACAAGTCAAAATTGCAAACCCCCTCTTATGGTGTAGGGTACCTGGCCTTCTCTGATGTAATCAGAGTTAGATTTGATTAAGTGATTTTATAAAAAAACAGCTAGGAAGCACAATTTAGCAGTGGGTTGCAGAGAAAAAGAAAAATGCTGGCAGAAAAATCCAATTAAGTGATTAAACAGCTCTTCATTTTCTGGCTTTATTTTTATGATTACAAATTTGTTCTCTGAAAAGTGTCCACAAAGCCAAGTATCTGATTAACATCTTTGTAGGGATGGTTTTTCACCTATTACTAAATTAAACTTGCTTCATTGGAAAGGCAGCAAGATGCATCCTCATTTCAATATCTACGGAAATAATACAGGTTGACACCAGGAAACATTAACGCCACTGCATCTTTGCTGTTTTCTCATGTGGAAGTCTGTTTAATGTGAAAACAAGGTGATATCTAATTAGCACACAGGTAAGGAATTAAGAAAATCTTTATTTAAGGGTGAAGATGTTTCTCACAAAATCGTTGCCCCAATGCATCATTGAAATTCAAGCTGGAAAGATGATTTTAATATATCACTTGTACATTTTGTATTGCTCTTCTGGTGACAATGTAGTTTGTTTTTGTCAATTACCATTTTAATAATCGGGTAAAGAAAATTAAGTGGATTTTTGAAAGAAAACAATACTGTCAATATACTCTTAAAACAAATTAAAATGGTAAAAGTTATTGTACTTTAAGTAAAAATAAAAGAGCAAAAATATCAATCCCAGTTTTGGATTACTTTAATTAACAAAAAAAAATGCATATAGCAGAGGATAGTTTCAATCTGCCTACCTCTGGGTTATGGACCCAGCATGCTTCCATTACAGTACTCTGCTGCACATGTAAGTGCAAGAGGTCCTGAAGCACTCACTTATCATGGGAAAGTACCAATGTGTTTCTTCATTGGTTGATGGAAGAAACATCTTACAAAAACTCTCCACATTATTGACTTTTTAAAATGTTTCTAGGAATCGTTCTAGATGAATGCTTATTAGCCTTTGTCAGTATGTACTTTTGCAAAGTGTAGCTGTGGCGCAATCAGTTAGTGTGTAAGGCTATTAACCAAAAGGTTGGTTGTTCAATCCCACCCAGGGACTTAATTGACCTTGTTATCAGATTTTGGTGATCTTTAAGTAGACAAGTCAAAATTTCAAACCCCCTGTTATGGTGTAGGGTACCTGGCCTTCTCTGATGTAATCAGAGTTAGATTTGATTCAGTGATTTTATAAAAACAGCTAGGAAGCACAATTTGGCAGTGGGTTGCAGAGAAAAAGAAATATGCTGGCAGAAAAATCCAATTGAGTGATTAAACAGCTCTTCATTTTCTGGCTTTATTTTTATACTAACTAATTTGTTCTCTGAAAAGTGTCCACAAAGCCAAGTATCTGATTAACATATTTGTAGGGATGGTTTTTCACCTATTACTAAATTAAACTTGCTTCATTGGAAAGGCAGCAAGATGCATCCTCATTTCAATATCTACTGAAATAATACAGGTTGATACCAGGAAACATTAACGCCACTGCATCCTTGCTGCTTTCTCATGTGGAAGTCTGTTTAATGTGAAAACAAGGTGATATCTAATTAGCACACAGGTAAGGAATTAAGAAAATCTTTATTTAAGGGTGAAGATGTTTCTCACAAAATCGTTGCCCCAATGCATCATTGAAATTCAAGCTGGAAAGATGATTTTAATATATCACTTGTACATTTTGTATTGCTCTTATGGTGACAATGTAGTTTGTTTTTGTCAATTACCATTTTAATAATAGGGTAAAGAAAATTAAGTGGATTTTTGAAAGAAAACAATACTGTCAATATACTATTAAAACAAATTAAAATGGTAAAAGTTATTGTACTTTAAGTAAAAATAAAAGCTAAAATATCAATCCCAGTTTTGGATTACTTTAATGAACAAAAAAAAAATTCATATAGCAAAGGATAGTTTCAATCTGCCTACCTCTGGGTTATGGGCCCAGCATGCTTCCATTGCAGTACTCTGCTGCACATGTAAGTGCAAGAGATCCTGAAGCACTCACTCATCATGCGAAAGTACCAATGTGTTTCTTCATTGGTTGCTGGAAGAAACATCTTACAAAAACTCTCCAGATTATTGACTTTTTAAAGTTTTTCTAGGAAACGTTCTAGATGAATGCTTATTAGTCTTTGTCAGTATGTGCTTTTTGCAAAGTGTCGCTGTGGCGCAATCAGTTAGTGTGTAAGGCTGTTAACCAAAAGGTTGGTGGTTCAATCCCACCCAGGGACTTAATTGACCTTGTTATCAGATTTTGGTGATATTTAAGTAGACAAGTCAAAATTGCAAACCCCCTCTTATGGTATAGGGTACCTGGCCTTCTCTGATGTAATCAGAGTTAGATTTGATTAAGTGATTTTATAAAAAAACAGCTAGGAAGCACAATTTAGCAGTGGGTTGCAGAGAAAAAGAAAAATGCTGGCAGAAAAATCCAATTGAGTTATTAAACAGCTCTTCATTTTCTGGCTTTATTTTTATGATTACAAATTTGTTCTCTGAAAAGTGTCCACAAAGCCAAGTATCTGATTAACATCTTTGTAGGGATGGTTTTTCACCTATTACTAAATTAAACTTGCTTCATTGGAAAGGCAGCAAGATGCATCCTCATTTCAATATCTACGGAAATAATACAGGTTGACACCAGGAAACATTAACGCCACTGCATCTTTGCTGTTTTCTCATGTGGAAGTCTGTTTAATGTGAAAACAAGGTGATATCTAATTAGCACACAGGTAAGGAATTAAGAAAATCTTTATTTAAGGGTGAAGATGTTTCTCACAAAATCGTTGCCCCAATGCATCATTGAAATTCAAGCTGGAAAGATGATTTTAATATATCACTTGTACATTTTGTATTGCTCTTCTGGTGACAATGTAGTTTGTTTTTGTCAATTACCATTTTAATAATCGGGTAAAGAAAATTAATTGGATTTTTGAAAGAAAACAATACTGTCAATATACTATTAAAACAAATTAAAATGGTAAAAGTTATTGTACTTTAAGTAAAAATAAAAGAGCAAAAATATCAATCCCAGTTTTGGATTACTTTAATTAACAAAAAAAAATGCATATAGCAGAGGATAGTTTCAATCTGCCTACCTCTGGGTTATGGACCCAGCATGCTTCCATTACAGTACTCTGCTGCACATGTAAGTGCAAAAGATCCTGAAGCACTCACTCATCATGGGAAAGTACCAATGTGTTTCTTCATTGGTTGATGGAAGAAACATCTTACAAAAACTCTCCACATTATTGACTTTTTAAAATGTTTCTAGGAATCGTTCTAGATGAATGCTTATTAGCCTTTGTCAGTATGTACTTCTGCAAAGTGTCGCTGTGGCGCAATCAGTTAGTGTGTAAGGCTGTTAACCAAAAGGTTGGTGGTTCAATCCCACCCAGGGACTTAATTGACCTTGTTATCAGATTTTGGTGATCTTTAAGTAGACAAGTCAAAATTTCAAACCCCCTGTTATGGTGTAGGGTACCTGGCCTTCTCTGATGTAATCAGAGTTAGATTTGATTCAGTGATTTTATAAAAACAGCTAGGAAGCACAATTTAGCAGTGGGTTGCAGAGAAAAAGAAATATGCTGGCAGAAAAATCCAATTGAGTGATTAAACAGCTCTTCATTTTCTGGCTTTATTTTTATGCTAACTAATTTGTTCTCTGAAAAGTGTCCACAAAGCCAAGTATCTGATTAACATATTTGTAGGGATGGTTTTTCACCTATTACTAAATTAAACTTGCTTCATTGGAAAGGCAGCAAGATGCATCCTCATTTCAATATCTACTGAAATAATACAGGTTGACACCAGGAAACATTAACGCCACTGCATCCTTGCTGCTTTCGCATGTGGAAGTCTGTTTAATGTGAAAACAAGGTGATATCTAATTAGCACACAGGTAAGGAATTAAGAAAATCTTTATTTAAGGGTGAAGGTGTTTCTCACAAAATCGTTGCCCCAATGCATCATTGAAATTCAAGCTGGAAAGATGATTTTAATATATCACTTGTACATTTTGTATTGCTCTTCTGGTGACAATGTAGTTTGTTTTTGTCAATTACCATTTTAATAATAGGGTAAAGAAAATTAAGTGGATTTTTGAAAGAAAACAATACTGTCAATATACTATTAAAACAAATTAAAATGGTAAAAGTTATTGTACTTTAAGTAAAAATAAAAGAGCAAAAATATCAATCCCAGTTTTGGATTACTTTAATTAACAAAAAAAAATGCATATAGCAGAGGATAGTTTCAATCTGCCTACCTCTGGGTTATGGGCCCAGCATGTTTCCATTGCAGTACTCTGCTGCACATGTAAGTGCAAGAGATCCTGAAGCACTCACTCATCATGGGAAAGTACCAATGTGTTTCTTCGTTGGTTGATGGAAGAAACATCTTACAAAAACTCTCCAGATTATTGACTTTTTAAAGTTTTTCTAGGAAACGTTCTAGATGAATGCTTATTAGCCTTTGTCAGTATGTACTTTCGCAAAGTGTCTCTGAGGCACAAACAGTTAGCGTGTTCAGTTGTTAACCAAAAGGTTGGTGGTTCAATCCCACCTAGGGACGTAATTGACCTTGTTATCAGATTTTGGTGATCTTTAAGTAGACAAGTCAAAATTTCGAAAACCCCTGTTATGGTGTAGGGTACCTGGCCTTCTCTGATGTAATCAGAGTTAGATTTGATTAAGTGATTTTATAAAAAAAACAGCCACGAAGCACAATTTAGCAGTGGGTTGCAGAGAAAAAGAAATATGCTGGCAGAAAAATCCAATTGAGTGATTAAACAGCTCTTCATTTTCTGGCTTTATTTTTATGCTAACAAATTTGTGCTCTGAAAAGTGTCCACAAAGCCAAGTATCTTATTAACACCTTTGTAGGGATGGTTTTTCACCTATTATTAAATTAAACTTGCTTCATTGGAAAGGCAGCAAGTGATGTCATCCAAGCAGTGGGTCAAGGTTGGCTTCAAACCTCGTCTGCTTATGAAAAGAGAAAAGGGGTATGCAGGGCATGGCGGCCTTTTGCGGTGCTTGGATGACCCCTAGTTCGCATTAAATAATGCAGTCGAGTTTCCCACATTTGGGGAAATCACAGGGGTCAGCATACCCAGAATGCAATGAATGAACCGCACCCTGGGAGAACAGTCTTCATGACCATGGTATCTCCTATGCAAAATAAGTATGATTTGGGATAGGGCTGGGGAGGGCCGCTGCTCAGGCACATCTCTGTCAAGTAAAGGAGATTCAACTGAGGCAGCACAAGGGAACTCTCATCTGGGGACAACAACTGCAGGGAGAACACATATTTTCAGATGAACATGGGAGGGCAGAAGGCTGCCTAATACTGAAGCACCCCCAAACAACAAACCAAATGCAACAACTAGTGCAAGCATTCCTGGGGGAAGGCCTGCAGCAGATGGATTTGCATATGGCGATGTCATCCAAGCAGTGGGTCAAAGTTGGCTTCAACCCTCGTCTGCATATGAAAAGAGAAAAGGGGCGTGCAGGGCATGGCGGCCTTTTGCGGCACTTGGATGACCCCTAGTTCGCATTAAACACCTCCACCCTCTGTCGGTGTGGGGCTCATGTTGGCTATGCCCCAGCCCCTGAAGGATTCAAGCTGATTTCTTGCAGCAGCTGGGCACTGTAACAGCTCCAGAGCTGCTCTGTAAGGCAAGTAAAAGGGTGTGGGCCCTGCAGCACTACCTGTAGTTCGCATTGTGCAAGACCCCTAGTTCGCATTAAACACCCCCACCCTCCTTCGGTGTGGGGCTCATGTTGGCCATGCCCCAGCCCCTGAAGCATTCACGCTGATTTCTTGCAGCAGCTGGGCACTGTAACAGCTCAAGAGCTGCTCTGTAAGGCAAGTAAAAGGGTGTGGGCCCTGCAGCACTACCTGTAGTTTGCATTGTGCATTGGAAGGCACAAAGTAAGCAGACGGGAGGAGAAGTCAGGATAGTGCACAAGGGTATAGACGGGAGGGGATCAAGAAAAAAGAAGTGGAAACAGACAGCAAACTAGGCTTCCAATGCACAATGCAAACTACAGGTAGTGCTGCAGGGCCCACACCCTTTTACTTGCCTTACAGAGCAGCTCTGGAGCTGTTTAATCACTCAATTGGATTTTTCTGCCAGCATAATTTTTCTCTTACGTCCTAGAGGATGCTGGGGACTCCGTAAGGACCATGGGGGATAGACGGGCTCCGCAGGAGACATGGGCACTTTAAGAAAGACTTTAGATCTGGGTGTGCACTGGCTCCTCCCTCTATGCCCCTCCTCCAGACCTCAGTTTACTACTGTGCCCAGAGGAGACTGGGTGCTTTTCAGGGAGCTCTCCTGAGTTTCCTGACAGAAAGTATATTTGTTAGATTTTTTTATTTTCAGGGAGCCTGCTGGCAACAGACTCCCTGCATCGAGGGGCGGAGGGGAGAGATGCACACCTACTTCTGTGAGTTGATAGGCTCTGCTTCTTAGGCTACTGTACAGCATTAGCTCCAGAGGGATCGGTACGCAGGTCTCACCCTCGCCGTCCGTCCCAGAGCCGCGCCGCCGTCCCCCTCGCAGAGCCGGAAGATAGAAGCCGGGTGAGTATGAGAAGAAAAGAAGACTTCAGAGGCGGCGGAAGACTTCATGATCTTCACTGAGGTAACGCACAGCAGTAAAGCTGTGCTCCATTGCTCCCATACACCTCACACACGGCAGTCAGTGTAAGGGTGAAGGGCGCAGGGGGGACGCCCTGGGCAGCAATATAGACCTCTCTTTGGCAAAATAAATATATATGCAGCTAGGCACTGTATATATATATAAGAGCCCCCGCCATTTTTTTATGGGGGGGGCTATTTGAGCGGGACAGAAGCCCGTCGCTGAGGGGGTGGGGCTTCTCCCTCAGCACTCCCCAGCGCCATTTTCTCCACAGCACCGCTGAGGGGAAGCTCCATGGACTCTCCCCTGCTTATACCACGGTAGAAAGAGGGTCTTAAAGAAGAGGGGGCACATAATTAGGCGCATATATATATGGAAATACAGCGCTACTGGGTAAACATAAAATGATTGTGTTTTTTTCCTGGGTCATATAGCGCTGGGGTGTGTGCTGGCATACTTTCTCTCTCTGTCTCTCCAAAGGGCCTTGTTGGGGAACTGTCCTCAGATAAGAGGATTCCCTGAGTGTATGGTGTGTCGGTACACGTGTGTCGACATGTCTGAGGTAGAAGGCTCTCCTAGAGAGGAGCAGGAGCAAATTAATGTGGTGTCTCCATCGACAACGCCGACACCTGACTGGATGGATATGTGGAATGTTTTAAGTGCTAATGTAAACTTATTACACAAGAGATTAGACAAAGCTGAAGCTAGGGAACAGTCAGGGAGTCAACCCATGCCTGTCCCTATGTCGCAGGGACCTTCGGGGTCTCAAAAGCGCCCACTATCCCAAATAGTTGACACAGATACCGACACAGATTCTGACTCCAGTGTCGACTACGATGATGCAAAGTTACAACCAAAATTGGCTAAATGTATTCGATATATGATTATTGCAATAAAAGATGTTTTGCACATCACAGAGTCCCCTGTCCCTGACACGAGGGTACACATGTATAAGGGAAAGAAACCTGAGATAACCTTTCCCCCCTCACATGAGTTGAACGAATTATGTGAAAAAGCTTGGGAATCTCCAGACAAAAAGCTGCAGATTCCCAAAAGGATTCTTATGGCGTATCCTTTCCCGCCAATGGACAGGATACGGTGGGAATCCTCCCCTAGGGTGGATAAAGCATTGACACGCTTATCCAAAAAGGTAGCGCTGCCATCCCAGGATACGGCTACCATCAGGGACCCTGCTGACCGCAAGCAGGAGGTTACCCTAAAGTCCATTTACACACATTCTGGTACCTTACTCAGACCGGCAATTGCGTCGGCCGAGGTTGTAGCGCGGTGGCAGCATGGACAGATACCTTATCAGCAGAGATTGAGACCCTAGATAAGGATGCTATGTTATTGACCATAGGGCATATAAAAGATGCTGTCCTATATATGAGAGATGCTCAAAGTGACATTAGTCTACTGGGTTCTAGAATAAACGCTATGTCGATTTCTGCTAGACGAGTCCTATGGACCCGGCAATGGACAGGTGATGCCGACTCAAAAAGGCATATGGAGGTTTTACCTTACAGGTGTGAGGAATTGTTTGGGGAAGGTCTCTCGGACCTTGTCTCCACAGCTACAGCTGGTAAATCAAATTTTTTGCCTTATATTCCCTCACAGCCTAAGAAAGCACCACATTATCAAATGCAGTCCTTTCGATCACAGAGAAACAAGAAAGTACGAGGTGCGTCCTTTCTTGCCAGAGGTAAGGGCAGAGGGAAGAAGCTGCACAACACAGCTAGTTCCCAGGAACAGAAGTCCTCCCCGGCCTCTACAAAATCCACCGCATGACGCTGGGGCTCCGCTAAAGGAGTCCGCCCAGTTGGGGGCACGTCTTCGTGTTTTCAGCCACATCTGGGTTCATTCGCAGGTGGATCCCTAGGCAATAGAAATTGTTTCTCAGGGTTACAAGCTGAAATTCGAAGAGGTGCCTCCTCGCCGGTTTTTCAAATCGGCCCTACCATCTTCTCCCCAGGAAAGGGAGATAGTGTTAAATGCAATTCACAAATTGTATCTTCAACAGGTGGTGGTCAAGGTTCCCCTGCTTCAACAAGGAAAGGGAAATTATTCGACCCTGTTTGTAGTCCCAAAACCGGACGGTTTGGTCAGACCCATATTAAATTTAAAATCCCTGAACCTATACTTGAAAAGGTTCAAGTTCAAGATGGAATCGCTAAGAGCGGTCATCGCCAGCCTAGAAGGGGGGGATTTTATGATATCTCTGGACATAAAGGATGCATACCTTCATGTACTCATTTATCCACCTCATCAGGCGTACCTAAGATTTGCGGTACAGTATTGTCATTACCAATTTCAGACGTTGCCGTTTGGTCTCTCCAGAATTTTCTCCGAGAATTTTCACCAAGGTAATGACGGAAATTATGGTGCTCCTGCGAAAGCAAGGTGTCACAATTATCCCGTACTTGAACGATCTCCTCATAAAAGCGAGATCAAGAGAGCAGTTGCTGAACAGCGTATAACTTTCATTGAAGGTGTTACAGCAAAACGGCTGGATTCTCAATATCCCGAAGTCGCAGTTGGTTCCTACGACTCGTCTGACTTTGCTTGGGCATTATTCTGGATACGGACCAGAAAAGGGTTTATCTTCCGATAGAAAAGGCCCAGGAACTCATGACTCTGGTCAGGAACCTATTGAAACCAAAACAGGTGTCAGTGCATCACTGCACTCGAGTCCTGGGAATGATGGTGGCATCATACGAGGCCATTCCCTTCGGCAGGTTCCATGCGAGGATCTTGCAATGGGACCTACTGGACAAGTGGTCCGGGTCACATCTACAGATTCATCAGTTGATCACCCTGTCCCCCAGGGCCAGGGTATCTCTCCTGTGGTGGCTGCAGAGTGCTCACCTTCTAGAGGGCCGCAGGTTCGGCATTCAGGACTGGATCCTGGTGACCACGAACGCGAGCCTCCGAGGTTGGGGAGCAGCCACACAGGGAAGAAATTTCCAAGGTCTTTGGTCAAGTCAGGAGACTTGTCTTCACATCAACATCCTGGAGCTAAGGGCCATATACAACGCCCTATGTCAAGCGGAGACCTTACTTCGCGACCAACCAGTTCTGATCCAGTCAGACAACGTCACCGCAGTAGTTCATGTAAACCGCCAAGGCGGCACAAGGAGCAGAGTGGCGATGGCGGAAGCCACCAGAATTCTTCGCTGGGCGGAGAATCATGTAAGCGCACTGTCAGCAGTGTTCATTCCGGGAGTGGACAACTGGGAAGCAGACTTCCTCAGCAGACACGACCTACATCCAGGAGAGTGGGGACTCCATCAGGAAGTCTTCGCACAGATTGCAAGTCGGTGGGGACTGTTCCAGATAGACATGATGGCGTCCCGCCTCAACAAAAAGCTACAGAGGTATTGCACCAGGTCAAGAGACCCTCAGGCAGTAGCTGTTTAAACAGCTCTTCATTTTCTGATTTTATGTTTATGCTAACAAATTTGCTCTCTGAAAAGTGTCCACAAAGCCAAGTCTCTGATTAACACATTTGTAGGAATGGTTTTTCACCTATTACTGAATTAAACTTGCTTCATTGGAAAGGCAGCAAGATGCATCCTCATTTCAATGTCTACTGAAATAATACAGGTTGACACCAGGAAACATAAACGCCACTGCATCCTTGCTGCTTTCGCATGTGGAAGTCTGTTTAATGTGAAAACAAGGTGATATCTAATTAGCACACAGGTAAGGAATTAAGAAAATCTTTATTTAAGGGTGAAGGTGTTTCTCACAAAATCGTTGCCCCAATGCATCATTGAAATTCAAGCTGGAAAGATGATTTTAATATATCACTTGTACATTTTGTATTGCTCTTCTGGTGACAATGTAGTTTGTTTTTGTCAATTACCATTTTAATAATAGGGTAAAGAAAATTAAGTGGATTTTTGAAAGAAAACAATACTGTCAATATACTATTAAAACAAATTAAAATGGTAAAAGTTATTGTACTTTAAGTAAAAATAAAAGAGCAAAAATATCAATCCCAGTTTTGGATTACTTTAATTAACAAAAAAAAATGCATATAGCAGAGGATAGTTTCAATCTGCCTACCTCTGGGTTATGGGCCCAGCATGTTTCCATTGCAGTACTCTGCTGCACATGTAAGTGCAAGAGATCCTGAAGCACTCACTCATCATGGGAAAGTACCAATGTGTTTCTTCGTTGGTTGATGGAAGAAACATCTTACAAAAACTCTCCAGATTATTGACTTTTTAAAGTTTTTCTAGGAAACGTTCTAGATGAATGCTTATTAGCCTTTGTCAGTATGTATGTGTGTAAAGTGTCTCTGTGGCGCAATCGGTTAGTGTGTTTGGTTATTAATCAAAGGGTTGGTGGTTCAATCCCACCCAACGATGTAATTGACCTTGTTATCAGATTTTGGTGATCTTTAAGTAGACAAGTCAAAATTTCAAACCCCCTTCTTATGGTGTAGGGTACCTGGCCTACTCTGATGTAATCAGAGTTAGATTTGAATCAGTGATTTTATAAAAAAACAGCTAGGAAGCACAATTTAGCAGTGGGTTGCAGAGAAAAAGAAATATGCTGGCAGAAAAATCCAATTGCTTTATTTTTATGCTAACTAATTTGTTCTCTGAAAAGTGTCCACAAAGCCAAGTATCTGATTAACATATTTGTAGGGATGGTTTTTCACCTATTACTAAATTAAACTTGCTTCATTGGAAAGGCAGCAAGATGCATCCTCATTTCAATATCTACTGAAATAATACAGGTTGACACCAGGAAACATTAACGCCACTGCATCCTTGCTGCTTTCTCATGTGGAAGTCTGTTTAATGTGAAAACAAGGTGATATCTAATTAGCACACAGGTAAGGAATAAAGAAAATCTTTATTTAAGGGTGAAGATGTTTCTCACAAAATCGTTGCCCCAATGCATCATTGAAATTCAAGCTGGAAAGATGATTTTAATATATCACTTGTACATTTTGTATTGCTCTTCTGGTGACAATGTAGTTTGTTTTTGTCAATTACCATTTTAATAATCGGGTAAAGAAAATTAATTGGATTTTTGAAAGAAAACAACACTGTCAATATACTATTAAAACAAATTAAAATGGTAAAAGTTATTGTACTTTAAGTAAAAATAAAAGCTAAAATATCAATCCCAGTTTTGGATTACTTTAATGAACAAAAAAAAAATGCATATAGCAAAGGATAGTTTCAATCTGCCTACCTCTGGGTTATGGGCCCAGCATGCTTCCATTGCAGTACTCTGCTGCACATGTAAGTGCAAGAGATCCTGAAGCACTCACTCATCATGGGAAAGTACCAATGTGTTTCTTCATTGGTTGCTGGAAGAAACATCTTACAAAAACTCTCCAGATTATTGACTTTTTAAAGTTTTTCTAGGAAACGTTCTAGATGAATGCTTATTAGTCTTTGTCAGTATGTACTTTTTGCAAAGTGTCTCTGTGGCGCAATCGGTTAGTGTGTTCAGCTATTAATCAAAAGGTTGGTGGTTCAATCCCATCCAGGGACGTAATTGACCTTGTCATCAAATTTTGGTAATATTTAAGTAGACAAGTCATATAGCAGAGGATAGTTTCAATCTGCCTACCTCTGGGTTATGGACCCAGCATGCTTCCATTACAGTACTCTGCTGCACATGTAAGTGCAAGAGATCCTGAAGCACTCACTCATCATGCGAAAGTACCAATGTGTTTCTTCATTGGTTGCTGGAAGAAACATCTTACAAAAACTCTCCAGATTATTGACTTTTTAAAGTTTTTCTAGGAATCGTTCTAGATGAATGCTTATTAGCCTTTGTCAGTATGTACTTTTGCAAAGTTTCGCTGTGGCGCAATCAGTTAGTGTGTACGGCTATTAACCAAAAGGTTGGTGGTTCAATCCCACCCAGGGACGTAATTGAACTTGTAATCAGATTTTGTTGATCTTTAAGTAGACAAGTCAAAATTTCGAAAACCCCTGTTATGGTGTAGGGTACCTGGCCTTCTCTGATGTAATCAGAGTTAGATTTGATTCATACTGTTAACTGGGTAGTATATCACAAGTTATACGGTGTGATTGGTGTGGCTGGTATGAATCTTGACCTTGGATTAACAAAAATCCTTTCCTCGAACTGTCTGTCTCCTCTGGGCACAGTTTCTCTAACTGAGGTATGGAGGAGGGGCATAGAGGGAGGAGCCAGTGCACACCCAGATCTAAAGTCTTTCTTAAAGTGCCCATGTCTGCTGCGGAGCCCGTCTATCCCCCATGGTCCTTACGGAGTCCCCATCATCCTCTACGGACTACGAGAAAAAAAAATTACCGGTAGGTTTAAAATGTTATTTTTTTCTCTGCAACCCACTGCTAAATTGTGCTTCCTAGCTGTTTTTTATAAAATCACTTAATTAAATCTAACTCTGATTACGTCAGAGAAGGCCAGGTACCCTACACCATAAGAGGGGGTTTGAAATTTTGACTTGTCTACTTAAAGATCACCAAAATCTGATGACAAGGTCAATTACATCCCTGGGTGGGATTGAACCACCAACCTTTTGGTTAATAGCCCATGTAAGTGCAAGAAATCCTGAAGCACTCACTCATCATGGGAAAGTACCAATGTGTTTCTTACAAAAATTCTCCAGATTATTGACTTTTTAAAGTTTTTCTAGGAAACGTTCTAGATGAATGATTATTAGCCTTTGTCAGTATTGACTTTTGCAAGGTGTCTCTGTGGCGCAATCGGTTAGCATGTTTGGCTATTAACCAAAAGGTTGGTGGTTCAATCCCACCCAGGGATGTAATTGACCTTGTAATCAGATTTTGGTGATCTTTAAGTAGACAAGTCAAAATTTCAAAAACCCCCCTTATGGTGTAGGGTACCTGGCCTTCTCTGATGTAATCAGAGTTAGATTTGATTAAGTGATTTTATAAAAAAACAGCTAGGAAGCACAATTTAGCAGTGGGTTGCAGAGAAAAAAAATATGCTGGCAGAAAAGTCCAATTGAGTGATTAAACAGCTCTTCATTTTCTGATTTTATGTTTATGCTAACAAATTTGCTCTCTGAAAAGTGTCCACAAAGCCAAGTCTCTGATTAACACCTTTGTAGGAATGGTTTTTCACCTATTACTGAAATAAACTTGCTTCATTGGAAAGGCATCAAAGATGCATCCTCATTTCAATGTCTACTGAAATAATACAGGTTGACACCAGGAAACGTCACTGCATCCTTGCTGCTTCCTCACGGGGAAGTCTGTTTAATGTGAAAACAAGGTGATATCTAATCAGCACACAGGTAAGGAATTAAGAAAATCTTTCTTTGTGGGTGAAGATGTTTCTCACAAATTGTTGTCCCAATGCATCATTGAAATTCAAGATGGAAGATGATTTTCATATATCACTTGTACATTTTGCATTGCTCTTCTGGTGACAATGTAGTTTGTTTTTGTCAATTACCATTTCAGTAATAGGGTAAAGAAAATTAAGTGGATTTTTTAAAGAAAACAATGCTGTCAATATACTATTAAAACAAATTAAAATGATAAAAGTTATTGTACTTTAAGTAAAAATAAAAGAGCCAAAATATCAATCCCAGTTTTTGATTACTTTAATTATAAAAAAAAAAATGCACATAGCAGAGGATAGTTTCGATCAATCGACCTCTGGGTTATGGGCCCAGCATGCTTCCATTGCACTACTCTGCTGCTCATGGAAGTGTAAGAGATCCTGAAGACTAAATTGATTAAAGGCCTAAAAGTACTGGACTATAAGGAAAGACTTACTAGGCTGAATATTTATACACTAGAAAAGAGGTGCCTAAGAGGAGATATTATTAATATCTTCAAATATGTAAAGATACATAACAAAGAGTTATCAGAGGAATTATTTATTAAAAGAACACGTGGTCACTCGCTGCGACTGGAGGAAAGTTCAGAACGCAATGGAGGAAAGGTTTCTTCACTGTTAGGGCAATCAGGATGTGGAATTCCCTGCCAGGGAAGGTGGTAATGGCGGACTCTGTAATTGGATTTAAAAAAGGAATGGATACATTTCTGAATGAAAAAGCTATCCAAGGTTATAATACTTAAAATATCAACATGGTTAATCCGGGGGTAACATGAGTTATAGTAGCTAACTAGTCATAAAACATTATTCAGCAAGTATGTAGAATCATCACAACTTAAAACAGGTTGAACACGATGGGCAATTTGCCTCTATTCAACCTCAAAAACTATGTTACTATATTACTATGTTATTGTAGTATACAGAACACCACAATGCAATGAGCAGTGATAGTGAGCACTGATGAGGATACTAGAACTGACACTGAGCAGCAAGATGCAGCACTGGACTATTAGTAATGTACTGTAGTATGCTGAGCACCACAATGCAGCACAAGACAATGAGCAGTGATACTGAGCACTGATGAGGATACTACTGAGAACTGACACTGAGCAGGAGAGACACACTACTAGTATTACTGAGCAGCAATAAGTAACCACTGATACTGAGCACTGATATTGAGATTTCCACTGAGAGAACATAGCCACGTCCTCTCCGCTCTCTCTTCAATGCACGAGTAAAAATGGCAGCAACGCGCAGCTCTTTATATGGAATCCGAATCTCGCGAGAATCCGACAGCGGGATGATGACATTTTCCCTTGTTCAGGTTTTCCGAGTCAGGCGGGAACAACCGAGCCTGCCTCGGACCAGTGTAAACCACGTGGAGTTCGTGGGGAATTCGGTTCTCGGAGAACCGAACCCGCTCCTCTCTACCTTATACCCATCAATTTTTTTATTTTCAATCTAAGCCCCTGCAGTTTTCTGTAAGCATCTGCTTCGCTATGATGATCAACAAGTCACAAGGGCAAACACTCAGGGTTTGAGGCGTAGATCTTAGGACCAGCTGCTACAAGCATGGCAGAGGTGTCACTATCACTGGTGACACACAGAGAGGTGGCGAGGGAGATTGTAATGCAGTGCGCGCAGATAAGCAGCGCAATGGTAAAAAGGAGGCATGGTTTCATAGGTAGGGGCGTGGCCTGGTGGCCTGAATCTACATTTTGTTGCTCCGGGTGTCCCGGGGGTTGGGGGCTGCACCCGGGGACTAGTGTGTGAGCGGTGCTGGCTCCTGCACAGTGACAGGGCATGGCCACCCAGCATGACGCCTCCCTTCTTGACCATGCTGTAATTGCAGTCGCACTGCAGTTCAGCGTGATCATAAAAAATGGTGTAGGCTCCTGCTGGTGCAGACTGTATGTGCGCGCAGGAAGCCGCCACCATTTTTGTGATCACAGCGGCTGAATGTGATGTCATACAGCCGCTGTGACCACGCCCCCTGTGTCTCCTCCGTTGCAGACCCCATTTTGAAGCCTTGCCCCCGCACCGCTCCATCCCTGACTTGGAAATGGAGTGTTGCTGACCCACCTCTCCCCCCCTTCCCCACCCCGATTGACAGGCAGAGGCGATCACATTCTCTGCGGGGTGCCGCAGAAAATGCAGGCACATGCGTATGCTCTTAGCAATTTTTGCAGTTGGATCGCTTATTGTGATTGCAATCCAACCTGAATCAGGCCCTATTACCTATCACAATGCGCTGCGGGCAGTACAAAATTGGGTTAATATAGGAGAAAAACCCCCAGACCTGTGCTCCTTAACTGTACCTGGTGGCTAGTGGAGCGGCTGCCCAGTAATCAGTGTCCACCGCAGTGCGCACACGGCCCACCCCCTACGGCCTCGCTCCCCTTCATCAGCGGCCTCGTGATCCGGAAGGGTGGTGTGTGTGTGACTGACCTTAGGATGAAACCGGAGCCTCCGCTGCAGTGACCCAGCAACCAGGGCACGGGAGTATATAGCGCCGCTGGGAGTGATGAAGCTGCAGTAAAGATGTCTATTAGACCTAGCCTGCTGCAGCCCTTGTAGATTCTCATAAAACAAGTTCTTCTTTTCTTGTCAAAATTAATAGCTAAGAATAGGCTGCCTGAGGCAGGCCCCTGTTAATTGGCCTGCTACTGAAGGCACCAACTACAAACTGAGCTCCCTGTTCATGGAAGCGGGGTTATAGAGGAGAATGCACTGAGCTTCTTGGGAACAGTCAAAAGCTTTGAGCCGGTTGGTGCCTCAGATCAAGATCCTACTCTACACCCCAATGTGAATCCTTGTGGAGTCCAGTGTACCCCACAGAAGAAATTAATGTGTCACACCCATTGGCAGCAACCTTAGAATAGCTGCTGACGGGCACAATTGAGAAAGGAAGGGGGGGGGACATTTGAATCCAGCACATAGATGCAATTCAAATATGTAATTTGTACCTTCCTATTTTAAAATATAATGGATGAACCTCACCCTGTGAGAACAATCTTCATGATCAAGAGATCTAATATGTAAAATAAGTATGAGTTGGGATAGGGCTGGGGAGGGTGGCAGCTCGGGCAGCCCCTCCCCCGTCAAGTTAAGGAGATTCAACTGAGGAAGCACAAGGGAACTCTCGTCTGGGGACAACAACTGCAGGGAGACCACATCTTTTCAGATGAACATGGGATGGCGGAAGGCTGCCTAATACTGAAGCACCATCAAATATCAAACCATATCCAACAACTAGTAACAGCATTCCTGGGGGAAGGTCTGCAGCAGACGGATTTGCATACGGTGATGTCATCCAAGCAGTGGGCCAAAGTTGGCTGGAACCCTCATCTGCATATAAAAAGAGAAAAGGGGCATGCAGGGCATGGCGGCCTTTTGCAGTGCTTGGATGACCCCTAGTTCGCATTAAACACCCCCACCCTCCTTTGGTGTGGGGCTCATGTTGGCCATGCCCCATCCCCTGAAGCATTCATGCTGATTTCTTGCAGCAGCTGGGCACTGTAACAGCTCCAGAGCTGCTCTGTAAGGCAAGTAAAAGGGTGTGGGCCCTGCAGCACCACCTGTAGTTCGCATTGTGCGTTGGAAGGCACAAAGTAAGCAGACGGGAGGAGAAGTCAGGATAGTACACAAGGGCATCCTTTTCTCTTAGTCCGTAGAGGATGCTGGGGTCACATTAAGAACCATGGGGTATAGACGGGATCCGCAAGAGACATGGGCACTTTAAGACTTTCAAAGGGTGTGAACTGGCTCCTCCCTCTATGCCCCTCCTCCAGACTCCAGTTATAGGAACTGTGCCCAGGGAGACGGACATTTCGAGGAAAGGATTTATTGTTAAACTAAGGTGAGCATCTTACCAGCTCACACCTTAAGCATGCCGCAGAACGTGGCATTCAACAGAACACAAGCCAACGGCATGAACAATTGCAGCAAAAAGCTGACCAGAACCGTAACACAACATGTGTATAACCACAAGTAATAACTGCAGACACAGTATGGACTGGGACGGGTGCCCAGCATCCTCTACGTACTAAGAGAAAAGGATTTACCGGTAGGTATTAAAATCCTATTTTCTCATACGACCTAGAGGATGCTGGGGTCACATTAAGAACCATGGGGTTATACCAAAGCTCTTGAACGGGTGGGAGAGTGCGTACGACTCTGCAGCACCGAATGACCCAACTTGAGGTTATCATCAGCCAAGGTATCAAACTTGTAAAACTTAGCAAAAGTGTTTACTAAATAGCTGCTCGGCAAAGTTGCAATGCCGAGACTCCCCGACCAGCTGCCCAGGATGAACCCACCTTTCTAGTAGAATGGGTCTTCACCTAATTCAGTAACGGCAATCCTGCCGTGGAATGAGCATGCTGAATTTTACCACAGATCCAGCGCATAATGGTCTGCATGGAAGCAGGACACCCAATCATGTTGGGAGCATACAGGACAAACAGAGCCTCTGTTTTCCTAATCTGAACCGTTCTGGTGACATAAATTTTCAAAGTTCTGACCACAGCCAGAGACTTTGACTCAACGAAGGTGTCAGTGGCCAAAGGCACCATGTGGAAAGATGAACCACCTTCGGCAGAAATTGTTGACGTGTCCTCAATTCTGCTCTATCTTCATGAAAGATCAAATAAAGGCTCTTGTGATACTGCATGGTTTGTACTGTTTTCCATGTGCTCCCAGATCTTTCAAGCAAGTAGCATGGTCAAGAAAGTTCTGTTTGAAAAGAAACAAACATTTACTGTCATTGTTATGCAAATAAACTTACATTAAAGCTAACAAGAAAGCACACTCGTTCTGTCTTTAAACTGATAAAAGAAACCCCAATAATATGGGGCATGCAAAAATTGAGATAAAACTCAGTTTTGCTCCTCTCCACGGAAATCTTTAATAAAAGGCGAAATATTTGTTAGTTCTGAAGAGAAACCAGAGCATGACCAAGATTCCACCTGTCGCCTGAGTGCCATGCCAGCAGTTCTCATTCAGCTCAAAGTGAGCACCCAATTTGAATGAAAGAAAGCAGATTTCTCACCAGGCTTCCCCTTGCTATAAACATGGTTTGTACTCTTTTCCATGTGCTCCCAGATCTTTCAAACAATTAGTGTGGTCAAGAAAGTTCTGTTTGAAAAGAAACAAACATTTACTGTCATTTCTATGCAAATGAGCTTACATTAAAGCACACTCGTTCTATCTTTAAACCAATAAAATAAAACCCCAATAAGATGGGGCATGCAAAAATTGAGATAAAACTCAGTTTTGCTCCTCTCCACGGAAATCTTTAGTAAAAGGCGAAAGATTTGTTCGTTCTGAAGAGAAACCACAGCATGACCAAGATTCTACCTGTCGCCTGAGTGCCATGCCAGCAGTCCTCATTCAGCTCAAAGTGAGCACCCAATTTGAAAGAAAGAAAGCAGATTTCTCACCAGGCTTCCCCTTGCTATAAACATGGTTTGTACTCTTTTCCATGTGCTCCCAGATCTTTCAAGCAATTAGTATAGTCAAGAAAGTTCTGTTTGAAAAGAAACAAACATTTACTGTCATTTCTACGCAAATGAGCTTACATTAAAGCACACTCGTTCTATCTTTAAACTGATAAAAGAAACCCCAATAAGACGGGGCATGCAAAAATTGAGATAAAACTCAGTTTTGCTCCTCTCCACGGAAATCTTTAGTAAAAGGCAAAAGATTTGTTCGTTCTGAAGAACTAGCACAAGGGAACTCTCAAAAGAAGAACAAGGCTCTGAAACAAAGAAATCTGACTTTTACCAGAGCTGACCAGAGGAAAACACAAACACAGTCCCCCACTACCACAAATAAAGCAGTCGAGTTTCCCACATTTGGGGAAATCACAGGGGTCAGCATACCCAGAATGCAATGAATGAACCTCACCCTGGGAGAATAATCTTCATGACCATGGTATCTCCTATGCAAAATAAGTATGATTTGGGATAGAGCTGGGGAGGGCCGCTGCTCAGGCACATCTCTGTCAAGTTAAGGAGATTCAACTGAGGCAGCACAAGGGAACTCTCATCTGGGGACAACAACTGCAGGGAGAACACATATTTTCAGATGAACATGGGAGGGCAGAAGGCTGCCTAATACTGAAGCACCCCCAAACAACAAACCAAATGCAACAACTAGTGCAAGCATTCCTGGGGGAAGGCCTGCCGCAGATGGATTTGCATATGGTGATGTCATCCAAGCAGTGGGTCAAAGTTGGCTTCAACCCTCGTCTGCATATGAAAACAGAAAAGGGGCGTGCAGGGCATGGTGGCCTTTTGCGGCGCTTGTCTGACCCCTAGTTTGCATTAAACACCTCCACCCTCCTTCGGTGTGGGGCTCATGTTGGCTATGCCCCAGCCCCTGAAGCATTCAAGCTGATTTTTCTCCCAAACGAAAGACACTAGAATGAAAATTTTAAAGCCTCCTGTTAGTGCTTCATCTACACGTTATAGCCCTGAATTTTCCAATGCCTATCTCTTTGCAAAAGAGAGATATCGGCAAGGAAAAGCTGTATTGTACCTTTGCATTTTTCTCCCAAACGAAAGACACTAGAATGAAAATTTTAAAGCCTCCTGTTAGTGCTTCATCTACACGTTATAGCCCTGAATTTTCCAATGCCTAGCTCTTTGCAAAAGAGAGATATTGGCAAGGAAAAGCTGTATTGTACCTTTGCATTTTTCTCCCAAACGAAAGACACTAGAATGAAAATTTTAAAGTCTACTGTTAGAGCTTCATCTACACGTTATAGCCCTGAATTTTCCAATGCCTAGCTCTTTGCAAAAGAGAGATATCGGCAAGGAAAAGCTGTATTGTACCTTTGCATTTTTCTCCCAAACGAAAGACACTAGAATGAAAATTTTAAAGCCTCCTGTTAGTGCTTCATATACACGTTATAGCCCTGAATTTTCCAATGCCTATCTCTTTGCAAAAGAGAGATATCGACAAGGAAAAGCTGTATTGTACCTTTGCATTTTTCTCCCAAACGAAGGACATTAGAATGAAAATTTTAAAGCCTCCTATTAGTGCTTCATCTACACGTTATAGCCCTGAATTTTCCAATGCCTAGCTCTTTGCAAAAGAGAGATATCGGCAAGGAAAAGCTGTATTGTACCTTTGCATTTTTCTCCCAAACGAAAGACACTAGAATGAAAATTTTAAAGCCTCCTGTTAGTGCTTCATCTACACGTTATAGCCCTGAATTTTCCAATGCCTATCTCTTTGCAAAAGAGAGATATCGGCAAGGAAAAGCTGTATTGTACCTTTGCATTTTTCTCCCAAACGAAGGACACTAGAATGAAAATTTTAAAGCCTCCTATTAGTGCTTCATCTACACGTTATAGCCCTGAATTTTCCAATGCCTATCTCTTTGCAAAAGAGAGATATCGGCAAGGAAAAGCTGTATTGTACCTTTGCATTTTTCTCCCAAACGAAGGACACTAGAATGAAAATTTTAAAGCCTCCTGTTAGTGCTTCATCTATACGTTATAGCCCTGAATTTTCAAATGCCTATCTCTTTGCAAAAGAGAGATATCGGCAAGGAAAAGCTGTATTGTACCTTTGCATTTTTCTCCCAAACGAAAGACACTAGAATGAAAATTTTAAAGCCTCCTGTTAGTGCTTCATCTACACGTTATAGCCCTGAATTTTCCAATGCCTATCTCTTTGCAAAAGAGAGATATCGGCAAGGAAAAGCTGTATTGTACCTTTGCATTTTTCTCCCAAACGAAGGACACTAGAATGAAAATGTAAAAGCCTCCTGTTAGTGCTTCATCTACACGGTATAGCCCTGAATTTTCCAATGCCTAGCTCTTTGCAAAAGAGAGATATTGGCAAGGAAAAGCTGTATTGTACCTTTGCATTTTTCTCCCAAACGAAGGACACTAGAATGAAAATTTTAAAGCCTCCTGTTAGTGCTTCATCTACACGTTATAGCCCTGAATTTTCCAATGCCTATCTCTTTGCAAAAGAGAGATATCGGCAAGGAAAAACTGTATTGTACCTTTGCATTTTTCTCCCAAACGAAAGACACTAGAATGAAAATTTTAAAGCCTCCTGTTAGTGCTTCATCTACACGTTATTGCCCTGAATTTTCCAATGCCTAGCTCTTTGCAAAAGAGAGATATCGGCAAGGAAAAGCTGTATTGTACCTTTGCATTTTTCTCCCAAACGAAGGACACTAGAATGAAAATGTAAAAGCCTCCTGTTAGTGCTTCATCTACACGGTATAGCCCTGAATTTTCCAATGCCTAGCTCTTTGCAAAAGAGAGATATTGGCAAGGAAAAGCTGTATTGTACCTTTGCATTTTTCTCCCAAACGAAGGACACTAGAATGAAAATTTTAAAGCCTCCTGTTAGTGCTTCATCTACACGTTATAGCCCTGAATTTTCCAATGCCTATCTCTTTGCAAAAGAGAGATATCGGCAAGGAAAAACTGTATTGTACCTTTGCATTTTTCTCCCAAACGAAAGACACTAGAATGAAAATTTTAAAGCCTCCTGTTAGTGCTTCATCTACACGTTATAGCCCTGAATTTTCCAATGCCTAGCTCTTTGCAAAATCGAGATATTGGCAAGGAAAAGCTGTATTGTACCTTTGCATTTTTCTCCCAAACGAAAGACACTAGAATGAAAATTTTAAAGCCTCCTGTTAGTGCTTCATCTACACGTTATAGCCCTGAATTTTCCAATGCCTAGCTCTTTGCAAAAGAGAGATATCGGCAAGGAAAAGCTGTATTGTACCTTTGCATTTTTCTCCCAAACGAAAGACACTAGAATGAAAATTTTAAAGCCTCCTGTTAGTGCTTCATCTACACGTTATAGCCCTGAATTTGTCCAATGCCTATCTCTTTGCAAAAGAGAGATATCGGCAAGGAAAAGCTGTATTGTACCTTTGCATTTTTCTCCCAAACGAAGGACACTAGAATGAAAATTTTAAAGCCTCCTGTTAGTGCTTCATCTACACGTTATAGCCCTGAATTTTCCAATGCCTATCTCTTTGCAAAAGAGAGATATCGGCAAGGAAAAGCTGTATTGTACCTTTGCATTTTTCTCCCAAACGAAAGACACTAGAATGAAAATTTTAAAGCCTCCTGTTAGTGCTTCATCTACATGTTATAGCCCTGAATTTTCCAATGCCTATCTCTTTGCAAAAGAGAGATATCGGCAAGGAAAAGCTGTATTGTACCTTTGCATTTTTCTCCCAAACGAAGGACATTAGAATGAAAATTTTAAAGCCTCCTATTAGTGCTTCATCTACACGTTATAGCCCTGAATTTTCCAATGCCTATCTCTTTGCAAAAGAGAGATATCGGCAAGGAAAAGCTGCATTGTACTTTTGCATTTTTCTCCCAAACGAAAGACACTAGAATGAAATTTTTAAAGCCTACTGTTAGTGCTTCATCTACACGTTATAGCCCTGCATTTTCCAATGCCTATCTCTTTGCAAAAGAGAGATATCGGCAAGGAAAAGCTGCATTGTACTTTTGCATTTTTCTCCCAAACGAAAGACACTAGAATGAAAATTTTAAAGCCTCCTGTTAGTGCTTCATCTACACGTTATAGCCCTGAATTTTCCAATGCCTAGCTCTTTGCAAAAGAGAGATATTGGCAAGGAAAAGCTGTATTGTACCTTTGCATTTTTCTCCCAAACGAAAGACACTAGAATGAAAATTTTAAAGCCTCCTGTTAGTGCTTCATCTACACGTTATAGCCCTGAATTTTCCAATGCCTATCTCTTTTCAAAAGAGAGATATCGGCAAGGAAAAACTGTATTGTACCTTTGCATTTTTCTCCCAAACGAAGGACACTAGAATGAAAATTTAAAAGCCTCCTGTTAGTGCTTCATCTACACGTTATAGCCCTGCATTTTCCAATGCCTATCTCTTTGCAAAAGAGAGATATCGGCAAGGAAAAGCAGCATTGTACCTTTGCATTTTTCTCCCAAACGAAAGACACTAGAATGAAAATTGTAAAGCCTCCTGTTAGTGCTTCATCTACACGTTATAGCCCTGCATTTTCCAATGCCTAGCTCTTTGCAAAAGAGAGATATTGGCAAGGAAAAGCTGTATTGTACCTTTGCATTTTTCTCCCAAACGAAAGACACTAGAATGAAAATTTTAAAGCCTCCTGTTAGTGCTTCATCTACATGTTATAGCCCTGCATTTTCCAATGCCTATCTCTTTGCAAAAGAGAGATATCGGCAAGGAAAAGCAGCATTGTACTTTTGCATTTTTCTCCCAAACGAAAGACACTAGAATGAAAATTTTAAAGCCTCCTATTAGTGCTTCATCTACACGTTATAGCCCTGAATTTTCCAATGCCTAGCTCTTTGCAAAAGAGAGATATCGGCAAGGAAAAGCTGTATTGTACCTTTGCATTTTTCTCCCAAACGAAAGACACTAGAATGAAAATTTTAAAGCCTCCTGTTAGTGCTTCATCTACACGTTATAGCCCTGAATTTTCCAATGCCTATCTCTTTGCAAAAGAGAGATATCGGCAAGGAAAAGCTGTATTGTACCTTTGCATGTTTCTCCCAAACGAAGGACACTAGAATGAAAATTTTAAAGCCTCCTATTAGTGCTTCATCTACACGTTATAGCCCTGAATTTTCCAATGCCTATCTCTTTGCAAAAGAGAGATATCGGCAAGGAAAAGCTGTATTGTACCTTTGCATTTTTCTCCCAAACGAAGGACACTAGAATGAAAATTTTAAAGCCTCCTTTTAGTGCTTCATCTACACGTTATAGCCCTGAATTTTCCAATGCCTATCTCTTAGCAAAAGAGAGATATCGGCAAGGAAAAGCTGCATTGTACTTTTACATTTTTCTCCCAAACGAAAGACACTAGAATGAAAATTTTAAAGCCTCCTGTTAGTGCTTCATCTACACGTTATAGCCCTGAATTTTCCAATGCCTATCTCTTTGCAAAAGAGAGATATCGGCAAGGAAAAGCTGCATTGTACTTTTACATTTTTCTCCCAAACGAAAGAC
Organism: Pseudophryne corroboree; assembly: GCF_028390025.1. Classification (NCBI taxonomy): domain Eukaryota; kingdom Metazoa; phylum Chordata; class Amphibia; order Anura; family Myobatrachidae; genus Pseudophryne; species Pseudophryne corroboree. The sequence continues at coordinate 664,228 of NW_026968711.1, forward strand.
ACTAGAATGAAAATTTTAAAGCCTCCTTTTAGTGCTTCATCTACACGTAATAGCCCTGAATTTTCCAATGCCTATCTCTTTGCAAAAGAGAGATATCGGCAAGGAAATGCTGTATTGTACCTTTGCATTTTTCTCCCAAACGAAAGACACTAGAATGAAAATTTTAAAGCCTCCTGTTAGTGCTTCATCTACACGTTATAGCCCTGAATTTTCCAATGCCTAGCTCTTTGCAAAAGAGAGATATTGGCAAGGAAAAGCTGTATTGTACCTTTGCATTTTTCTCCCAAACGAAGGACACTAGAATGAAAATTTTAAAGCCTCCTGTTAGTGCTTCATCTACACGTTATAGCCCTGAATTTTCCAATGCCTATCTCTTTGCAAAAGAGAGATATCGGCAAGGAAAAGCAGCATTGTACTTTTGCATTTTTCTCCCAAACGAAAGACACTAGAATGAAAATTTTAAAGCCTCCTGTTAGTGCTTTATCTACACGTTATAGCCCTGAATTTTCCAATGCCTAGCTCTTTGCAAAAGAGAGATATTGGCAAGGAAAAGCTGTATTGTACCTTTGCATTTTTCTCCCAAACGAAAGACACTAGAATGAAAATTTTAAAGTCTACTGTTAGTGCTTCATCTACACGTTATAGCCCTGAATTTTCCAAAGCCTAGCTCTTTGCAAAAGAGAGATATCGGCAAGGAAAAGCTGTATTGTACCTTTGCATTTTTCTCCCAAACGAAAGACACTAGAATGAAAATTTTAAAGCCTCCTGTTAGTGCTTCATCTACACGTTATAGCCCTGAATTTTCCAATGCCTATTTCTTTGCAAAAGAGAGATATCGGCAAGGAAAAGCTGTATTGTACCTTTGCATTTTTCTCCCAAACGAAGGACACTAGAATGAAAATTTTAAAGCCTCCTATTAGTGCTTCATCTACACGTTATAGCCCTGAATTTTCCAATGCCTATCTCTTTGCAAAAGAGAGATATCGGCAAGGAAAAGCTGTATTGTACCTTTGCATTTTTCTCCCAAACGAAGGACACTAGAATGAAAATTTTAAAGCCTCCTTTTAGTGCTTCATCTACACGTTATAGCCCTGAATTTTCCAATGCCTATCTCTTAGCAAAAGAGAGATATCGGCAAGGAAAAGCTGTATTGTACCTTTGCATTTTTCTCCCAAACGAAAGACACTAGAATGAAAATTTTAAAGCCTCCTGTTAGTGCTTCATCTACACGTTATAGCCCTGAATTTTCCAATGCCTATCTCTTTGCAAAAGAGAGATATCGGCAAGGAAAAGCTGCATTGTACTTTTACATTTTTCTCCCAAACGAAAGACACTAGAATGAAAATTTTAAAGCCTCCTGTTAGTGCTTCATCTACACGTTATAGCCCTGAATTTTCCAATGCCTATCTCTTTGCAAAAGAGAGATATCGGCAAGGAAAAGCTGCATTGTACTTTTACATTTTTCTCCCAAACGAAAGACACTAGAATGAAAATTTTAAAGCCTCCTTTTAGTGCTTCATCTACACGTAATAGCCCTGAATTTTCCAATGCCTATCTCTTTGCAAAAGAGAGATATCGGCAAGGAAATGCTGTATTGTACCTTTGCATTTTTCTCCCAAACGAAAGACACTAGAATGAAAATTTTAAAGCCTCCTGTTAGTGCTTCATCTACACGTTATAGCCCTGAATTTTCCAATGCCTAGCTCTTTGCAAAAGAGAGATATTGGCAAGGAAAAGCTGTATTGTACCTTTGCATTTTTCTCCCAAACGAAGGACACTAGAATGAAAATTTTAAAGCCTCCTGTTAGTGCTTCATCTACACGTTATAGCCCTGAATTTTCCAATGCCTATCTCTTTGCAAAAGAGAGATATCGGCAAGGAAAAGCTGTATTGTACCTTTGCATTTTTCTCCCAAACGAAGGACACTAGAATGAAAATGTTAAAGCCTCCTTTTAGTGCTTCATCTACACGTTATAGCCCTGAATTTTCCAATGCCTATCTCTTAGCAAAAGAGAGATATCGGCAAGGAAAAGCTGTATTGTACCTTTGCATTTTTCTCCCAAACGAAAGACACTAGAATGAAAATTTTAAAGTCTACTGTTAGTGCTTCATCTACACGTTATAGCCCTGAATTTTCCAATGCCTATCTCTTTGCAAAAGAGAGATATCGGCAAGGAAAAGCAGCATTGTACTTTTGCATTTTTCTCCCAAACGAAAGACACTAGAATGAAAATTTTAAAGCCTCCTGTTAGTGCTTTATCTACACGTTATAGCCCTGAATTTTCCAATGCCTAGCTCTTTGCAAAAGAGAGATATTGGCAAGGAAAAGCTGTATTGTACCTTTGCATTTTTCTCCCAAACGAAAGACACTAGAATGAAAATTTTAAAGTCTACTGTTAGTGCTTCATCTACACGTTATAGCCCTGAATTTTCCAATGCCTATCTCTTTGCAAAAGAGAGCTATCGGCAAGGAAATGCTGTATTGTACCTTTGCATTTTTCTCCCAAACGAAAGACACTAGAATGAAAATTTTAAAGCCTCCTGTTAGTGCTTCATCTACACGTTATAGCCCTGAATTTTCCAATGCCTAGCTCTTTGCAAAAGAGAGATATTGGCAAGGAAAAGCTGTATTGTACCTTTGCATTTTTCTCCCAAACGAAGGACACTAGAATGAAAATTTTAAAGCCTCCTGTTAGTGCTTCATCTACACGTTATAGCCCTGAATTTTCCAATGCCTATCTCTTTGCAAAAGAGAGATATCGGCAAGGAAAAGCTGTATTGTACCTTTGCATTTTTCTCCCAAACGAAGGACACTAGAATGAAAATGTTAAAGCCTCCTTTTAGTGCTTCATCTACACGTTATAGCCCTGAATTTTCCAATGCCTATCTCTTAGCAAAAGAGAGATATCGGCAAGGAAAAGCTGTATTGTACCTTTGCATTTTTCTCCCAAACGAAAGACACTAGAATGAAAATTTTAAAGTCTACTGTTAGTGCTTCATCTACACGTTATAGCCCTGAATTTTCAAATGCCTAGCTCTTTGCAAAAGAGAGATATCGGCAAGGAAAAGCTGTATTGTACCTTTGCATTTTTCTCCCAAACGAAAGACACTAGAATGAAAATTTTAAAGCCTCCTGTTAGTGCTTCATCTACACGTTATAGCCCTGAATTTTCCAATGCCTATCTCTTTGCAAAAGAGAGATATCGGCAAGGAAAAGCTGTATTGTACCTTTGCATTTTTCTCCCAAACGAAAGACACTAGAATGAAAATTTTAAAGCCTCCTGTTAGTGCTTCATCTACACGTTATAGCCCTGAATTTTCCAATGCCTATCTCTTTGCAAAAGAGAGATATCGGCAAGGAAAAGCTGCATTGTACCTTTGCATTTTTCTCCCAAACGAAGGACACTAGAATGAAAATTTTAAAGCCTCCTTTTAGTGCTTCATCTACACGTTATAGCCCTGAATTTTCCAATGCCTATCTCTTTGCAAAAGAGAGATATCGGCAAGGAAAAGCTGCATTGTACTTTTGCATTTTTCTCCCAAACGAAAGACACTAGAATGAAAATTTTAAAGCCTCCTGTTTGTGCTTCATCTACACGTTATAGCCCTGAATTTTCCAATGCCTATCTCTTTGCAAAAGAGAGATATCGGCAAGGAAAAGCTGCATTGTACTTTTACATTTTTCTCCCAAACGAAAGACACTAGAATGAAAATTTTAAAGCCTCCTTTTAGTGCTTCATCTACACGTAATAGCCCTGAATTTTCCAATGCCTATCTCTTTGCAAAAGAGAGATATCGGCAAGGAAATGCTGTATTGTACCTTTGCATTTTTCTCCCAAACGAAAGACACTAGAATGAAAATTTTAAAGCCTCCTGTTAGTGCTTCATCTACACGTTATAGCCCTGAATTTTCCAATGCCTATCTCTTTGCAAAAGAGAGATATCGGCAAGGAAAAACTGTATTGTACCTTTGCATTTTTCTCCCAAACGAAAGACACTAGAATGAAAAATTTAAAGCCTCCTGTTAGTGCTTCATCTACACGTTATAGCCCTGAATTTTCCAATGCCTATCTCTTTGCAAAAGAGAGATATCGGCAAGGAAAAGCTGTATTGTACCTTTGCATTTTTCTCCCAAACGAAAGACACTAGAATGAAATTTTTAAAGCCTACTGTTAGTGCTTCATCTACACGTTATAGCCCTGCATTTTCCAATGCCTATCTCTTTGCAAAAGAGAGATATCGGCAAGGAAAAGCTGTATTGTACCTTTGCATTTTTCTCCCAAACGAAAGACACTAGAATGAAATTTTTAAAGCCTCCTGTTAGTGCTTCATCTACACGTTATAGCCCTGAATTTTCCAATGCCTAGCTCTTTGCAAAAGAGAGATATTGGTAAGGAAAAGCTGTATTGTACCTTTGCATTTTTCTCCCAAACGAAAGACACTAGAATGAAAATTTTAAAGCCTCCTGTTAGTGCTTCATCTACACGTTATAGCCCTGAATTTTCCAATGCCTATCTCTTTTCAAAAGAGAGATATCGGCAAGGAAAAACTGTATTGTACCTTTGCATTTTTCTCCCAAACGAAGGACACTAGAATGAAAATTTAAAAGCCTCCTGTTAGTGCTTCATCTACACGTTATAGCCCTGCATTTTCCAATGCCTATCTCTTTGCAAAAGAGAGATAACGGCAAGGAAAAGCAGCATTGTACCTTTGCATTTTTCTCCCAAACGAAAGACACTAGAATGAAAATTGTAAAGCCTCCTGTTAGTGTTTCATCTACACGTTATAGCCCTGCATTTTCCAATGCCTAGCTCTTTGCAAAAGAGAGATATTGGCAAGGAAAAGCTGTATTGTACCTTTGCATTTTTCTCCCAAACGAAAGACACTAGAATGAAAATTTTAAAGCCTCCTGTTAGTGCTTCATCTGCACGTTATAGCCCTGCATTTTCCAATGCCTATCTCTTTGCAAAAGAGAGATATCGGCAAGGAAAAGCAGCATTGTACTTTTGCATTTTTCTCCCAAACGAAAGACACTAGAATGAAAATTTTAAAGCCTCCTGTTAGTGCTTCATCTACATGTTATAGCCCTGCATTTTTCAATGCCTATCTCTTTGCAAAAGAGAGATATCGGCAAGGAAAAGCAGCATTGTACTTTTGCATTTTTCTCCCAAACGAAAGACACTAGAATGAAAATTTTAAAGCCTCCTGTTAGTGCTTCATCTACACGTTATAGCCCTGAATTTTCCAATGCCTATCTCTTTGCAAAAGAGAGATATCGGCAAGGAAAAGCAGCATTGTACTTTTGCATTTTTCTCCCAAACGAAAGACACTAGAATGAAAATTTTAAAGCCTCCTGTTAGTGCTTCATCTACACGTTATAGCCCTGAATTTTCCAATGCCTAGCTCTTTGCAAAAGAGAGATATTGGCAAGGAAAAGCTGTATTGTACCTTTGCATTTTTCTCCCAAACGAAAGACACTAGAATGAAAATTTTAAAGCCTCCTGTTAGTGCTTCATCTACACGTTATAGCCCTGAATTTTCCAATGCCTATCTCTTTGCAAAAGAGAGATATCGGCAAGGAAAAGCTGTAATGTACCTTTGCATTTTTCTCCCAAACGAAGGACACTAGAATGAAAATTTTAAAGCCTCCTGTTAGTGCTTCATCTACACGTTATAGCCCTGAAATTTCAAATGCCTATCTCTTTGCAAAAGAGAGATATCGGCAAGGAAAAGCTGTATTGTACCTTTGCATTTTTCTCCCAAACGAAAGACACTAGAATGAAAATTTTAAAGCCTCCTGTTAGTGCTTCATCTAAACGTTATAGCCCTGAATTTTCCAATGCCTATCTCTTTGCAAAAGAGAGATATCGGCAAGGAAAAACTGTATTGTACCTTTGCATTTTTCTCCCAAACGAAAGACACTAGAATGAAAATTTTAAAGCCTCCTGTTAGTGCTTCATCTACACGTTATAGCCCTTAATTTTCCAATGCCTAGCTCTTTGCAAAAGAGAGATATTGGCAAGGAAAAGCTGTATTGTACTTTTGCATTTTTCTCCCAAACGAAAGACACTAGAATGAAAATTTTAAAGCCTCCTGTTAGTGCTTCATCTACACGTTATAGCCCTGAATTTTCCAATGCCTATCTCTTTGCAAAAGAGAGATATCGGCAAGGAAAAGCTGTATTGTACCTTTGCATTTTTCTCCCAAACGAAGGACACTAGAATGAAAATTTTAAAGCCTCCTATTAGTGCTTCATCTACACGTTATAGCCCTGAATTTTCCAATGCCTATCTCTTTGCAAAAGAGAGATATCGGCAAGGAAAAGCTGTATTGTACCTTTGCATTTTTCTCCCAAACGAAGGACACTAGAATGAAAATTTTAAAGCCTCCTGTTAGTGCTTCATCTACACGTTATAGCCCTGAATTTTCCAATGCCTATCTCTTTTCAAAAGAGAGATATCGGCAAGGAAAAACTGTATTGTACCTTTGCATTTTTCTCCCAAACGAAGGACACTAGAATGAAAATTTAAAAGCCTCCTGTTAGTGCTTCATCTACACGTTATAGCCCTGCATTTTCCAATGCCTATCTCTTTGCAAAAGAGAGATAACGGCAAGGAAAAGCAGCATTGTACCTTTGCATTTTTCTCCCAAACGAAAGACACTAGAATGAAAATTGTAAAGCCTCCTGTTAGTGTTTCATCTACACGTTATAGCCCTGCATTTTCCAATGCCTAGCTCTTTGCAAAAGAGAGATATTGGCAAGGAAAAGCTGTATTGTACCTTTGCATTTTTCTCCCAAACGAAAGACACTAGAATGAAAATTTTAAAGCCTCCTGTTAGTGCTTCATCTGCACGTTATAGCCCTGCATTTTCCAATGCCTATCTCTTTGCAAAAGAGAGATATCGGCAAGGAAAAGCAGCATTGTACTTTTGCATTTTTCTCCCAAACGAAGGACACTAGAATGAAAATTTTAAAGCCTCCTGTTAGTGCTTCATCTACACGTTATAGCCCTGAATTTTCCAATGCCTATCTCTTTTCAAAAGAGAGATATCGGCAAGGAAAAACTGTATTGTACCTTTGCATTTTTCTCCCAAACGAAGGACACTAGAATGAAAATTTAAAAGCCTCCTGTTAGTGCTTCATCTACACGTTATAGCCCTGCATTTTCCAATGCCTATCTCTTTGCAAAAGAGAGATAACGGCAAGGAAAAGCAGCATTGTACCTTTGCATTTTTCTCCCAAACGAAAGACACTAGAATGAAAATTGTAAAGCCTCCTGTTAGTGTTTCATCTACACGTTATAGCCCTGCATTTTCCAATGCCTAGCTCTTTGCAAAAGAGAGATATTGGCAAGGAAAAGCTGTATTGTACCTTTGCATTTTTCTCCCAAACGAAAGACACTAGAATGAAAATTTTAAAGCCTCCTGTTAGTGCTTCATCTACACGTTATAGCCCTGAATTTTCCAATGCCTATCTCTTTGCAAAAGAGAGATATCGGCAAGGAAAAGCTGTAATGTACCTTTGCATTTTTCTCCCAAACGAAGGACACTAGAATGAAAATTTTAAAGCCTCCTGTTAGTGCTTCATCTACACGTTATAGCCCTGAATTTTCAAATGCCTATCTCTTTGCAAAAGAGAGATATCGGCAAGGAAAAGCTGTATTGTACCTTTGCATTTTTCTCCCAAACGAAAGACACTAGAATGAAAATTTTAAAGCCTCCTGTTAGTGCTTCATCTAAACGTTATAGCCCTGAATTTTCCAATGCCTATCTCTTTGCAAAAGAGAGATATCGGCAAGGAAAAACTGTATTGTACCTTTGCATTTTTCTCCCAAACGAAAGACACTAGAATGAAAATTTTAAAGCCTCCTGTTAGTGCTTCATCTACACGTTATAGCCCTGAATTTTCCAATGCCTAGCTCTTTGCAAAAGAGAGATATTGGCAAGGAAAAGCTGTATTGTACCTTTGCATTTTTCTCCCAAACGAAAGACACTAGAATGAAAATTTTAAAGCCTCCTGTTAGTGCTTCATCTACACGTTATAGCCCTGAATTTTCCAATGCCTATCTCTTTTCAAAAGAGAGATATCGGCAAGGAAAAACTGTATTGTACCTTTGCATTTTTCTCCCAAACGAAGGACACTAGAATGAAAATTTAAAAGCCTCCTGTTAGTGCTTCATCTACACGTTATAGCCCTGCATTTTCCAATGCCTATCTCTTTGCAAAAGAGAGATATCGGCAAGGAAAAGCAGCATTGTACCTTTGCATTTTTCTCCCAAACGAAAGACACTAGAATGAAAATTGTAAAGCCTCCTGTTAGTGCTTCATCTACACGTTATAGCCCTGCATTTTCCAATGCCTAGCTCTTTGCAAAAGAGAGATATTGGCAAGGAAAAGCTGTATTGTACCTTTGCATTTTTCTCCCAAACGAAAGACACTAGAATGAAAATTTTAAAGCCTCCTGTTAGTGCTTCATCTACATGTTATAGCCCTGCATTTTCCAATGCCTATCTCTTTGCAAAAGAGAGATATCGGCAAGGAAAAGCAGCATTGTACTTTTGCATTTTTCTCCCAAACGAAAGACACTAGAATGAAAATTTTAAAGCCTCCTATTAGTGCTTCATCTACACGTTATAGCCCTGAATTTTCCAATGCCTAGCTCTTTGCAAAAGAGAGATATCGGCAAGGAAAAGCTGTATTGTACCTTTGCATTTTTCTCCCAAACGAAAGACACTAGAATGAAAATTTTAAAGCCTCCTGTTAGTGCTTCATCTACACGTTATAGCCCTGAATTTTCCAATGCCTATCTCTTTGCAAAAGAGAGATATCGGCAAGGAAAAGCTGTATTGTACCTTTGCATGTTTCTCCCAAACGAAGGACACTAGAATGAAAATTTTAAAGCCTCCTATTAGTGCTTCATCTACACGTTATAGCCCTGAATTTTCCAATGCCTATCTCTTTGCAAAAGAGAGATATCGGCAAGGAAAAGCTGTATTGTACCTTTGCATTTTTCTCCCAAACGAAGGACACTAGAATGAAAATTTTAAAGCCTCCTTTTAGTGCTTCATCTACACGTTATAGCCCTGAATTTTCCAATGCCTATCTCTTAGCAAAAGAGAGATATCGGCAAGGAAAAGCTGCATTGTACTTTTACATTTTTCTCCCAAACGAAAGACACTAGAATGAAAATTTTAAAGCCTCCTGTTAGTGCTTCATCTACACGTTATAGCCCTGAATTTTCCAATGCCTATCTCTTTGCAAAAGAGAGATATCGGCAAGGAAAAGCTGCATTGTACTTTTACATTTTTCTCCCAAACGAAAGACACTAGAATGAAAATTTTAAAGCCTCCTTTTAGTGCTTCATCTACACGTAATAGCCCTGAATTTTCCAATGCCTATCTCTTTGCAAAAGAGAGATATCGGCAAGGAAATGCTGTATTGTACCTTTGCATTTTTCTCCCAAACGAAAGACACTAGAATGAAAATTTTAAAGCCTCCTGTTAGTGCTTCATCTACACGTTATAGCCCTGAATTTTCCAATGCCTAGCTCTTTGCAAAAGAGAGATATTGGCAAGGAAAAGCTGTATTGTACCTTTGCATTTTTCTCCCAAACGAAGGACACTAGAATGAAAATTTTAAAGCCTCCTGTTAGTGCTTCATCTACACGTTATAGCCCTGAATTTTCCAATGCCTATCTCTTTGCAAAAGAGAGATATCGGCAAGGAAAAGCAGCATTGTACTTTTGCATTTTTCTCCCAAACGAAAGACACTAGAATGAAAATTTTAAAGCCTCCTGTTAGTGCTTTATCTACACGTTATAGCCCTGAATTTTCCAATGCCTAGCTCTTTGCAAAAGAGAGATATTGGCAAGGAAAAGCTGTATTGTACCTTTGCATTTTTCTCCCAAACGAAAGACACTAGAATGAAAATTTTAAAGTCTACTGTTAGTGCTTCATCTACACGTTATAGCCCTGAATTTTCCAAAGCCTAGCTCTTTGCAAAAGAGAGATATCGGCAAGGAAAAGCTGTATTGTACCTTTGCATTTTTCTCCCAAACGAAAGACACTAGAATGAAAATTTTAAAGCCTCCTGTTAGTGCTTCATCTACACGTTATAGCCCTGAATTTTCCAATGCCTATTTCTTTGCAAAAGAGAGATATCGGCAAGGAAAAGCTGTATTGTACCTTTGCATTTTTCTCCCAAACGAAGGACACTAGAATGAAAATTTTAAAGCCTCCTATTAGTGCTTCATCTACACGTTATAGCCCTGAATTTTCCAATGCCTATCTCTTTGCAAAAGAGAGATATCGGCAAGGAAAAGCTGTATTGTACCTTTGCATTTTTCTCCCAAACGAAGGACACTAGAATGAAAATTTTAAAGCCTCCTTTTAGTGCTTCATCTACACGTTATAGCCCTGAATTTTCCAATGCCTATCTCTTAGCAAAAGAGAGATATCGGCAAGGAAAAGCTGTATTGTACCTTTGCATTTTTCTCCCAAACGAAAGACACTAGAATGAAAATTTTAAAGCCTCCTGTTAGTGCTTCATCTACACGTTATAGCCCTGAATTTTCCAATGCCTATCTCTTTGCAAAAGAGAGATATCGGCAAGGAAAAGCTGCATTGTACTTTTACATTTTTCTCCCAAACGAAAGACACTAGAATGAAAATTTTAAAGCCTCCTGTTAGTGCTTCATCTACACGTTATAGCCCTGAATTTTCCAATGCCTATCTCTTTGCAAAAGAGAGATATCGGCAAGGAAAAGCTGCATTGTACTTTTACATTTTTCTCCCAAACGAAAGACACTAGAATGAAAATTTTAAAGCCTCCTTTTAGTGCTTCATCTACACGTAATAGCCCTGAATTTTCCAATGCCTATCTCTTTGCAAAAGAGAGATATCGGCAAGGAAATGCTGTATTGTACCTTTGCATTTTTCTCCCAAACGAAAGACACTAGAATGAAAATTTTAAAGCCTCCTGTTAGTGCTTCATCTACACGTTATAGCCCTGAATTTTCCAATGCCTAGCTCTTTGCAAAAGAGAGATATTGGCAAGGAAAAGCTGTATTGTACCTTTGCATTTTTCTCCCAAACGAAGGACACTAGAATGAAAATTTTAAAGCCTCCTGTTAGTGCTTCATCTACACGTTATAGCCCTGAATTTTCCAATGCCTATCTCTTTGCAAAAGAGAGATATCGGCAAGGAAAAGCTGTATTGTACCTTTGCATTTTTCTCCCAAACGAAGGACACTAGAATGAAAATGTTAAAGCCTCCTTTTAGTGCTTCATCTACACGTTATAGCCCTGAATTTTCCAATGCCTATCTCTTAGCAAAAGAGAGATATCGGCAAGGAAAAGCTGTATTGTACCTTTGCATTTTTCTCCCAAACGAAAGACACTAGAATGAAAATTTTAAAGTCTACTGTTAGTGCTTCATCTACACGTTATAGCCCTGAATTTTCCAATGCCTATCTCTTTGCAAAAGAGAGATATCGGCAAGGAAAAGCAGCATTGTACTTTTGCATTTTTCTCCCAAACGAAAGACACTAGAATGAAAATTTTAAAGCCTCCTGTTAGTGCTTTATCTACACGTTATAGCCCTGAATTTTCCAATGCCTAGCTCTTTGCAAAAGAGAGATATTGGCAAGGAAAAGCTGTATTGTACCTTTGCATTTTTCTCCCAAACGAAAGACACTAGAATGAAAATTTTAAAGTCTACTGTTAGTGCTTCATCTACACGTTATAGCCCTGAATTTTCCAATGCCTATCTCTTTGCAAAAGAGAGATATCGGCAAGGAAATGCTGTATTGTACCTTTGCATTTTTCTCCCAAACGAAAGACACTAGAATGAAAATTTTAAAGCCTCCTGTTAGTGCTTCATCTACACGTTATAGCCCTGAATTTTCCAATGCCTAGCTCTTTGCAAAAGAGAGATATTGGCAAGGAAAAGCTGTATTGTACCTTTGCATTTTTCTCCCAAACGAAGGACACTAGAATGAAAATTTTAAAGCCTCCTGTTAGTGCTTCATCTACACGTTATAGCCCTGAATTTTCCAATGCCTATCTCTTTGCAAAAGAGAGATATCGGCAAGGAAAAGCTGTATTGTACCTTTGCATTTTTCTCCCAAACGAAGGACACTAGAATGAAAATGTTAAAGCCTCCTTTTAGTGCTTCATCTACACGTTATAGCCCTGAATTTTCCAATGCCTATCTCTTAGCAAAAGAGAGATATCGGCAAGGAAAAGCTGTATTGTACCTTTGCATTTTTCTCCCAAACGAAAGACACTAGAATGAAAATTTTAAAGTCTACTGTTAGTGCTTCATCTACACGTTATAGCCCTGAATTTTCAAATGCCTAGCTCTTTGCAAAAGAGAGATATCGGCAAGGAAAAGCTGTATTGTACCTTTGCATTTTTCTCCCAAACGAAAGACACTAGAATGAAAATTTTAAAGCCTCCTGTTAGTGCTTCATCTACACGTTATAGCCCTGAATTTTCCAATGCCTATCTCTTTGCAAAAGAGAGATATCGGCAAGGAAAAGCTGTATTGTACCTTTGCATTTTTCTCCCAAACGAAAGACACTAGAATGAAAATTTTAAAGCCTCCTGTTAGTGCTTCATCTACACGTTATAGCCCTGAATTTTCCAATGCCTATCTCTTTGCAAAAGAGAGATATCGGCAAGGAAAAGCTGCATTGTACTTTTACATTTTTCTCCCAAACGAAAGACACTAGAATGAAAATTTTAAAGCCTCCTTTTAGTGCTTCATCTACACGTAATAGCCCTGAATTTTCCAATGCCTATCTCTTTGCAAAAGAGAGATATCGGCAAGGAAATGCTGTATTGTACCTTTGCATTTTTCTCCCAAACGAAAGACACTAGAATGAAAATTTTAAAGCCTCCTGTTAGTGCTTCATCTACACGTTATAGCCCTGAATTTTCCAATGCCTATCTCTTTGCAAAAGAGAGATATCGGCAAGGAAAAACTGTATTGTACCTTTGCATTTTTCTCCCAAACGAAAGACACTAGAATGAAAAATTTAAAGCCTCCTGTTAGTGCTTCATCTACACGTTATAGCCCTGAATTTTCCAATGCCTATCTCTTTGCAAAAGAGAGATATCGGCAAGGAAAAGCTGTATTGTACCTTTGCATTTTTCTCCCAAACGAAAGACACTAGAATGAAATTTTTAAAGCCTACTGTTAGTGCTTCATCTACACGTTATAGCCCTGCATTTTCCAATGCCTATCTCTTTGCAAAAGAGAGATATCGGCAAGGAAAAGCTGTATTGTACCTTTGCATTTTTCTCCCAAACGAAAGACACTAGAATGAAATTTTTAAAGCCTCCTGTTAGTGCTTCATCTACACGTTATAGCCCTGAATTTTCCAATGCCTAGCTCTTTGCAAAAGAGAGATATTGGTAAGGAAAAGCTGTATTGTACCTTTGCATTTTTCTCCCAAACGAAAGACACTAGAATGAAAATTTTAAAGCCTCCTGTTAGTGCTTCATCTACACGTTATAGCCCTGAATTTTCCAATGCCTATCTCTTTTCAAAAGAGAGATATCGGCAAGGAAAAACTGTATTGTACCTTTGCATTTTTCTCCCAAACGAAGGACACTAGAATGAAAATTTAAAAGCCTCCTGTTAGTGCTTCATCTACACGTTATAGCCCTGCATTTTCCAATGCCTATCTCTTTGCAAAAGAGAGATAACGGCAAGGAAAAGCAGCATTGTACCTTTGCATTTTTCTCCCAAACGAAAGACACTAGAATGAAAATTGTAAAGCCTCCTGTTAGTGTTTCATCTACACGTTATAGCCCTGCATTTTCCAATGCCTAGCTCTTTGCAAAAGAGAGATATTGGCAAGGAAAAGCTGTATTGTACCTTTGCATTTTTCTCCCAAACGAAAGACACTAGAATGAAAATTTTAAAGCCTCCTGTTACTGCTTCATCTGCACGTTATAGCCCTGCATTTTCCAATGCCTATCTCTTTGCAAAAGAGAGATATCGGCAAGGAAAAGCAGCATTGTACTTTTGCATTTTTCTCCCAAACGAAAGACACTAGAATGAAAATTTTAAAGCCTCCTGTTAGTGCTTCATCTACATGTTATAGCCCTGCATTTTTCAATGCCTATCTCTTTGCAAAAGAGAGATATCGGCAAGGAAAAGCAGCATTGTACTTTTGCATTTTTCTCCCAAACGAAAGACACTAGAATGAAAATTTTAAAGCCTCCTGTTAGTGCTTCATCTACACGTTATAGCCCTGAATTTTCCAATGCCTATCTCTTTGCAAAAGAGAGATATCGGCAAGGAAAAGCAGCATTGTACTTTTGCATTTTTCTCCCAAACGAAAGACACTAGAATGAAAATTTTAAAGCCTCCTGTTAGTGCTTCATCTACACGTTATAGCCCTGAATTTTCCAATGCCTAGCTCTTTGCAAAAGAGAGATATTGGCAAGGAAAAGCTGTATTGTACCTTTGCATTTTTCTCCCAAACGAAAGACACTAGAATGAAAATTTTAAAGCCTCCTGTTAGTGCTTCATCTACACGTTATAGCCCTGAATTTTCCAATGCCTATCTCTTTGCAAAAGAGAGATATCGGCAAGGAAAAGCTGTAATGTACCTTTGCATTTTTCTCCCAAACGAAGGACACTAGAATGAAAATTTTAAAGCCTCCTGTTAGTGCTTCATCTACACGTTATAGCCCTGAATTTTCAAATGCCTATCTCTTTGCAAAAGAGAGATATCGGCAAGGAAAAGCTGTATTGTACCTTTGCATTTTTCTCCCAAACGAAAGACACTAGAATGAAAATTTTAAAGCCTCCTGTTAGTGCTTCATCTAAACGTTATAGCCCTGAATTTTCCAATGCCTATCTCTTTGCAAAAGAGAGATATCGGCAAGGAAAAACTGTATTGTACCTTTGCATTTTTCTCCCAAACGAAAGACACTAGAATGAAAATTTTAAAGCCTCCTGTTAGTGCTTCATCTACACGTTATAGCCCTTAATTTTCCAATGCCTAGCTCTTTGCAAAAGAGAGATATTGGCAAGTTAAAGCTGTATTGTACTTTTGCATTTTTCTCCCAAACGAAAGACACTAGAATGAAAATTTTAAAGCCTCCTGTTAGTGCTTCATCTACACGTTATAGCCCTGAATTTTCCAATGCCTATCTCTTTGCAAAAGAGAGATATCGGCAAGGAAAAGCTGTATTGTACCTTTGCATTTTTCTCCCAAACGAAGGACACTAGAATGAAAATTTAAAAGCCTCCTGTTAGTGCTTCATCTACACGTTATAGCCCTGCATTTTCCAATGCCTATCTCTTTGCAAAAGAGAGATAACGGCAAGGAAAAGCAGCATTGTACCTTTGCATTTTTCTCCCAAACGAAAGACACTAGAATGAAAATTGTAAAGCCTCCTGTTAGTGTTTCATCTACACGTTATAGCCCTGCATTTTCCAATGCCTAGCTCTTTGCAAAAGAGAGATATTGGCAAGGAAAAGCTGTATTGTACCTTTGCATTTTTCTCCCAAACGAAAGACACTAGAATGAAAATTTTAAAGCCTCCTGTTAGTGCTTCATCTGCACGTTATAGCCCTGCATTTTCCAATGCCTATCTCTTTGCAAAAGAGAGATATCGGCAAGGAAAAGCAGCATTGTACTTTTGCATTTTTCTCCCAAACGAAGGACACTAGAATGAAAATTTTAAAGCCTCCTGTTAGTGCTTCATCTACACGTTATAGCCCTGAATTTTCCAATGCCTATCTCTTTTCAAAAGAGAGATATCGGCAAGGAAAAACTGTATTGTACCTTTGCATTTTTCTCCCAAACGAAGGACACTAGAATGAAAATTTAAAAGCCTCCTGTTAGTGCTTCATCTACACGTTATAGCCCTGAATTTTCCAATGCCTATCTCTTTGCAAAAGAGAGATAACGGCAAGGAAAAGCAGCATTGTACCTTTGCATTTTTCTCCCAAACGAAAGACACTAGAATGAAAATTGTAAAGCCTCCTGTTAGTGTTTCATCTACACGTTATAGCCCTGCATTTTCCAATGCCTAGCT
Source organism: Pseudophryne corroboree (assembly GCF_028390025.1). Taxonomy (NCBI): domain Eukaryota; kingdom Metazoa; phylum Chordata; class Amphibia; order Anura; family Myobatrachidae; genus Pseudophryne; species Pseudophryne corroboree. The sequence goes on from NW_026968711.1 coordinate 680,289, forward strand.
CTTTGCAAAAGAGAGATATTGGCAAGGAAAAGCTGTATTGTACCTTTGCATTTTTCTCCCAAACGAAAGACACTAGAATGAAAATTTTAAAGCCTCCTGTTAGTGCTTCATCTACACGTTATAGCCCTGAATTTTCCAATGCCTATCTCTTTGCAAAAGAGAGATATCGGCAAGGAAAAGCTGTAATGTACCTTTGCATTTTTCTCCCAAACGAAGGACACTAGAATGAAAATTTTAAAGCCTCCTGTTAGTGCTTCATCTACACGTTATAGCCCTGAATTTTCAAATGCCTATCTCTTTGCAAAAGAGAGATATCGGCAAGGAAAAGCTGTATTGTACCTTTGCATTTTTCTCCCAAACGAAAGACACTAGAATGAAAATTTTAAAGCCTCCTGTTAGTGCTTCATCTAAACGTTATAGCCCTGAATTTTCCAATGCCTATCTCTTTGCAAAAGAGAGATATCGGCAAGGAAAAACTGTATTGTACCTTTGCATTTTTCTCCCAAACGAAAGACACTAGAATGAAAATTTTAAAGCCTCCTGTTAGTGCTTCATCTACACGTTATAGCCCTTAATTTTCCAATGCCTAGCTCTTTGCAAAAGAGAGATATTGGCAAGGAAAAGCTGTATTGTACCTTTGCAGTTTTCTCCCAAACGAAAGACACTAGAATGAAAATTTTAAAGTCTACTGTTAGTGCTTCATCTACACGTTATAGCCCTGAATTTTCCAATGCCTATCTCTTTGCAAAAGAGAGATATCGGCAAGGAAAAGCTGTATTGTACCTTTGCATTTTTCTCCCAAACGAAGGACACTAGAATGAAAATTTTAAAGCCTCCTATTAGTGCTTCATCTACACGTTATAGCCCTGAATTTTCCAATGCCTATCTCTTTGCAAAAGAGAGATATCGGCAAGGAAAAGCTGTATTGTACCTTTGCATTTTTCTCCCAAACGAAGGACACTAGAATGAAAATTTTAAAGCCTCCTGTTAGTGCTTCATCTACACGTTATAGCCCTGAATTTTCCAATGCCTATCTCTTAGCAAAAGAGAGATATCGGCAAGGAAAAGCTGTATTGTACCTTTGCATTTTTCTCCCAAACGAAAGACACTAGAATGAAAATTTTAAAGCCTCCTGTTAGTGCTTCATATACACGTTATAGCCCTGAATTTTCTCATGCCTATCTCTTTGCAAAAGAGAGATATCGGCAAGGAAATGCTGCATTGTACTTTTACATTTTTCTCCCAAACGAAAGACACTAGAATGAAAATTTTAAAGCCTCCTGTTAGTGCTTCATCTACACGTTATAGCCCTGAATTTTCCAATGCCTATCTCTTTGCAAAAGAGAGATATCGGCAAGGAAAAGCTGCATTGTACTTTTACATTTTTCTCCCAAACGAAAGACACTAGAATTAAAATTTTAAAGCCTCCTTTTAGTGCTTCATCTACACGTAATAGCCCTGAATTTTCCAAAGCCTATCTCTTTGCAAAAGAGAGATATCGGCAAGGAAATTCTGTATTGTACCTTTGCATTTTTCTCCCAAACGAAAGACACTAGAATGAAAATTTTAAAGCCTCCTGTTAGTGCTTCATCTACACGTTATAGCCCTGAATTTTCCAATGCCTAGCTCTTTGCAAAAGAGAGATATTGGCAAGGAAAAGCTGTATTGTACCTTTGCATTTTTCTCCCAAACGAAAGACACTAGAATGAAAATTTTAAAGCCTCCTGTTAGTGCTTCATATACACGTTATAGCCCTGAATTTTCTCATGCCTATCTCTTTGCAAAAGAGAGATATCGGCAAGGAAATGCTGCATTGTACTTTTACATTTTTCTCCCAAACGAAAGACACTAGAATGAAAATTTTAAAGCCTCCTGTTAGTGCTTCATCTACACGTTATAGCCCTGAATTTTCCAATGCCTATCTCTTTGCAAAAGAGAGATATCGGCAAGGAAAAGCTGCATTGTACTTTTACATTTTTCTCCCAAACGAAAGAATTAATTAAATTAATTAATTAAATTAAAATTTTAAAGCCTCCTTTTAGTGCTTCATCTACACGTAATAGCCCTGAATTTTCCAAAGCCTATCTCTTTGCAAAAGAGAGATATCGGCAAGGAAATTCTGTATTGTACCTTTGCATTTTTCTCCCAAACGAAAGACACTAGAATGAAAATTTTAAAGCCTCCTGTTAGTGCTTCATCTACACGTTATAGCCCTGAATTTTCCAATGCCTAGCTCTTTGCAAAAGAGAGATATTGGCAAGGAAAAGCTGTATTGTACCTTTGCATTTTTCTCCCAAACGAAAGACACTAGAATGAAAATTTTAAAGCCTCCTGTTAGTGCTTCATCTACACGTTATAGCCCTGAATTTTCCAATGCCTATCTCTTTGCAAAAGAGAGATATCGGCAAGGAAAAGCTGTATTGTACCTTTGCATGTTTCTCCCAAACGAAGGACACTAGAATGAAAATTTTAAAGCCTCCTATTAGTGCTTCATCTACACGTTATAGCCCTGAATTTTCCAATGCCTATCTCTTTGCAAAAGAGAGATATCGGCAAGGAAAAGCTGTATTGTACCTTTGCATTTTTCTCCCAAACGAAGGACACTAGAATGAAAATTTTAAAGCCTTCTGTTAGTGCTTCATCTACACGTTATAGCCCTGAATTTTCAAATGCCTATCTCTTTGCAAAAGAGAGATATCGGCAAGGAAAAGCTGTATTGTACCTTTGCATTTTTCTCCCAAACGAAAGACACTAGAATGAAAATTTTAAAGCCTCCTGTTAGTGCTTCATCTACACGTTATAGCCCTGAATTTTCCAATGCCTAGCTCTTTGCAAAAGAGAGATATTGGCAAGGAAAAGCTGTATTGTACCTTTGCATTTTTCTCCCAAACGAAGGACACTAGAATGAAAATTTTAAAGCCTCCTGTTAGTGCTTCATCTACACGTTATAGCCCTGAATTTTCCAATGCCTATCTCTTTGCAAAAGAGAGATATCGGCAAGGAAAAGCAGCATTGTACTTTTGCATTTTTCTCCCAAACGAAAGACACTAGAATGAAAATTTTAAAGCCTCCTATTAGTGCTTCATCTACACGTTATAGCCCTGAATTTTCCAATGCCTAGCTCTTTGCAAAAGAGAGATATCGGCAAGGAAAAGCTGTATTGTACCTTTGCATGTTTCTCCCAAACGAAGGACACTAGAATGAAAATTTTAAAGCCTCCTATTAGTGCTTCATCTACACGTTATAGCCCTGAATTTTCCAATGCCTATCTCTTTGCAAAAGAGAGATATCGGCAAGGAAAAGCTGTATTGTACCTTTGCATTTTTCTCCCAAACGAAGGACACTAGAATGAAAATTTTAAAGCCTTCTGTTAGTGCTTCATCTACACGTTATAGCCCTGAATTTTCAAATGCCTATCTCTTTGCAAAAGAGAGATATCGGCAAGGAAAAGCTGTATTGTACCTTTGCATTTTTCTCCCAAACGAAAGACACTAGAATGAAAATTTTAAAGCCTCCTGTTAGTGCTTCATCTACACGTTATAGCCCTGAATTTTCCAATGCCTATCTCTTTGCAAAAGAGAGATATCGGCAAGGAAAAGCAGCATTGTACTTTTGCATTTTTCTCCCAAACGAAAGACACTAGAATGAAAATTTTAAAGCCTCCTATTAGTGCTTCATCTACACGTTATAGCCCTGAATTTTCCAATGCCTAGCTCTTTGCAAAAGAGAGATATCGGCAAGGAAAAGCTGTATTGTACCTTTGCATGTTTCTCCCAAACGAAGGACACTAGAATGAAAATTTTAAAGCCTCCTATTAGTGCTTCATCTACACGTTATAGCCCTGAATTTTCCAATGCCTATCTCTTTGCAAAAGAGAGATATCGGCAAGGAAAAGCTGTATTGTACCTTTGCATTTTTCTCCCAAACGAAGGACACTAGAATGAAAATTTTAAAGCCTTCTGTTAGTGCTTCATCTACACGTTATAGCCCTGAATTTTCAAATGCCTATCTCTTTGCAAAAGAGAGATATCGGCAAGGAAAAGCTGTATTGTACCTTTGCATTTTTCTCCCAAACGAAAGACACTAGAATGAAAATTTTAAAGCCTCCTGTTAGTGCTTAATCTACACGTTATAGCCCTGAATTTTCCAATGCCTAGCTCTTTGCAAAAGAGAGATATTGGCAAGGAAAAGCTGTATTGTACCTTTGCATTTTTCTCCCAAACGAAAGACACTAGAATGAAAATTTTAAAGTCTACTGTTAGTGCTTCATCTACACGTTATAGCCCTGAATTTTCCAATGCCTAGCTCTTTGCAAAAGAGAGATATCGGCAAGGAAAAGCTGTATTGTACCTTTGCATTTTTCTCCCAAACGAAAGACACTAGAATGAAAATTTTAAAGCCTCCTGTTAGTGCTTCATCTACACGTTATAGCCCTGAATTTTCCAATGCCTAGCTCTTTGCAAAAGAGAGATATCGGCAAGGAAAAGCTGTATTGTACCTTTGCATTTTTCTCCCAAACGAAGGACACTAGAATGAAAATTTTAAAGCCTCCTATTAGTGCTTCATCTACACGTTATAGCCCTGAATTTTCCAATGCCTATCTCTTTGCAAAAGAGAGATATCGGCAAGGAAAAGCTGTATTGTACCTTTGCATTTTTCTCCCAAACGAAGGACACTAGAATGAAAATTTTAAAGCCTCCTTTTAGTGCTTCATCTACACGTTATAGCCCTGAATTTTCCAATGCCTATCTCTTAGCAAAAGAGAGATATCGGCAAGGAAAAGCTGTATTGTACCTTTGCATTTTTCTCCCAAACGAAAGACACTAGAATGAAAATTTTAAAGCCTCCTGTTAGTGCTTCATATACACGTTATAGCCCTGAATTTTCCAATGCCTATCTCTTTGCAAAAGAGAGATATCGGCAAGGAAAAGCTGCATTGTACTTTTACATTTTTCTCCCAAACGAAAGACACTAGAATGAAAATTTTAAAGCCTCCTGTTAGTGCTTCATCTACACGTTATAGCCCTGAATTTTCCAATGCCTATCTCTTTGCAAAAGAGAGATATCGGCAAGGAAAAGCTGCATTGTACTTTTACATTTTTCTCCCAAACGAAAGACACTAGAATGAAAATTTTAAAGCATCCTTTTAGTGCTTCATCTACACGTAATAGCCCTGAATTTTCCAATGCCTATCTCTTTGCAAAAGAGAGATATCGGCAAGGAAATGCTGTATTGTACCTTTGCATTTTTCTCCCAAACGAAAGACACTAGAATGAAAATTTTAAAGCCTCCTTTTAGTGCTTCATCTACACGTTATAGCCCTGAATTTTCCAATGCCTATCTCTTAGCAAAAGAGAGATATCGGCAAGGAAAAGCTGTATTGTACCTTTGCATTTTTCTCCCAAACGAAAGACACTAGAATGAAAATTTTAAAGTCTACTGTTAGTGCTTCATCTACACGTTATAGCCCTGAATTTTCAAATGCCTAGCTCTTTGCAAAAGAGAGATATCGGCAAGGAAAAGCTGTATTGTACCTTTGCATTTTTCTCCCAAACGAAAGACACTAGAATGAAAATTTTAAAGCCTCCTGTTAGTGCTTCATCTACACGTTATAGCCCTGAATTTTCCAATGCCTATCTCTTTGCAAAAGAGAGATATCGGCAAGGAAAAGCTGTATTGTACTTTTGCATTTTTCTCCCAAACGAAAGACACTAGAATGAAAAATTTTAAAGCCTCCTGTTAGTGCTTCATATACACGTTATAGCCCTGAATTTTCCAATGCCTATCTCTTTGCAAAAGAGAGATATCGGCAAGGAAAAGCTGCATTGTACTTTTACATTTTTCTCCCAAACGAAAGACACTAGAATGAAAATTTTAAAGCCTCCTGTTAGTGCTTCATCTACACGTTATAGCCCTGAATTTTCCAATGCCTATCTCTTTGCAAAAGAGAGATATCGGCAAGGAAAAGCTGCATTGTACTTTTACATTTTTCTCCCAAACGAAAGACACTAGAATGAAAATTTTAAAGCCTCCTTTTAGTGCTTCATCTACACGTAATACCCCTGAATTTTCCAATGCCTATCTCTTTGCAAAAGAGAGATATCGGCAAGGAAATGCTGTATTGTACCTTTGCATTTTTCTCCCAAACGAAAGACACTAGAATGAAAATTTTAAAGCCTCCTGTTAGTGCTTCATCTACACGTTATAGCCCTGAATTTTCCAATGCCTATCTCTTTGCAAAAGAGAGATATCGGCAAGGAAAAGCTGCATTGTACTTTTACATTTTTCTCCCAAACGAAAGACACTAGAATGAAAATTTTAAAGCCTCCTTTTAGTGCTTCATCTACACGTAATACCCCTGAATTTTCCAATGCCTATCTCTTTGCAAAAGAGAGATATCGGCAAGGAAAAGCTGTATTGTACCTTTGCATTTTTCTCCCAAACGAAAGACACTAGAATGAAAATGTTAAAGCCTCCTGTTAGTGCTTCATATACACGTTATAGCCCTGCATTTTCCAATGCCTATCTCTTTGCAAAAGAGAGATATCGGCAAGGAAAAGCAGCATTGTACTTTTGCATTTTTCTCCCAAACGAAAGACACTAGAATGAAAATTTGAAAGCCTCCTGTTAGTGCTTCATCTACACGTTATAGCCCTGAATTTTCCAATGCCTATCTCTTTGCAAAAGAGAGATATCGGCAAGGAAAAACTGTATTGTACCTTTGCATTTTTCTCCCAAACGAAAGACACTAGAATGAAAATTTTAAAGCCTCCTGTTAGTGCTTCATCTACACGTTATAGCCCTGAATTTTCCAATGCCTATCTCTTAGCAAAAGAGAGATATCGGCAAGGAAAAGCTGTATTGTACCTTTGCATTTTTCTCCCAAACGAAAGACACTAGAATGAAAATTTTAAAGTCTACTGTTAGTGCTTCATCTACACGTTATAGCCCTGAATTTTCAAATGCCTAGCTCTTTGCAAAAGAGAGATATCGGCAAGGAAAAGCTGTATTGTACCTTTGCATTTTTCTCCCAAACGAAAGACACTAGAATGAAAATTTTAAAGCCTCCTGTTAGTGCTTCATCTACACGTTATAGCCCTGAATTTTCCAATGCCTATCTCTTTGCAAAAGAGAGATATCGGCAAGGAAAAGCTGTATTGTACCTTTGCATTTTTCTCCCAAACGAAAGACACTAGAATGAAAAATTTTAAAGCCTCCTGTTAGTGCTTCATATACACGTTATAGCCCTGAATTTTCCAATGCCTATCTCTTTGCAAAAGAGAGATATCGGCAAGGAAAAGCTGCATTGTACTTTTACATTTTTCTCCCAAACGAAAGACACTAGAATGAAAATTTTAAAGCCTCCTGTTAGTGCTTCATCTACACGTTATAGCCCTGAATTTTCCAATGCCTATCTCTTTGCAAAAGAGAGATATCGGCAAGGAAAAGCTGCATTGTACTTTTACATTTTTCTCCCAAACGAAAGACACTAGAATGAAAATTTTAAAGCCTCCTTTTAGTGCTTCATCTACACGTAATACCCCTGAATTTTCCAATGCCTATCTCTTTGCAAAAGAGAGATATCGGCAAGGAAATGCTGTATTGTACCTTTGCATTTTTCTCCCAAACGAAAGACACTAGAATGAAAATTTTAAAGCCTCCTGTTAGTGCTTCATCTACACGTTATAGCCCTGAATTTTCCAATGCCTATCTCTTTGCAAAAGAGAGATATCGGCAAGGAAAAGCTGCATTGTACTTTTACATTTTTCTCCCAAACGAAAGACACTAGAATGAAAATTTTAAAGCCTCCTTTTAGTGCTTCATCTACACGTAATACCCCTGAATTTTCCAATGCCTATCTCTTTGCAAAAGAGAGATATCGGCAAGGAAAAGCTGTATTGTACCTTTGCATTTTTCTCCCAAACGAAAGACACTAGAATGAAAATTTTAAAGCCTCCTGTTAGTGCTTCATATACACGTTATAGCCCTGCATTTTCCAATGCCTATCTCTTTGCAAAAGAGAGATATCGGCAAGGAAAAGCAGCATTGTACTTTTGCATTTTTCTCCCAAACGAAAGACACTAGAATGAAAATTTTAAAGCCTCCTGTTAGTGCTTCATCTACACGTTATAGCCCTGAATTTTCCAATGCCTATCTCTTTGCAAAAGAGAGATATCGGCAAGGAAAAACTGTATTGTACCTTTGCATTTTTCTCCCAAACGAAAGACACTAGAATGAAAATTTTAAAGCCTCCTGTTAGTGCTTCATCTACACGTTATAGCCCTGAATTTTCCAATGCCTAGCTCTTTGCAAAAGAGAGATATTGGCAAGGAAAAGCTGTATTGTACCTTTGCATTTTTCTCCCAAACGAAAGACACTAGAATGAAAATTTTAAAGTCTACTGTTAGTGCTTCATCTACACGTTATAGCCCTGAATTTTCCAATGCCTAGCTCTTTGCAAAAGAGAGATATCGGCAAGGAAAAGCTGTATTGTACCTTTGCATTTTTCTCCCAAACGAAAGACACTAGAATGAAAATTTTAAAGCCTCCTGTTAGTGCTTCATCTACACGTTATAGCCCTGAATTTTCCAATGCCTATCTCTTTGCAAAAGAGAGATATCGGCAAGGAAAAGCTGTATTGTACCTTTGCATTTTTCTCCCAAACGAAGGACACTAGAATGAAAATTTTAAAGCCTCCTATTAGTGCTTCATCTACACGTTATAGCCCTGAATTTTCCAATGCCTATCTCTTTGCAAAAGAGAGATATCGGCAAGGAAAAGCTATATTGTACCTTTGCATTTTTCTCCCAAACGAAGGACACTAGAATGAAAATTTTAAAGCCTCCTTTTAGTGCTTCATCTACACGTTATAGCCCTGAATTTTCCAATGCCTATCTCTTAGCAAAAGAGAGATATCGGCAAGGAAAAGCTGTATTGTACCTTTGCATTTTTCTCCCAAACGAAAGACACTAGAATGAAAATTTTAAAGCCTCCTGTTAGTGCTTCATATACACGTTATAGCCCTGAATTTTCCAATGCCTATCTCTTTGCAAAAGAGAGATATCGGCAAGGAAAAGCTGCATTGTACTTTTACATTTTTCTCCCAAACGAAAGACACTAGAATGAAAATTTTAAAGCCTCCTGTTAGTGCTTCATCTACACGTTATAGCCCTGAATTTTCCAATGCCTATCTCTTTGCAAAAGAGAGATATCGGCAAGGAAAAGCTGCATTGTACTTTTACATTTTTCTCCCAAACGAAAGACACTAGAATGAAAATTTTAAAGCCTCCTTTTAGTGCTTCATCTACACGTAATAGCCCTGAATTTTCCAATGCCTATCTCTTTGCAAAAGAGAGATATCGGCAAGGAAATGCTGTATTGTACCTTTGCATTTTTCTCCCAAACGAAAGACACTAGAATGAAAATTTTAAAGCCTCCTGTTAGTGCTTCATCTACACGTTATAGCCCTGAATTTTCCAATGCCTAGCTCTTTGCAACAGAGAGATATTGGCAAGGAAAAGCTGTATTGTACCTTTGCATTTTTCTCCCAAACGAAAGACACTAGAATGAAAATTTTAAAGCCTCCTGTTAGTGCTTCATCTACACGTTATGGCCCTGAATTTTCCAATGCCTATCTCTTTGCAAAAGAGAGATATCGGCAAGGAAAAGCTGTATTGTACCTTTGCATTTTTCTCCCAAACGAAAGACACTAGAATGAAATTTTTAAAGCCTCCTGTTAGTGCTTCATCTACACGTTATAGCCCTGAATTTTCCAATGCCAATCTCTTTGCAAAAGAGAGATATCGGCAAGGAAAAGCTGTATTGTACCTTTGCATTTTTCTCCCAAACGAAGGACACTAGAATGAAAATTTTAAAGCCTCCTATTAGTGCTTCATCTACACGTTATAGCCCTGAATTTTCCAATGCCTATCTCTTTGCAAAAGAGAGATATCGGCAAGGAAAAACTGTATTGTACCTTTGCATTTTTCTCCCAAACGAAAGACACTAGAATGAAAATGTTAAAGCCTCCTGTTAGTGCTTCATCTACACGTTATAGCCCTGAATTTTCCAATGCCTATCTCTTTGCAAAAGAGAGATATCGGCAAGGAAAAGCTGCATTGTACTTTTACATTTTTCTCCCAAACGAAAGACACTAGAATGAAAATTTTAAAGCCTCCTATTAGTGCTTCATCTACACGTTATAGCCCTGAATTTTCCAATGCCTAGCTCTTTGCAAAAGAGAGATATTGGCAAGGAAAAGCTGTATTGTACCTTTGCATTTTTCTCCCAAACGAAAGACACTAGAATGAAAATTTTAAAGCCTCCTGTTAGTGCTTCATCTACACGTTATAGCCCTGAATTTTCCAATGCCTATCTCTTTGCAAAAGAGAGATATCGGCAAGGAAAAGCTGTAATGTACCTTTGCATTTTTCTCCCAAACGAAGGACACTAGAATGAAAATTTTAAAGCCTCCTGTTAGTGCTTCATCTACACGTTATAGCCCTGAATTTTCAAATGCCTATCTCTGTGCAAAAGAGAGATATCGGCAAGGAAAAGCTGTATTGTACCTTTGCATTTTTCTCCCAAACGAAAGACACTAGAATGAAAATTTTAAAGCCTCCTGTTAGTGCTTCATCTAAACGTTATAGCCCTGAATTTTCCAATGCCTATCTCTTTGCAAAAGAGAGATATCGGCAAGGAAAAACTGTATTGTACCTTTGCATTTTTCTCCCAAACGAAAGACACTAGAATGAAAATTTTAAAGCCTCCTGTTAGTGCTTCATCTACACGTTATAGCCCTGAATTTTCCAATACCTAGCTCTTTGCAAAAGAGAGATATTGGCAAGGAAAAGCTGTATTGTACCTTTGCATTTTTCTCCCAAACGAAAGACACTAGAATGAAAATTTTAAAGTCTACTGTTAGTGCTTCATCTACACGTTATAGCCCTGAATTTTCCAATGCCTAGCTCTTTGCAAAAGAGAGATATCGGCAAGGAAAAGCTGTATTGTACCTTTGCATTTTTCTCCCAAACGAAAGACACTAGAATGAAAATTTTAAAGCCTCCTGTTAGTGCTTCATCTACACGTTATAGCCCTGAATTTTCCAATGCCTATCTCTTTGCAAAAGAGAGATATCGGCAAGGAAAAGCTGTATTGTACCTTTGCATTTTTCTCCCAAACGAAGGACACTAGAATGAAAATTTTAAAGCCTCCTATTAGTGCTTCATCTACACGTTATAGCCCTGAATTTTCCAATGCCTATCTCTTTGCAAAAGAGAGATATCGGCAAGGAAAAGCTGTATTGTACCTTTGCATTTTTCTCCCAAACGAAGGACACTAGAATGAAAATTTTAAAGCCTCCTGTTAGTGCTTCATCTACACGTTATAGCCCTGAATTTTCCAATGCCTCTCTTAGCAAAAGAGAGATATCGGCAAGGAAAAGCTGTATTGTACCTTTGCATTTTTCTCCCAAACGAAAGACACTAGAATGAAAATTTTAAAGCCTCCTGTTAGTGCTTCATATACACGTTATAGCCCTGAATTTTCTCATGCCTATCTCTTTGCAAAAGAGAGATATCGGCAAGGTAAAGCTGTATTGTACCTTTGCATTTTTCTCCCAAACGAAAGACACTAGAATGAAAATTTTAAAGCCTCCTGTTAGTGCTTCATCTACACGTTATAGCCCTGAATTTTCCAATGCCTATCTCTTTGCAAAAGAGAGATATCGGCAAGGAAAAGCTGTATTGTACCTTTGCATTTTTCTCCCAAACGAAAGACACTAGAATGAAAATTTTAAAGCCTCCTGTTAGTGCTTCATCTACACGTTATAGCCCTGAATTTTCCAATGCCTATCTTTTTGCAAAAGAGAGATATCGGCAAGGAAAAGCTGTATTGTACCTTTGCATTTTTCTCCCAAACGAAGGACACTAGAATGAAAATTTTAAAGCCTCCTATTAGTGCTTCATCTACACGTTATAGCCCTGAATTTTCCAATGCCTATCTCTTTGCAAAAGAGAGATATCGGCAAGGAAAAACTGTATTGTACCTTTGCATTTTTCTCCCAAACGAAAGACACTAGAATGAAAATTTTAAAGCCTCCTGTTAGTGCTTCATCTACACGTTATAGCCCTGAATTTTCCAATGCCTATCTCTTTGCAAAAGAGAGATATCGGCAAGGAAAAGCTGCATTGTACTTTTACATTTTTCTCCCAAACGAAAGACACTAGAATGAAAATTTTAAAGCCTCCTTTTAGTGCTTCATCTACACGTAATAGCCCTGAATTTTCCAATGCCTATCTCTTTGCAAAAGAGAGATATCGGCAAGGAAATGCTGTATTGTACCTTTGCATTTTTCTCCCAAACGAAAGACACTAGAATGAAAATTTTAAAGCCTCCTGTTAGTGCTTCATCTACACGTTATAGCCCTGAATTTTCCAATGCCTATCTCTTTGCAAAAGAGAGATATCGGCAAGGAAAAGCTGTATTGTACCTTTGCATTTTTCTCCCAAACGAAAGACACTAGAATGAAAATTTTAAAGCCTCCTGTTAGTGCTTCATCTACACGTTATAGCCCTGAATTTTCCAATGCCTATCTTTTTGCAAAAGAGAGATATCGGCAAGGAAAAGCTGTATTGTACCTTTGCATTTTTCTCCCAAACGAAGGACACTAGAATGAAAATTTTAAAGCCTCCTATTAGTGCTTCATCTACACGTTATAGCCCTGAATTTTCCAATGCCTATCTCTTTGCAAAAGAGAGATATCGGCAAGGAAAAACTGTATTGTACCTTTGCATTTTTCTCCCAAACGAAAGACACTAGAATGAAAATTTTAAAGCCTCCTGTTAGTGCTTCATCTACACGTTATAGCCCTGAATTTTCCAATGCCTATCTCTTTGCAAAAGAGAGATATCGGCAAGGAAAAGCTGCATTGTACTTTTACATTTTTCTCCCAAACGAAAGACACTAGAATGAAAATTTTAAAGCCTCCTTTTAGTGCTTCATCTACACGTAATAGCCCTGAATTTTCCAATGCCTATCTTTTTGCAAAAGAGAGATATCGGCAAGGAAATGCTGTATTGTACCTTTGCATTTTTCTCCCAAACGAAAGACACTAGAATGAAAATTTTAAAGCCTCCTGTTAGTGCTTCATCTACACGTTATAGCCCTGAATTTTCCAATGCCTAGCTCTTTGCAAAAGAGAGATATTGGCAAGGAAAAGCTGTATTGTACCTTTGCATTTTTCTCCCAAACGAAAGACACTAGAATGAAAATTTTAAAGCCTCCTGTTAGTGCTTCATCTACACGTTATAGCCCTGAATTTTCCAATGCCTATCTCTTTGCAAAAGAGAGATATCGGCAAGGAAAAGCTGTAATGTACCTTTGCATTTTTCTCCCAAACGAAGGACACTAGAATGAAAATTTTAAAGCCTCCTGTTAGTGCTTCATCTACACGTTATAGCCCTGAATTTTCAAATGCCTATCTCTTTGCAAAAGAGAGATATCGGCAAGGAAAAGCTGTATTGTACCTTTGCATTTTTCTCCCAAACGAAAGACACTAGAATGAAAATTTTAAAGCCTCCTGTTAGTGCTTCATCTAAACGTTATAGCCCTGAATTTTCCAATGCCTATCTCTTTGCAAAAGAGAGATATCGGCAAGGAAAAACTGTATTGTACCTTTGCATTTTTCTCCCAAACGAAAGACACTAGAATGAAAATTTTAAAGCCTCCTGTTAGTGCTTCATCTACACGTTATAGCCCTGAATTTTCCAATGCCTAGCTCTTTGCAAAAGAGAGATATTGGCAAGGAAAAGCTGTATTGTACCTTTGCATTTTTCTCCCAAACGAAAGACACTAGAATGAAAATTTTAAAGTCTACTGTTAGTGCTTCATCTACACGTTATAGCCCTGAATTTTCCAATGCCTAGCTCTTTGCAAAAGAGAGATATCGGCAAGGAAAAGCTGTATTGTACCTTTGCATTTTTCTCCCAAACGAAAGACACTAGAATGAAAATTTTAAAGCCTCCTGTTAGTGCTTCATCTACACGTTATAGCCCTGAATTTTCCAATGCCTATCTCTTTGCAAAAGAGAGATATCGGCAAGGAAAAGCTGTATTGTACCTTTGCATTTTTCTCCCAAACGAAGGACACTAGAATGAAAATTTTAAAGCCTCCTATTAGTGCTTCATCTACACGTTATAGCCCTGAATTTTCCAATGCCTATCTCTTTGCAAAAGAGAGATATCGGCAAGGAAAAGCTGTATTGTACCTTTGCATTTTTCTCCCAAACGAAGGACACTAGAATGAAAATTTTAAAGCCTCCTGTTAGTGCTTCATCTACACGTTATAGCCCTGAATTTTCCAATGCCTATCTCTTAGCAAAAGAGAGATATCGGCAAGGAAAAGCTGTATTGTACCTTTGCATTTTTCTCCCAAACGAAAGACACTAGAATGAAAATTTTAAAGCCTCCTGTTAGTGCTTCATATACACGTTATAGCCCTGAATTTTCTCATGCCTATCTCTTTGCAAAAGAGAGATATCGGCAAGGAAAAGCTGCATTGTACTTTTACATTTTTCTCCCAAACGAAAGACACTAGAATGAAAATTTTAAAGCCTCCTGTTAGTGCTTTATCTACACGTTATAGCCCTGAATTTTCCAATGCCTATCTCTTTGCAAAAGAGAGATATCGGCAAGGAAAAGCTGTAATGTACCTTTGCATTTTTCTCCCAAACGAAGGACACTAGAATGAAAATTTTAAAGCCTCCTGTTAGTGCTTCATCTACACGTTATAGCCCTGAATTTTCAAATGCCTATCTCTTTGCAAAAGAGAGATATCGGCAAGGAAAAGCTGTATTGTACCTTTGCATTTTTCTCCCAAACGAAAGACACTAGAATGAAAATTTTAAAGCATCCTGTTAGTGCTTCATCTAAACGTTATAGCCCTGAATTTTCCAATGCCTATCTCTTTGCAAAAGAGAGATATCGGCAAGGAAAAACTGTATTGTACCTTTGCATTTTTCTCCCAAACGAAAGACACTAGAATGAAAATGTTAAAGCCTCCTGTTAGTGCTTCATCTACACGTTATAGCCCTGAATTTTCCAATGCCTATCTCTTTGCAAAAGAGAGATATCGGCAATGAAAAGCTGCATTGTACTTTTACATTTTTCTCCCAAACGAAAGACACTAGAATGAAAATTTTAAAGCCTCCTATTAGTGCTTCATCTACACGTTATAGCCCTGAATTTTCCAATGCCTAGCTCTTTGCAAAAGAGAGATATTGGCAAGGAAAAGCTGTATTGTACCTTTGCATTTTTCTCCCAAACGAAAGACACTAGAATGAAAATTTTAAAGCCTCCTGTTAGTGCTTCATCTACACGTTATAGCCCTGAATTTTCCAATGCCTATCTCTTTGCAAAAGAGAGATATCGGCAAGGAAAAGCTGTAATGTACCTTTGCATTTTTCTCCCAAACGAAGGACACTAGAATGAAAATTTTAAAGCCTCCTGTTAGTGCTTCATCTACACGTTATAGCCCTGAATTTTCAAATGCCTATCTCTGTGCAAAAGAGAGATATCGGCAAGGAAAAGCTGTATTGTACCTTTGCATTTTTCTCCCAAACGAAAGACACTAGAATGAAAATTTTAAAGCCTCCTGTTAGTGCTTCATCTAAACGTTATAGCCCTGAATTTTCCAATGCCTATCTCTTTGCAAAAGAGAGATATCGGCAAGGAAAAACTGTATTGTACCTTTGCATTTTTCTCCCAAACGAAAGACACTAGAATGAAAATTTTAAAGCCTCCTGTTAGTGCTTCATCTACACGTTATAGCCCTGAATTTTCCAATACCTAGCTCTTTGCAAAAGAGAGATATTGGCAAGGAAAAGCTGTATTGTACCTTTGCATTTTTCTCCCAAACGAAAGACACTAGAATGAAAATTTTAAAGTCTACTGTTAGTGCTTCATCTACACGTTATAGCCCTGAATTTTCCAATGCCTAGCTCTTTGCAAAAGAGAGATATCGGCAAGGAAAAGCTGTATTGTACCTTTGCATTTTTCTCCCAAACGAAAGACACTAGAATGAAAATTTTAAAGCCTCCTGTTAGTGCTTCATCTACACGTTATAGCCCTGAATTTTCCAATGCCTATCTCTTTGCAAAAGAGAGATATCGGCAAGGAAAAGCTGTATTGTACCTTTGCATTTTTCTCCCAAACGAAGGACACTAGAATGAAAATTTTAAAGCCTCCTATTAGTGCTTCATCTACACGTTATAGCCCTGAATTTTCCAATGCCTATCTCTTTGCAAAAGAGAGATATCGGCAAGGAAAAGCTGTATTGTACCTTTGCATTTTTCTCCCAAACGAAGGACACTAGAATGAAAATTTTAAAGCCTCCTGTTAGTGCTTCATCTACACGTTATAGCCCTGAATTTTCCAATGCCTCTCTTAGCAAAAGAGAGATATCGGCAAGGAAAAGCTGTATTGTACCTTTGCATTTTTCTCCCAAACGAAAGACACTAGAATGAAAATTTTAAAGCCTCCTGTTAGTGCTTCATATACACGTTATAGCCCTGAATTTTCTCATGCCTATCTCTTTGCAAAAGAGAGATATCGGCAAGGTAAAGCTGTATTGTACCTTTGCATTTTTCTCCCAAACGAAAGACACTAGAATGAAAATTTTAAAGCCTCCTGTTAGTGCTTCATCTACACGTTATAGCCCTGAATTTTCCAATGCCTATCTCTTTGCAAAAGAGAGATATCGGCAAGGAAAAGCTGTATTGTACCTTTGCATTTTTCTCCCAAACGAAAGACACTAGAATGAAAATTTTAAAGCCTCCTGTTAGTGCTTCATCTACACGTTATAGCCCTGAATTTTCCAATGCCTATCTTTTTGCAAAAGAGAGATATCGGCAAGGAAAAGCTGTATTGTACCTTTGCATTTTTCTCCCAAACGAAGGACACTAGAATGAAAATTTTAAAGCCTCCTATTAGTGCTTCATCTACACGTTATAGCCCTGAATTTTCCAATGCCTATCTCTTTGCAAAAGAGAGATATCGGCAAGGAAAAACTGTATTGTACCTTTGCATTTTTCTCCCAAACGAAAGACACTAGAATGAAAATTTTAAAGCCTCCTGTTAGTGCTTCATCTACACGTTATAGCCCTGAATTTTCCAATGCCTATCTCTTTGCAAAAGAGAGATATCGGCAAGGAAAAGCTGCATTGTACTTTTACATTTTTCTCCCAAACGAAAGACACTAGAATGAAAATTTTAAAGCCTCCTTTTAGTGCTTCATCTACACGTAATAGCCCTGAATTTTCCAATGCCTATCTCTTTGCAAAAGAGAGATATCGGCAAGGAAATGCTGTATTGTACCTTTGCATTTTTCTCCCAAACGAAAGACACTAGAATGAAAATTTTAAAGCCTCCTGTTAGTGCTTCATCTACACGTTATAGCCCTGAATTTTCCAATGCCTATCTCTTTGCAAAAGAGAGATATCGGCAAGGAAAAGCTGTATTGTACCTTTGCATTTTTCTCCCAAACGAAAGACACTAGAATGAAAATTTTAAAGCCTCCTGTTAGTGCTTCATCTACACGTTATAGCCCTGAATTTTCCAATGCCTATCTTTTTGCAAAAGAGAGATATCGGCAAGGAAAAGCTGTATTGTACCTTTGCATTTTTCTCCCAAACGAAGGACACTAGAATGAAAATTTTAAAGCCTCCTATTAGTGCTTCATCTACACGTTATAGCCCTGAATTTTCCAATGCCTATCTCTTTGCAAAAGAGAGATATCGGCAAGGAAAAACTGTATTGTACCTTTGCATTTTTCTCCCAAACGAAAGACACTAGAATGAAAATTTTAAAGCCTCCTGTTAGTGCTTCATCTACACGTTATAGCCCTGAATTTTCCAATGCCTATCTCTTTGCAAAAGAGAGATATCGGCAAGGAAAAGCTGCATTGTACTTTTACATTTTTCTCCCAAACGAAAGACACTAGAATGAAAATTTTAAAGCCTCCTTTTAGTGCTTCATCTACACGTAATAGCCCTGAATTTTCCAATGCCTATCTTTTTGCAAAAGAGAGATATCGGCAAGGAAATGCTGTATTGTACCTTTGCATTTTTCTCCCAAACGAAAGACACTAGAATGAAAATTTTAAAGCCTCCTGTTAGTGCTTCATCTACACGTTATAGCCCTGAATTTTCCAATGCCTAGCTCTTTGCAAAAGAGAGATATTGGCAAGGAAAAGCTGTATTGTACCTTTGCATTTTTCTCCCAAACGAAAGACACTAGAATGAAAATTTTAAAGCCTCCTGTTAGTGCTTCATCTACACGTTATAGCCCTGAATTTTCCAATGCCTATCTCTTTGCAAAAGAGAGATATCGGCAAGGAAAATCTGTAATGTACCTTTGCATTTTTCTCCCAAACGAAGGACACTAGAATGAAAATTTTAAAGCCTCCTGTTAGTGCTTCATCTACACGTTATAGCCCTGAATTTTCAAATGCCTATCTCTTTGCAAAAGAGAGATATCGGCAAGGAAAAGCTGTATTGTACCTTTGCATTTTTCTCCCAAACGAAAGACACTAGAATGAAAATTTTAAAGCCTCCTGTTAGTGCTTCATCTAAACGTTATAGCCCTGAATTTTCCAATGCCTATCTCTTTGCAAAAGAGAGATATCGGCAAGGAAAAACTGTATTGTACCTTTGCATTTTTCTCCCAAACGAAAGACACTAGAATGAAAATTTTAAAGCCTCCTGTTAGTGCTTCATCTACACGTTATAGCCCTGAATTTTCCAATGCCTAGCTCTTTGCAAAAGAGAGATATTGGCAAGGAAAAGCTGTATTGTACCTTTGCATTTTTCTCCCAAACGAAAGACACTAGAATGAAAATTTTAAAGTCTACTGTTAGTGCTTCATCTACACGTTATAGCCCTGAATTTTCCAATGCCTAGCTCTTTGCAAAAGAGAGATATCGGCAAGGAAAAGCTGTATTGTACCTTTGCATTTTTCTCCCAAACGAAAGACACTAGAATGAAAATTTTAAAGCCTCCTGTTAGTGCTTCATCTACACGTTATAGCCCTGAATTTTCCAATGCCTATCTCTTTGCAAAAGAGAGATATCGGCAAGGAAAAGCTGTATTGTACCTTTGCATTTTTCTCCCAAACGAAGGACACTAGAATGAAAATTTTAAAGCCTCCTATTAGTGCTTCATCTACACGTTATAGCCCTGAATTTTCCAATGCCTATCTCTTTGCAAAAGAGAGATATCGGCAAGGAAAAGCTGTATTGTACCTTTGCATTTTTCTCCCAAACGAAGGACACTAGAATGAAAATTTTAAAGCCTCCTGTTAGTGCTTCATCTACACGTTATAGCCCTGAATTTTCCAATGCCTATCTCTTAGCAAAAGAGAGATATCGGCAAGGAAAAGCTGTATTGTACCTTTGCATTTTTCTCCCAAACGAAAGACACTAGAATGAAAATTTTAAAGCCTCCTGTTAGTGCTTCATATACACGTTATAGCCCTGAATTTTCTCATGCCTATCTCTTTGCAAAAGAGAGATATCGGCAAGGAAAAGCTGCATTGTACTTTTACATTTTTCTCCCAAACGAAAGACACTAGAATGAAAATTTTAAAGCCTCCTGTTAGTGCTTTATCTACACGTTATAGCCCTGAATTTTCCAATGCCTATCTCTTTGCAAAAGAGAGATATCGGCAAGGAAAAGCTGTAATGTACCTTTGCATTTTTCTCCCAAACGAAGGACACTAGAATGAAAATTTTAAAGCCTCCTGTTAGTGCTTCATCTACACGTTATAGCCCTGAATTTTCAAATGCCTATCTCTTTGCAAAAGAGAGATATCGGCAAGGAAAAGCTGTATTGTACCTTTGCATTTTTCTCCCAAACGAAAGACACTAGAATGAAAATTTTAAAGCATCCTGTTAGTGCTTCATCTAAACGTTATAGCCCTGAATTTTCCAATGCCTATCTCTTTGCAAAAGAGAGATATCGGCAAGGAAAAACTGTATTGTACCTTTGCATTTTTCTCCCAAACGAAAGACACTAGAATGAAAATTTTAAAGCCTCCTGTTAGTGCTTCATCTACACGTTATAGCCCTGAATTTTCCAATGCCTAGCTCTTTGCAAAAGAGAGATATTGGCAAGGAAAAGCTGTATTGTACCTTTGCATTTTTCTCCCAAACGAAAGACACTAGAATGAAAATTTTAAAGTCTACTGTTAGTGCTTCATCTACACGTTATAGCCCTGAATTTTCCAATGCCTAGCTCTTTGCAAAAGAGAGATATCGGCAAGGAAAAGCTGTATTGTACCTTTGCATTTTTCTCCCAAACGAAAGACACTAGAATGAAAATTTTAAAGCCTCCTGTTAGTGCTTCATCTACACGTTATAGCCCTGAATTTTCCAATGCCTATCTCTTTGCAAAAGAGAGATATCGGCAAGGAAAAGCTGTATTGTACCTTTGCATTTTTCTCCCAAACGAAGGACACTAGAATGAAAATTTTAAAGCCTCCTATTAGTGCTTCATCTACACGTTATAGCCCTGAATTTTCCAATGCCTATCTCTTTGCAAAAGAGAGATATCGGCAAGGAAAAGCTGTATTGTACCTTTGCATTTTTCTCCCAAACGAAGGACACTAGAATGAAAATTTTAAAGCCTCCTGTTAGTGCTTCATCTACACGTTATAGCCCTGAATTTTCCAATGCCTATCTCTTAGCAAAAGAGAGATATCGGCAAGGAAAAGCTGTATTGTACCTTTGCATTTTTCTCCCAAACGAAAGACACTAGAATGAAAATTTTAAAGCCTCCTGTTAGTGCTTCATATACACGTTATAGCCCTGAATTTTCTCATGCCTATCTCTTTGCAAAAGAGAGATATCGGCAAGGAAAAGCTGCATTGTACTTTTACATTTTTCTCCCAAACGAAAGACACTAGAATGAAAATTTTAAAGCCTCCTGTTAGTGCTTCATCTACACGTTATAGCCCTGAATTTTCCAATGCCTATCTCTTTGCAAAAGAGAGATATCGGCAAGGAAAAGCTGCATTGTACTTTTACATTTTTCTCCCAAACGAAAGACACTAGAATGAAAATTTTAAAGCCTCCTTTTAGTGCTTCATCTACACGTAATAGCCCTGAATTTTCCAATGCCTATCTCTTTGCAAAAGAGAGATATCGGCAAGGAAATGCTGTATTGTACCTTTGCATTTTTCTCCCAAACGAAAGACACTAGAATGAAAATTTTAAAGCCTCCTGTTAGTGCTTCATCTACACGTAATAGCCCTGAATTTTCCAATGCCTAGCTCTTTGCAAAAGAGAGATATTGGCAAGGAAAAGCTGTATTGTACCTTTGCATTTTTCTCCCAAACGAAGGACACTAGAATGAAAATTTTAAAGCCTCCTGTTAGTGCTTCATCTACACGTAATAGCCCTGAATTTTCCAATGCCTATCTCTTTGCAAAAGAGAGATATCGGCAAGGAAAAGCAGCATTGTACTTTTGCATTTTTCTCCCAAACGAAAGACACTAGAATGAAAATTTTAAAGCCTCCTATTAGTGCTTCATCTACACGTTATAGCCCTGAATTTTCCAATGCCTAGCTCTTTGCAAAAGAGAGATATCGGCAAGGAAAAGCTGTATTGTACCTTTGCATTTTTCTCCCAAACGAAAGACACTAGAATGAAAATGTTAAAGCCTCCTGTTAGTGCTTCATCTACACGTTATAGCCCTGAATTTTCCAATGCCTATCTCTTTGCAAAAGAGAGATATCGGCAAGGAAAAGCTGTATTGTACCTTTGCATGTTTCTCCCAAACGAAGGACACTAGAATGAAAATTTTAAAGCCTCCTATTAGTGCTTCATCTACACGTTATAGCCCTGAATTTTCCAATGCCTATCTCTTTGCAAAAGAGAGATATCGGCAAGGAAAAGCTGTATTGTACCTTTGCATTTTTCTCCCAAACGAAGGACACTAGAATGAAAATTTTAAAGCCTTCTGTTAGTGCTTCATCTACACGTTATAGCCCTGAATTTTCAAATGCCTATCTCTTTGCAAAAGAGAGATATCGGCAAGGAAAAGCTGTATTGTACCTTTGCATTTTTCTCCCAAACGAAAGACACTAGAATGAAAATTTTAAAGCCTCCTGTTAGTGCTTCATCTACACGTTATAGCCCTGAATTTTCCAATGCCTATCTCTTTGCAAAAGAGAGATATCGGCAAGGAAAAACTGTATTGTACCTTTGCATTTTTCTCCCAAACGAAAGACACTAGAATGAAAATTTTAAAGCCTCCTGTTAGTGCTTCATCTACACGTTATAGCCCTGAATTTTCCAATGCCTAGCTCTTTGCAAAAGAGAGATATTGGCAAGGAAAAGCTGTATTGTACCTTTGCATTTTTCTCCCAAACGAAAGACACTAGAATGAAAATTTTAAAGTCTACTGTTAGTGCTTCATCTACACGTTATAGCCCTGAATTTTCCAATGCCTAGCTCTTTGCAAAAGAGAGATATCGGCAAGGAAAAGCTGTATTGTACCTTTGCATTTTTCTCCCAAACGAAAGACACTAGAATGAAAATTTTAAAGCCTCCTGTTAGTGCTTCATCTACACGTTATAGCCCTGAATTTTCCAATGCCTATCTCTTTGCAAAAGAGAGATATCGGCAAGGAAAAGCTGTATTGTACCTTTGCATTTTTCTCCCAAACGAAGGACACTAGAATGAAAATTTTAAAGCCTCCTATTAGTGCTTCATCTACACGTTATAGCCCTGAATTTTCCAATGCCTATCTCTTTGCAAAAGAGAGATATCGGCAAGGAAAAGCTGTATTGTACCTTTGCATTTTTCTCCCAAACGAAGGACACTAGAATGAAAATTTTAAAGCCTCCTTTTAGTGCTTCATCTACACGTTATAGCCCTGAATTTTCCAATGCCTATCTCTTAGCAAAAGAGAGATATCGGCAAGGAAAAGCTGTATTGTACCTTTGCATTTTTCTCCCAAACGAAAGACACTAGAATGAAAATTTTAAAGCCTCCTGTTAGTGCTTCATATACACGTTATAGCCCTGAATTTTCCAATGCCTATCTCTTTGCAAAAGAGAGATATCGGCAAGGAAAAGCTGCATTGTACTTTTACATTTTTCTCCCAAACGAAAGACACTAGAATGAAAATTTTAAAGCCTCCTGTTAGTGCTTCATCTACACGTTATAGCCCTGAATTTTCCAATGCCTATCTCTTTGCAAAAGAGAGATATCGGCAAGGAAAAGCTGCATTGTACTTTTACATTTTTCTCCTAAACGAAAGACACTAGAATGAAAATTTTAAAGCCTCCTTTTAGTGCTTCATCTACACGTAATAGCCCTGAATTTTCCAATGCCTATCTCTTTGCAAAAGAGAGATATCGGCAAGGAAAAGCTGTATTGTACCTTTGCATTTTTCTCCCAAACGAAGGACACTAGAATGAAAATTTTAAAGCCTCCTTTTAGTGCTTCATCTACACGTTATAGCCCTGAATTTTCCAATGCCTATCTCTTAGCAAAAGAGAGATATCGGCAAGGAAAAGCTGTATTGTACCTTTGCATTTTTCTCCCAAACGAAAGACACTAGAATGAAAATTTTAAAGTCTACTGTTAGTGCTTCATCTACACGTTATAGCCCTGAATTTTCAAATGCCTAGCTCTTTGCAAAAGAGAGATATCGGCAAGGAAAAGCTGTATTGTACCTTTGCATTTTTCTCCCAAACGAAAGACACTAGAATGAAAATTTTAAAGCCTCCTGTTAGTGCTTCATCTACACGTTATAGCCCTGAATTTTCCAATGCCTATCTCTTTGCAAAAGAGAGATATCGGCAAGGAAAAGCTGTATTGTACCTTTGCATTTTTCTCCCAAACGAAAGACACTAGAATGAAAATTTTAAAGCCTCCTGTTAGTGCTTCATATACACGTTATAGCCCTGAATTTTCCAATGCCTATCTCTTTGCAAAAGAGAGATATCGGCAAGGAAAAGCTGCATTGTACTTTTACATTTTTCTCCCAAACGAAAGACACTAGAATGAAAATTTTAAAGCCTCCTGTTAGTGCTTCTTCTACACGTTATAGCCCTGAATTTTCCAATGCCTATCTCTTTGCAAAAGAGAGATATCGGCAAGGAAAAGCTGCATTGTACTTTTACATTTTTCTCCCAAACGAAAGACACTAGAATGAAAATTTTAAAGCCTCCTTTTAGTGCTTCATCTACACGTAATACCCCTGAATTTTCCAATGCCTATCTCTTTGCAAAAGAGAGATATCGGCAAGGAAATGCTGTATTGTACCTTTGCATTTTTCTCCCAAACGAAAGACACTAGAATGAAAATTTTAAAGCCTCCTGTTAGTGCTTCATCTACACGTTATAGCCCTGAATTTTCCAATGCCTATCTCTTTGCAAAAGAGAGATATCGGCAAGGAAAAGCTGTATTGTACCTTTGCATTTTTCTCCCAAACGAAGGACACTAGAATGCAAATTTTAAAGCCTCCTTTTAGTGCTTCATCTACACGTTATAGCCCTGAATTTTCCAATGCCTATCTCTTAACAAAAGAGAGATATCGGCAAGGAAAAGCTGTATTGTACCTTTGCATTTTTCTCCCAAACGAAAGACACTAGAATGAAAATTTTAAAGCCTCCTGTTAGTGCTTCATATACACGTTATAGCCCTGAATTTTCCAATGCCTATCTCTTTGCAAAAGAGAGATATCGGCAAGGAAAAGCTGCATTGTACTTTTACATTTTTCTCCCAAACGAAAGACACTAGAATGAAAATTTTAAAGCCTCCTGTTAGTGCTTCATCTACACGTTATAGCCCTGAATTTTCCAATGCCTATCTCTTTGCAAAAGAGAGATATCGGCAAGGAAAAGCTGCATTGTACTTTTACATTTTTCTCCCAAACGAAAGACACTAGAATGAAAATTTTAAAGCCTCCTTTTAGTGCTTCATCTACACGTAATAGCCCTGAATTTTCCAATGCCTATCTCTTTGCAAAAGAGAGATATCGGCAAGGAAATGCTGTATTGTACCTTTGCATTTTTCTCCCAAACGAAAGACACTAGAATGAAAATTTTAAAGCCTCCTGTTAGTGCTTCATCTACACGTTATAGCCCTGAATTTTCCAATGCCTAGCTCTTTGCAAAAGAGAGATATTGGCAAGGAAAAGCTGTATTGTACCTTTGCATTTTTCTCCCAAACGAAGGACACTAGAATGAAAATTTTAAAGCCTCCTGTTAGTGCTTCATCTACACGTTATAGCCCTGAATTTTCCAATGCCTATCTCTTTGCAAAAGAGAGATATCGGCAAGGAAAAACTGTATTGTACCTTTGCATTTTTCTCCCAAACGAAAGACACTAGAATGAAAATTTTAAAGCCTCCTGTTAGTGCTTCATCTACACGTTATAGCCCTGAATTTTCCAATGCCTAGCTCTTTGCAAAAGAGAGATATCGGCAAGGAAAAGCTGTATTGTACCTTTGCATTTTTCTCCCAAACGAAAGACACTAGAATGAAAATTTTAAAGCCTCCTGTTAGTGCTTCATCTACACGTTATAGCCCTGAATTTTCCAATGCCTATCTCTTTGCAAAAGAGAGATATCGGCAAGGAAAAGCTGTATTGTACCTTTGCATTTTTCTCCCAAACGAAGGACACTAGAATGAAAATTTTAAAGCCTCCTATTAGTGCTTCATCTACACGTTATAGCCCTGAATTTTCCAATGCCTATCTCTTTGCAAAAGAGAGATATCGGCAAGGAAAAGCTGTATTGTACCTTTGCATTTTTCTCCCAAACGAAGGACACTAGAATGAAAATTTTAAAGCCTCCTGTTAGTGCTTCATCTACACGTTATAGCCCTGAATTTTCCAATGCCTATCTCTTAGCAAAAGAGAGATATCAGCAAGGAAAAGCTGTATTGTACCTTTGCATTTTTCTCCCAAACGAAAGACACTAGAATGAAAATTTTAAAGCCTCCTGTTAGTGCTTCATATACACTTTATAGCCCTGAATTTTCTCATGCCTATCTCTTTGCAAAAGAGAGATATCGGCAAGGAAAAGCTGCATTGTACTTTTACATTTTTCTCCCAAACGAAAGACACTAGAATGAAAATTTTAAAGCCTCCTGTTAGTGCTTCATCTACACGTTATAGCCCTGAATTTTCCAATGCCTATCTCTTTGCAAAAGAGAGATATCGGCAAGGAAAAGCGGCATTGTACTTTTACATTTTTCTCCCAAACGAAAGACACTAGAATGAAAATTTTAAAGCCTCCTTTTAGTGCTTCATCTACACGTAATAGCCCTGAATTTTCCAATGCCTATCTCTTTGCAAAAGAGAGATATCGGCAAGGAAATGCTGTATTGTACCTTTGCATTTTTCTCCCAAACGAAAGACACTAGAATGAAAATTTTAAAGCCTCCTGTTAGTGCTTCATCTACACGTTATAGCCCTGAATTTTCCAATGCCTAGCTCTTTGCAAAAGAGAGATATTGGCAAGGAAAAGCTGTAATGTACCTTTGCATTTTTCTCCCAAACGAAGGACACTAGAATGAAAATTTTAAAGCCTCCTGTTAGTGCTTCATCTACACGTTATAGCCCTGAATTTTCCAATGCCTATCTCTTTGCAAAAGAGAGATATCGGCAAGGAAAAGCAGCATTGTACTTTTGCATTTTTCTCCCAAACGAAAGACACTAGAATGAAAATTTTAAAGCCTCCTATTAGTGCTTCATCTACACGTTATAGCCCTGAATTTTCCAATGCCTAGCTCTTTGCAAAAGAGAGATATCGGCAAGGAAAAGCTGTATTGTACCTTTGCATTTTTCTCCCAAACGAAAGACACTAGAATGAAAATTTTAAAGCCTCCTGTTAGTGCTTCATCTACACGTTATAGCCCTGAATTTTCCAATGCCTATCTCTTTGCAAAAGAGAGATATCGGCAAGGAAAAGCTGTATTGTACCTTTGCATGTTTCTCCCAAACGAAGGACACTAGAATGAAAATTTTAAAGCCTCCTATTAGTGCTTCATCTACACGTTATAGCCCTGAATTTTCCAATGCCTATCTCTTTGCAAAAGAGAGATATCGGCAAGGAAAAGCTGTATTGAACCTTTGCATTTTTCTCCCAAACGAAGGACACTAGAATGAAAATTTTAAAGCCTCCTGTTAGTGCTTCATCTACACGTTATAGCCCTGAATTTTCAAATGCCTATCTCTTTGCAAAAGAGAGATATCGGCAAGGAAAAGCTGTATTGTACCTTTGCATTTTTCTCCCAAACGAAAGACACTAGAATGAAAATTTTAAAGCCTCCTGTTAGTGCTTCATCTACACGTTATAGCACTGAATTTTCCAATGCCTATCTCTTTGCAAAAGAGAGATATCGGCAAGGAAAAACTGTATTGTACCTTTGCATTTTTCTCCCAAACGAAAGACACTAGAATGAAAATTTTAAAGCCTCCTGTTAGTGCTTCATCTACACGTTATAGCCCTGAATTTTCCAATGCCTAGCTCTTTGCAAAAGAGAGATATCGGCAAGGAAAAGCTGTATTGTACCTTTGCATTTTTCTCCCAAACGAAAGACACTAGAATGAAAATTTTAAAGCCTCCTGTTAGTGCTTCATCTACACGTTATAGCCCTGAATTTTCCAATGCCTATCTCTTTGCAAAAGAGAGATATCGGCAAGGAAAAGCTGTATTGTACCTTTGCATTTTTCTCCCAAACGAAGGACACTAGAATGAAAATTTTAAAGCCTCCTGTTAGTGCTTCATCTACACGTTATAGCCCTGAATTTTCCAATGCCTAGCTCTTTGCAAAAGAGAGATATTGGCAAGGAAAAGCTGTAATGTACCTTTGCATTTTTCTTCCAAACGAAGGACACTAGAATGAAAATTTTAAAGCCTCCTGTTAGTGCTTCATCTACACGTTATAGCCCTGAATTTTCCAATGCCTATCTCTTTGCAAAAGAGAGATATCGGCAAGGAAAAGCAGCATTGTACTTTTGCATTTTTCTCCCAAACGAAAGACACTAGAATGAAAATTTTAAAGCCTCCTATTAGTGCTTCATCTACACGTTATAGCCCTGAATTTTCCAATGCCTAGCTCTTTGCAAAAGAGAGATATCGGCAAGGAAAAGCTGTATTGTACCTTTGCATTTTTCTCCCAAACGAAAGACACTAGAATGAAAATTTTAAAGCCTCCTGTTAGTGCTTCATCTACACGTTATAGCCCTGAATTTTCCAATGCCTATCTCTTTGCAAAAGAGAGATATCGGCAAGGAAAAGCTGTATTGTACCTTTGCATGTTTCTCCCAAACGAAGGACACTAGAATGAAAATTTTAAAGCCTCCTATTAGTGCTTCATCTACACGTTATAGCCCTGAATTTTCCAATGCCTATCTCTTTGCAAAAGAGAGATATCGGCAAGGAAAAGCTGTATTGTACCTTTGCATTTTTCTCCCAAACGAAGGACACTAGAATGAAAATTTTAAAGCCTCCTGTTAGTGCTTCATCTACACGTTATAGCCCTGAATTTTCAAATACCTATCTCTTTGCAAAAGAGAGATATCGGCAAGGAAAAGCTGTATTGTACCTTTGCATTTTTCTCCCAAACGAAAGACACTAGAATGAAAATTTTAAAGCCTCCTGTTAGTGCTTCATCTACACGTTATAGCCCTGAATTTTCCAATGCCTATCTCTTTGCAAAAGAGAGATATCGGCAAGGAAAAACTGTATTGTACCTTTGCATTTTTCTCCCAAACGAAAGACACTAGAATGAAAATTTTAAAGCCTCCTGTTAGTGCTTCATCTACACGTTATAGCCCTGAATTTTCCAATGCCTAGCTCTTTGCAAAAGAGAGATATTGGCAAGGAAAAGCTGTATTGTACCTTTGCATTTTTCTCCCAAACGAAAGACACTAGAATGAAAATTTTAAAGTCTACTGTTAGTGCTTCATCTACACGTTATAGCCCTGAATTTTCCAATGCCTAGCTCTTTGCAAAAGAGAGATATCGGCAAGGAAAAGCTGTATTGTACCTTTGCATTTTTCTCCCAAACGAAAGACACTAGAATGAAAATTTTAAAGCCTCCTGTTAGTGCTTCATCTACACGTTATAGCCCTGAATTTTCCAATGCCTATCTCTTTGCAAAAGAGAGATATCGGCAAGGAAAAGCTGTATTGTACCTTTGCATTTTTCTCCCAAACGAAGGACACTAGAATGAAAATTTTAAAGCCTCCTATTAGTGCTTCATCTACACGTTATAGCCCTGAATTTTCCAATGCCTATCTCTTTGCAAAAGAGAGATATCGGCAAGGAAAAGCTGTATTGTACCTTTGCATTTTTCTCCCAAACGAAGGACACTAGAATGAAAATT
The DNA here is from genome assembly GCF_028390025.1 of Pseudophryne corroboree. Classification (NCBI taxonomy): domain Eukaryota; kingdom Metazoa; phylum Chordata; class Amphibia; order Anura; family Myobatrachidae; genus Pseudophryne; species Pseudophryne corroboree. The sequence continues at coordinate 709,692 of NW_026968711.1, forward strand.
TTAAAGCCTCCTTTTAGTGCTTCATCTACACGTTATAGCCCTGAATTTTCCAATGCCTATCTCTTAGCAAAAGAGAGATATCGGCAAGGAAAAGCTGTATTGTACCTTTGCATTTTTCTCCCAAACGAAAGACACTAGAATGAAAATTTTAAAGCCTCCTGTTAGTGCTTCATATACACTTTATAGCCCTGAATTTTCTCATGCCTATCTCTTTGCAAAAGAGAGATATCGGCAAGGAAAAGCTGCATTGTACTTTTACATTTTTCTCCCAAACGAAAGACACTAGAATGAAAATTTTAAAGCCTCCTGTTAGTGCTTCATCTACACGTTATAGCCCTGAATTTTCCAATGCCTAGCTCTTTGCAAAAGAGAGATATCGGCAAGGAAAAGCTGTATTGTACCTTTGCATTTTTCTCCCAAACGAAAGACACTAGAATGAAAATTTTAAAGCCTCCTGTTAGTGCTTCATCTACACGTTATAGCCCTGAATTTTCCAATGCCTATCTCTTTGCAAAAGAGAGATATCGGCAAGGAAAGGCGGCATTGTACTTTTACATTTTTCTCCCAAACGAAAGAAACTAGAATGAAAATTTTAAAGCCTCCTTTTAGTGCTTCATCTACACGTAATAGCCCTGAATTTTCCAATGCCTATCTCTTTGCAAAAGAGAGATATCGGCAAGGAAATGCTGTATTGTACCTTTGCATTTTTCTCCCAAACGAAAGACACTAGAATGAAAATTTTAAAGCCTCCTGTTAGTGCTTCATCTACACGTTATAGCCCTGAATTTTCCAATGCCTAGCTCTTTGCAAAAGAGAGATATTGGCAAGGAAAAGCTGTAATGTACCTTTGCATTTTTCTCCCAAACGAAGGACACTAGAATTAAAATTTTAAAGCCTCCTGTTAGTGCTTCATCTACACGTTATAGCCCTGAATTTTCCAATGCCTATCTCTTTGCAAAAGAGAGATATCGGCAAGGAAAAGCAGCATTGTACTTTTGCATTTTTCTCCCAAACGAAAGACACTAGAATGAAAATTTTAAAGCCTCCTATTAGTGCTTCATCTACACGTTATAGCCCTGAATTTTCCAATGCCTAGCTCTTTGCAAAAGAGAGATATCGGCAAGGAAAAGCTGTATTGTACCTTTGCATTTTTCTCCCAAACGAAAGACACTAGAATGAAAATTTTAAAGCCTCCTGTTAGTGCTTCATCTACACGTTATAGCCCTGAATTTTCCAATGCCTATCTCTTTGCAAAAGAGAGATATCGGCAAGGAAAAGCTGTATTGTACCTTTGCATGTTTCTCCCAAACGAAGGACACTAGAATGAAAATTTTAAAGCCTCCTATTAGTGCTTCATCTACACGTTATAGCCCTGAATTTTCCAATGCCTATCTCTTTGCAAAAGAGAGATATCGGCAAGGAAAAGCTGTATTGAACCTTTGCATTTTTCTCCCAAACGAAGGACACTAGAATGAAAATTTTAAAGCCTCCTGTTAGTGCTTCATCTACACGTTATAGCCCTGAATTTTCAAATGCCTATCTCTTTGCAAAAGAGAGATATCGGCAAGGAAAAGCTGTATTGTACCTTTGCATTTTTCTCCCAAACGAAAGACACTAGAATGAAAATTTTAAAGCCTCCTGTTAGTGCTTCATCTACACGTTATAGCACTGAATTTTCCAATGCCTATCTCTTTGCAAAAGAGAGATATCGGCAAGGAAAAACTGTATTGTACCTTTGCATTTTTCTCCCAAACGAAAGACACTAGAATGAAAATTTTAAAGCCTCCTGTTAGTGCTTCATCTACACGTTATAGCCCTGAATTTTCCAATGCCTAGCTCTTTGCAAAAGAGAGATATTGGCAAGGAAAAGCTGTATTGTACCTTTGCATTTTTCTCCCAAACGAAAGACACTAGAATGAAAATTTTAAAGTCTACTGTTAGTGCTTCATCTACACGTTATAGCCCTGAATTTTCCAATGCCTAGCTCTTTGCAAAAGAGAGATATCGGCAAAGAAAAGCTGTATTGTACCTTTGCATTTTTCTCCCAAACGAAAGACACTAGAATGAAAATTTTAAAGCCTCCTGTTAGTGCTTCATCTACACGTTATAGCCCTGAATTTTCCAATGCCTATCTCTTTGCAAAAGAGAGATATCGGCAAGGAAAAGCTGTATTGTACCTTTGCATTTTTCTCCCAAACGAAGGACACTAGAATGAAAATTTTAAAGCCTCCTGTTAGTGCTTCATCTACACGTTATAGCCCTGAATTTTCCAATGCCTAGCTCTTTGCAAAAGAGAGATATTGGCAAGGAAAAGCTGTAATGTACCTTTGCATTTTTCTCCCAAACGAAGGACACTAGAATGAAAATTTTAAAGCCTCCTGTTAGTGCTTCATCTACACGTTATAGCCCTGAATTTTCCAATGCCTATCTCTTTGCAAAAGAGAGATATCGGCAAGGAAAAGCAGCATTGTACTTTTGCATTTTTCTCCCAAACGAAAGACACTAGAATGAAAATTTTAAAGCCTCCTATTAGTGCTTCATCTACACGTTATAGCCCTGAATTTTCCAATGCCTAGCTCTTTGCAAAAGAGAGATATCGGCAAGGAAAAGCTGTATTGTACCTTTGCATTTTTCTCCCAAACGAAAGACACTAGAATGAAAATTTTAAAGCCTCCTGTTAGTGCTTCATCTACACGTTATAGCCCTGAATTTTCCAATGCCTATCTCTTTGCAAAAGAGAGATATCGGCAAGGAAAAGCTGTATTGTACCTTTGCATTTTTCTCCCAAACGAAAGACACTAGAATGAAAATTTTAAAGCCTCCTGTTAGTGCTTCATCTACACGTTATAGCCCTGAATTTTCCAATGCCTAGCTCTTTGCAAAAGAGAGATATTGGCAAGGAAAAGCTGTATTGTACCTTTGCATTTTTCTCCCAAACGAAAGACACTAGAATGAAAATTTTAAAGTCTACTGTTAGTGCTTCATCTACACGTTATAGCCCTGAATTTTCCAATGCCTAGCTCTTTGCAAAAGAGAGATATCGGCAAAGAAAAGCTGTATTGTACCTTTGCATTTTTCTCCCAAACGAAAGACACTAGAATGAAAATTTTAAAGCCTCCTGTTAGTGCTTCATCTACACGTTATAGCCCTGAATTTTCCAATGCCTATCTCTTTGCAAAAGAGAGATATCGGCAAGGAAAAGCTGTATTGTACCTTTGCATTTTTCTCCCAAACGAAGGACACTAGAATGAAAATTTTAAAGCCTCCTGTTAGTGCTTCATCTACACGTTATAGCCCTGAATTTTCCAATGCCTAGCTCTTTGCAAAAGAGAGATATTGGCAAGGAAAAGCTGTAATGTACCTTTGCATTTTTCTCCCAAACGAAGGACACTAGAATGAAAATTTTAAAGCCTCCTGTTAGTGCTTCATCTACACGTTATAGCCCTGAATTTTCCAATGCCTATCTCTTTGCAAAAGAGAGATATCGGCAAGGAAAAGCAGCATTGTACTTTTGCATTTTTCTCCCAAACGAAAGACACTAGAATGAAAATTTTAAAGCCTCCTATTAGTGCTTCATCTACACGTTATAGCCCTGAATTTTCCAATGCCTAGCTCTTTGCAAAAGAGAGATATCGGCAAGGAAAAGCTGTATTGTACCTTTGCATTTTTCTCCCAAACGAAAGACACTAGAATGAAAATTTTAAAGCCTCCTGTTAGTGCTTCATCTACACGTTATAGCCCTGAATTTTCCAATGCCTATCTCTTTGCAAAAGAGAGATATCGGCAAGGAAAAGCTGTATTGTACCTTTGCATGTTTCTCCCAAACGAAGGACACTAGAATGAAAATTTTAAAGCCTCCTATTAGTGCTTCATCTACACGTTATAGCCCTGAATTTTCCAATGCCTATCTCTTTGCAAAAGAGAGATATCGGCAAGGAAAAGCTGTATTGTACCTTTGCATTTTTCTCCCAAACGAAGGACACTAGAATGAAAATTTTAAAGCCTCCTGTTAGTGCTTCATCTACACGTTATAGCCCTGAATTTTCAAATACCTATCTCTTTGCAAAAGAGAGATATCGGCAAGGAAAAGCTGTATTGTACCTTTGCATTTTTCTCCCAAACGAAAGACACTAGAATGAAAATTTTAAAGCCTCCTGTTAGTGCTTCATCTACACGTTATAGCCCTGAATTTTCCAATGCCTATCTCTTTGCAAAAGAGAGATATCGGCAAGGAAAAACTGTATTGTACCTTTGCATTTTTCTCCCAAACGAAAGACACTAGAATGAAAATTTTAAAGCCTCCTGTTAGTGCTTCATCTACACGTTATAGCCCTGAATTTTCCAATGCCTAGCTCTTTGCAAAAGAGAGATATTGGCAAGGAAAAGCTGTATTGTACCTTTGCATTTTTCTCCCAAACGAAAGACACTAGAATGAAAATTTTAAAGTCTACTGTTAGTGCTTCATCTACACGTTATAGCCCTGAATTTTCCAATGCCTAGCTCTTTGCAAAAGAGAGATATCGGCAAGGAAAAGCTGTATTGTACCTTTGCATTTTTCTCCCAAACGAAAGACACTAGAATGAAAATTTTAAAGCCTCCTGTTAGTGCTTCATCTACACGTTATAGCCCTGAATTTTCCAATGCCTATCTCTTTGCAAAAGAGAGATATCGGCAAGGAAAAGCTGTATTGTACCTTTGCATTTTTCTCCCAAACGAAGGACACTAGAATGAAAATTTTAAAGCCTCCTATTAGTGCTTCATCTACACGTTATAGCCCTGAATTTTCCAATGCCTATCTCTTTGCAAAAGAGAGATATCGGCAAGGAAAAGCTGTATTGTACCTTTGCATTTTTCTCCCAAACGAAGGACACTAGAATGAAAATTTTAAAGCCTCCTTTTAGTGCTTCATCTACACGTTATAGCCCTGAATTTTCCAATGCCTATCTCTTAGCAAAAGAGAGATATCGGCAAGGAAAAGCTGTATTGTACCTTTGCATTTTTCTCCCAAACGAAAGACACTAGAATGAAAATTTTAAAGCCTCCTGTTAGTGCTTCATATACACGTTATAGCCCTGAATTTTCCAATGCCTATCTCTTTGCAAAAGAGAGATATCGGCAAGGAAAAGCTGCATTGTACTTTTACATTTTTCTCCCAAACGAAAGACACTAGAATGAAAATTTTAAAGCCTCCTGTTAGTGCTTCATCTACACGTTATAGCCCTGAATTTTCCAATGCCTATCTCTTTGCAAAAGAGAGATATCGGCAAGGAAAAGCTGCATTGTACTTTTACATTTTTCTCCCAAACGAAAGACACTAGAATGAAAATTTTAAAGCCTCCTTTTAGTGCTTCATCTACACGTTATAGCCCTGAATTTTCCAATGCCTAGCTCTTTGCAAAAGAGAGATATTTGCAAGGAAAAGCTGTATTGTACCTTTGCATTTTTCTCCCAAACGAAGGACACTAGAATGAAAATTTTAAAGCCTCCTGTTAGTGCTTCATCTACACGTTATAGCCCTGAATTTTCCAATGCCTATCTCTTTGCAAAAGAGAGATATCGGCAAGGAAAAACTGTATTGTACCTTTGCATTTTTCTCCCGAACGAAAGACACTAGAATGAAAATTTTAAAGCCTCCTGTTAGTGCTTCATCTACACGTTATAGCCCTGAATTTTCCAATGCCTAGCTCTTTGCAAAAGAGAGATATTGGCACGGAAAAGCTGTATTGTACCTTTGCATTTTTCTCCCAAACGAAAGACACTAGAATGAAAATTTTAAAGTCTACTGTTAGTGCTTCATCTACACGTTATAGCCCTGAATTTTCCAATGCCTATCTCTTTGCAAAAGAGAGATATCGGCAAGGAAAAGCTGTATTGTACCTTTGCATTTTTCTCCCAAACGAAAGACACTAGAATGAAAATTTTAAAGCCTCCTGTTAGTGCTTCATATACACGTTATAGCCCTGAATTTTCCAATGCCTATCTCTTTGCAAAAGAGAGATATCGGCAAGGAAAAGCTGTATTGTACCTTTGCATTTTTCTCCCAAACGAAAGACACTAGAATGAAAATTTTAAAGCCTCCTGTTAGTGCTTCATCTACACGTTATAGCCCTGAATTTTCCAATGCCTAGCTCTTTGCAAAAGAGAGATATCGGCAAGGAAAAGCTGTATTGTACCTTTGCATTTTTCTCCCAAACGAAAGACACTAGAATGAAAATTTTAAAGCCTCCTGTTAGTGCTTCATCTACACGTTATAGCCCTGAATTTTCCAATGCCTATCTCTTTGCAAAAGAGAGATATCGGCAAGGAAAAGCTGTATTGTACCTTTGCATTTTTCTCCCAAACGAAGGACACTAGAATGAAAATTTTAAAACCTCCTATTAGTGCTTCATCTACACGTTATAGCCCTGAATTTTCCAATGCCTATCTCTTTGCAAAAGAGAGATATCGGCAAGGAAAAGCTGTATTGTACCTTTGCATTTTTCTCCCAAACGAAGTACACTAGAATGAAAATGTTAAAGCCTCCTGTTAGTGCTTCATCTACACGTTATAGCCCTGAATTTTCCAATGCCTATCTCTTTGCAAAAGAGAGATATCGGCAAGGAAAAGCTATATTGTACCTTTGCATTTTTCTCCCAAACGAAAGACACTAGAATGAAAATTTTAAAGCCTCCTGTTAGTGCTTCATCTACACGTTATAGCCCTGCATTTTCCAATGCCTATCTCTTTGCAAAAGAGAGATATCGGCAAGGAAAAGCTGCATTGTACTTTTGCATTTTTCTCCCAAACGAAAGACACTAGAATGAAAATTTTAAAGCCTCCTGTTAGTGCTTCATCTATACGTTATAGCCCTGAATTTTCCAATGCCTATCTCTTTGCAAAAGAGAGATATCGGCAAGGAAAAGCTGTATTGTACCTTTGCATTTTTCTCCCAAACGAAGGACACTAGAATGAAAAATTTAAAGCCTCCTGTTAGTGCTTCATCTACACGTTATAGCCCTGAATTTTCCAATGCCTATCTCTTTGCAAAAGAGAGATATCGGCAAGGAAAAGCTGTATTGTACCTTTGCATTTTTCTCCCAAACGAAAGACACTAGAATGAAAATTTTAAAGCCTACTGTTAGTGCTTCATCTACACGTTATAGCCCTGAATTTTCCAATGCCTATCTCTTTGCAAAAGAGAGATATCGGCAAGGAAATGCTGTATTGTACCTTTGCATTTTTCTCCCAAACGAAAGACACTAGAATGAAAATGTTAAAGCCTACTGTTAGTGCTTCATCTACACGTTATAGCCCTGAATTTTCCAATGCCTAGCTCTTTGCAAAAGAGAGATATCGGCAAGGAAAAGCTGTATTGAACCTTTGCATTTTTCTCCCAAACGAAAGACACTAGAATGAAAATTTTAAAGCCTCCTGTTAGTGCTTCATCTACACGTTATAGCCCTTAATTTTCCAATGCCTATCTCTTTGCAAAAGAGAGATATCAGCAAGGAAAAGCTGTATTGTACCTTTGCATTTTTCTCCCAAACGAAGGACACTAGAATGAAAATTTTAAAGCCTCCTATTAGTGCTTCATCTACACGTTATAGCCCTGAATTTTCCAATGCCTATCTCTTTGCAAAAGAGAGATATCGGCAAGGAAAAACTGTATTGTACCTTTGCATTTTTCTCCCAAACGAAAGACACTAAAATGAAAATTTTAAAGCCTCCTGTTAGTGCTTCATCTACACGTTATAGCCCTGAATTTTCCAATGCCTATCTCTTTGCAAAAGAGAGATATCGGCAAGGAAAAGCTGTATTGTACCTTTGCATTTTTCTCCCAAACGAAAGATACTAGAATGAAAATTTTAAATCCTACTGTTAGTGCTTCATCTGCACGTTATAGCCCTGAATTTTCCAATGCCTAGCTCTTTGCAAAAGAGAGATATCGGCAAGGAAAAGCTGTATTGTACCTTTGCATTTTTCTCCTAAACGAAAGACACTAGAATGAAAATTTTAAAGCCTACTGTTAGTGCTTCATCTACACGTTATAGCCCTGAATTTTCCAATGCCTAGCTCTTTGCAAAAGAGAGATATCGGCAAGGAAAAGCTGTATTGTACCTTTGCATTTTTCTCCCAAACGAAAGACACTAGAATGAAAATTTTAAAGCCTCCTGTTAGTGCTTCATCTACACGTTATAGCCCTGAATTTTCCAATGCCTAGCTCTTTGCAAAAGAGAGATATCGACAAGGAAAAGCTGTATTGTACCTTTGCATTTTTCTCCCAAACGAAAGACACTAGAATGAAAATTTTAAAGCCTCCTGTTAGTGCTTCATCTACACGTTATAGCCCTGAATTTTCCAATGCCTATCTCTTTGCAAAAGAGAGATATCGGCAAGGAAAAGCTGTATTGTACCTTTGCATTTTTCTCCCAAACGAAGGACACTAGAATGAAAATTTTAAAGCCTCCTGTTAGTGCTTCATCTACACGTAATAGCCCTGAATTTTCCAATGCCTATCTCTTTGCAAAAGAGAGATATCGGCAAGGAAATGCTGTATTGTACCTTTGCATTTTTCTCCCAAACGAAAGACACTAGAATGAAAATTTTAAAGCCTCCTGTTAGTGCTTCATCTACACGTTATAGCCCTGCATTTTCCAATGCCTATCTCTTTGCAAAAGAGAGATATCGGCAAGGAAAAGTTGCATTGTACTTTTGCATTTTTCTCCCAAACGAAAGACACTAGAATGAAAATTGTAAAGCCTCCTGTTAGTGCTTCATCTACACGTTATAGCCCTGCATTTTCCAATGCCTAGCTCTTTGCAAAAGAGAGATATCGGCAAGGAAAAGCTGTATTGTACCTTTGCATTTTTCTCCCAAACGAAAGACACTAGAATGAAAATTTTAAAGCCTACTGTTAGTGCTTCATCTACACGTTATAGCCCTGAATTTTCCAATGCCTATCTCTTTGCAAAAGAGAGATATCGGCAAGGAAAAGCTGTATTGTACCTTTGCATTTTTCTCCCAAACGAAAGACACTAGAATGAAAATTTTAAAGCCTCCTGTTAGTGCTTCATCTACACGTTATAGCCCTGAATTTTCCAATGCCTAGCTCTTTGCAAAAGAGAGATATCGGCAAGGAAAAGCTGTATTGTACCTTTGCATTTTTCTCCCAAACGAAAGACACTAGAATGAAAATTTTAAAGCCTCCTGTTAGTGCTTCATCTACACGTTATAGCCCTGAATTTTCCAATGCCTATCTCTTTGCAAAAGAGAGATATCGGCACGGAAAAGCTGTATTGTACCTTTGCATTTTTCTCCCAAACGAAGGACACTAGAATGAAAATTTTAAAGCCTCCTATTAGTGCTTCATCTACACGTTATAGCCCTGAATTTTCCAATGCCTATCTCTTTGCAAAAGAGAGATATCGGCAAGGAAAAGCTGTATTGTACCTTTGCATTTTTCTCCCAAACGAAGTACACTAGAATGAAAATTTTAAAGCCTCCTGTTAGTGCTTCATCTACACGTTATAGCCCTGAATTTTCCAATGCCTATCTCTTTGCAAAAGAGAGATATCGGCAAGGAAATGCTGTATTGTACCTTTGCATTTTTCTCCCAAACGAAAGACACTAGAATGAAAAGTTTAAAGCCTCCTGTTAGTGCTTCATCTACACGTTATAGCCCTGCATTTTCCAATGCCTATCTCTTTGCAAAAGAGAGATATCGGCAAGGAAAAGCTGCATTGTACTTTTGCATTTTTCTCCCAAACGAAAGACACTAGAATGAAAATTTTAAAGCCTCCTGTTAGTGCTTCATCTACACGTTATAGCCCTGAATTTTCCAATGCCTAGCTCTTTGCAAAAGAGAGATATTGGCAAGGAAAAGCTGTATTGTACCTTTGCATTTTTCTCCCAAACGAAAGACACTAGAATGAAAATTTTAAAGCCTCCTGTTAGTGCTTCATCTACACGATATAGCCCTGAATTTTCCAATGCCTATCTCTTTGCAAAAGAGAGATATCGGCAAGGAAAAGCTGTATTGTACCTTTGCATTTTTCTCCCAAACGAAGGACACTAGAATGAAAATTTTAAAGCCTCCTGTTAGTGCTTCATCTACACGTTATAGCCCTGAATTTTCCAATGCCTATTTCTTTGCAAAAGAGAGATATCGGCAAGGAAAAGCTGTATTGTACCTTTGCATTTTTCTCCCAAACGAAAGACACTAGAATGAAAATTTTAAAGCCTACTGTTAGTGCTTCATCTACACGTTATAGCCCTGAATTTTCCAATGCCTAGCTCTTTGCAAAAGAGAGATATCGGCAAGGAAAAGCTGTATTGTACCTTTGCATTTTTCTCCCAAACGAAAGACACTAGAATGAAAATTTTAAAGCCTCCTGTTAGTGCTTCATCTACACGTTATAGCCCTGAATTTTCCAATGCCTATCTCTTTGCAAAAGAGAGATATCGGCAAGGAAAAGCTGTATTGTACCTTTGCTTTTTTCTCCCAAACGAAAGACACTAGAATGAAAATTTTAAAGCCTCCTATTAGTGCTTCATCTACACGTTATAGCCCTGAATTTTCCAATGCCTATCTCTTTGCAAAAGAGAGATATCGGCAAGGAAAAGCTGCATTGTACTTTTGCATTTTTCTCCCAAACGAAAGACACTAGAATGAAAATTTTAAAGCCTCCTGTTAGTGCTTCATCTACACGTTATAGCCCTGAATTTTCCAATGCCTAGCTCTTTGCAAAAGAGAGATATTGGCAAGGAAAAGCTGTATTGTACCTTTGCATTTTTCTCCCAAACGAAAGACACTAGAATGAAAATTTAAAAGCCTCCTGTTAGTGCTTCATGTACGCGGTATAGCCCTGAATTTTCCAATGCCTAGCTCTTTGCAAAAGAGAGATATCGGCAAGGAAAAGCTGTATTGTACCTTTGCATTTTTCTCCCAAACGAAAGACACTAGAATGAAAATTTTAAAGCCTCCTGTTAGTGCTTCATCTACACGTTATAGCCCTGAATTTTCCAATGCCTATCTCTTTGCAAAAGAGAGATATCGGCAAGGAAATGCTGTATTGTACCTTTGCATTTTTCTCCCAAACGAAAGACACTAGAATGAAAATTTTAAAGCCTCCTGTTAGTGCTTCATCTACACGTTATAGCCCTGCATTTTCCAATGCCTATCTCTTTGCAAAAGAGAGATATCGGCAAGGAAAAGCTGCATTGTACTTTTGCATTTTTCTCCCAAACGAAAGACACTAGAATGAAAATTTTAAAGCCTCCTGTTAGTGCTTCATCTACACGTTATTGCCCTGAATTTTCCAATGCCTAGCTCTTTGCAAAAGAGAGATATTGGCAAGGAAAAGCTGTATTGTACCTTTGCATTTTTCTCCCAAACGAAAGACACTAGAATGAAAATTTTAAAGCCTCCTGTTAGTGCTTCATCTACACGTTATAGCCCTGAATTTTCCAATGCCTATCTCTTTGCAAAAGAGAGATATCGGCAAGGAAAAACTGTATTGTACCTTTGCATTTTTCTCCCAAACGAAAGACACTAGAATGAAAATTTTAAAGCCTCCTGTTAGTGCTTCATCTACACGTTATAGCCCTGAATTTTCCAATGCCTATCTCTTTGCAAAAGAGAGATATCGGCAAGGAAAAGCTGTATTGTACCTTTGCATTTTTCTCCCAAACGAAGGACACTAGAATGAAAATTTTAAAGCCTCCTATTAGTGCTTCATCTACACGTTATAGCCCTGAATTTTCCAATGCCTATCTCTTTGCAAAAGAGAGATATCGGCAAGGAAAAGCTGTATTGTACCTTTGCATTTTTCTCCCAAACGAAGTACACTAGAATGAAAATGTTAAAGCCTCCTGTTAGTGCTTCATCTACACGTTATAGCCCTGAATTTTCCAATGCCTATCTCTTTGCAAAAGAGAGATATCGGCAAGGAAAAGCTGTATTGTACCTTTGCATTTTTCTCCCAAACGAAAGACACTAGAATGAAAATTTTAAAGCCTCCTGTTAGTGCTTCATCTACACGTTATAGCCCTGAATTTTCCAATGCCTATCTCTTTGCAAAAGAGAGATATCGGCAAGGAAATGCTGTATTGTACCTTTGCATTTTTCTCCCAAACGAAAGACACTAGAATGAAAATTTTAAAGCCTCCTGTTAGTGCTTCATCTACACGTTATAGCCCTGCATTTTCCAATGCCTATCTCTTTGCAAAAGAGAGATATCGGCAAGGAAAAGCTGCATTGTACTTTTGCATTTTTCTCCCAAACGAAAGACACTAGAATGAAAATTTTAAAGCCTCCTGTTAGTGCTTCATCTACACGTTATAGCCCTGAATTTTCCAATGCCTAGCTCTTTGCAAAAGAGAGATATTGGCAAGGAAAAGCTGTATTGTACCTTTGCATTTCTCTCCCAAACGAAATACACTAGAATGAAAATTTTAAAGCCTACTGTTAGTGCTTCATCTACACGTTATAGCCCTGAATTTTCCAATGCCTAGCTCTTTGCAAAAGAGAGATATCGGCAAGGAAAAGCTGTATTGTACCTTTGCATTTTTCTCCCAAACGAAAGACACTAGAATGAAAATTTTAAAGCCTCCTGTTAGTGCTTCATCTACACGTTATAGCCCTGAATTTTCCAATGCCTATCTCTTTGCAAAAGAGAGATATCGGCAAGGAAAAGCTGTATTGTACCTTTGCTTTTTTCTCCCAAACGAAAGACACTAGAATGAAAATTTTAAAGCCTCCTATTAGTGCTTCATCTACACGTTATAGCCCTGAATTTTCCAATGCCTATCTCTTTGCAAAAGAGAGATATCGGCAAGGAAAAGCTGCATTGTACTTTTGCATTTTTCTCCCAAACGAAAGACACTAGAATGAAAATTTTAAAGCCTCCTGTTAGTGCTTCATCTACACGTTATAGCCCTGAATTTTCCAATGCCTAGCTCTTTGCAAAAGAGAGATATTGGCAAGGAAAAGCTGTATTGTACCTTTGCATTTTTCTCCCAAACGAAAGACACTAGAATGAAAATTTAAAAGCCTCCTGTTAGTGCTTCATCTACACGGTATAGCCCTGAATTTTCCAATGCCTAGCTCTTTGCAAAAGAGAGATATCGGCAAGGAAAAGCTGTATTGTACCTTTGCATTTTTCTCCCAAACGAAAGACACTAGAATGCAAACTACAGGTAGTGCTGCAGGGCCCACACCCTTTTACTTGCCTTACAGAGCAGCTCTGGAGCTGTTACAGTGCCCAGCTGCTGCAAGAAATCAGCTTGAATGCTTCAGGGGATGGGGCATGGCCAACATGAGCCCCACACCAAAGGAGGGGGGAGGTGTTTAATGCGAACTAGGGGTCATCCAAGCACTGCAAAAGGCCGCCATGCCCTGCATGCCCCTTTTCTCTTTTCATATGCAGATGAGGGTTCCAGTCAACTTTGGCCCACTGCTTGGATAACATCACCGTATGCAAATCCGTCTGCTGCAGACCTTCCCCCAGGAGTGCTTGTACTAGTTGTTGCATATGGTTTGATATTTGATGGTGCTTCAGTATTAGGCAGCCTTCCGCCCTCCCATGTTCATCTGAAAAGATGTGGTCTCCCTGCAGTTGTTGTCCCCAGATGAGAGTTCACTTGTGCTGCCTCAGTTGAATCTCCTTTACTTGACAGAGATGTGCCTGAGCAGCTGCCCTCACCAGCCCTATCCCAAATCATACTTATTTTGCATAGGAGATACCATGGTCATGAAGATTGTTCTCCAAGGGTGAGGTTCATTCATTGCATTCTGGGTATGCTGACCCCTGTGATTTTCCCAAATGTGGGAAACTCGACTGCATTATTTGTGGTAGTGGGGGACTGTGTTTGTGCTTTCCTCTGGTCAGCTCTGGTAAAAGTCAGATTTCTTTGTCTCAGATCTTCCTCTAGCCTTGTTCTTCTTTCGAGAGTTCCCTTGTGCTGCCTCAGTTGGATCTCTTTCACTTGACAGGGGGGTGCCCGAACAGCGACCCTCCCCAGCTCTAGCCCAACTCCTACTTACCTGCCAGGTGAGATACTATGATCATGAAGGTGCTTCTCCCAGGGCAAGGCTCACCCATTGCACTCTGGGTGTGCTGCCCCTGCGATTTCCCCAAATGTGGGAAACTTGACTGCATAATTTGTGTTTCCCCTGGTCGGCTCTCGTATAATTCAGATCTCTTTGTCTCAGGTCTCTCTCCAGCCTAGTTTGCTGTCTGTTTCCACTTCTCTTTTCTTCAACCGCTCCCTTCTATACCCTTGTGCACTATCCTGACTTCTCCTCCCGTCTGCTTACTTTGTGCCTTCCAATGCACAATGCAAACTACAGGTAGTGCTGCAGGGCCCACACCCTTTTACTTGCCTTACAGAGCAGCTCTGGAGCTGTTACAGTGCCCAGCTGCTGCAAGAAATCAGCTTGAATGCTTCAGGGGATGGGGCATGGCCAACATGAGCCCCACACCAAAGGAGGGTGGAGGTGTTTAATGCGAACTAGGGGTCATCCAAGCACCGCAAAAGGCCGCCATGCCCTGCACGCCCCTTTTCTCTTTTCATATGCAGATGAGGGTTGAAGCCAACTTTGACCCACTGCTTGGATGACATCACCGTATGCAAATCCGTCTTCTGCAGAACTTCCCCCAGGAATGCTTGCACTAGTTGTTGCATTTGGTTTGTTGTTTGGGGGTGCTTCAGTATTAGGCAGCCTTCTGCCCTCCCATGTTCATCTGAAAATATGTGTTCTCCCTGCAGTTGTTGTCCCCAGATGAGAGTTCCCTTGTGCTGCCTCAGTTGAATCTCCTTTACTTGACAGAGATGTGCATGAGCAGCGGCCCTCCCCAGCCCTATTCCAAATCATACTTATTTTGCATAGGATATACCATGGTCATGAAGATTGTTCTCCCAGGGTGAGGTTCATTCATTGCATTTTGGGTATGCTGACCCCTGTGATTTCCCCAAATGTGGGAAACTTGACTGCATTATTTGTGGTAGTGGGGGACTGTGTTTGTGCTTTCCTCTGGTCAGCTCTGGTAAAAGTCAGATTTCTTTGTCTCAGATTTTCCTCTAGCCTTGTTCTTCTTTCGAGAGTTCCATTGTGCTGCCTCAGTTGGATCTCCTTCACTTGACAGGGGGGTACCCGAGCAGCGACCCTCCCCAGCTCTAGCCCAACTCCTACTTACCTGCCAGGTGAGATACTATGATCATGAAGGTGCTTCTCCCAGGGCAAGGCTCACCCATTGCACTCTGGGTGTGCTGCCCCTGCGATTTCCCCAAATGTGGGAAACTTGACTGCATAATTTGTGTTTCCCCTGGTCGGCTCTCGTATAATTCAGATCTATTTGTCTCAGGTCTCTCTCCAGCCTAGTTTGCTGTCTGTTTCCACTTCTCTTTTCTTCAGCCGCTCCCTTCTATACCCTTGTGCACTATCCTGACTTCTCCTCCCGTCTGCTTACTTTGTGCCTTCCAATGCACAATGCAAACTACAGGTAGTGCTGCAGGGCCCACACCCTTTTACTTGCCTTACAGAGCAGCTCTGGAGCTGTTACAGTGCCCAGCTGCTGCAAGAAATCAGCTTGAATGCTTCAGGGGATGGGGCATGGCCAACATGAGCCCCACACCAAAGGAGGGGGGAGGTGTTTAATGCGAACTAGGGGTCATCCAAGCACTGCAAAAGGCCGCCATGCCCTGCATGCCCCTTTTCTCTTTTCATATGCAGATGAGGGTTCCAGTCAACTTTGGCCCACTGCTTGGATAACATCACCGTATGCAAATCCGTCTGCTGCAGACCTTCCCCCAGGAGTGCTTGTACTAGTTGTTGCATATGGTTTGATATTTGATGGTGCTTCAGTATTAGGCAGCCTTCCGCCCTCCCATGTTCATCTGAAAAGATGTGGTCTCCCTGCAGTTGTTGTCCCCAGATGAGAGTTCACTTGTGCTGCCTCAGTTGAATCTCCTTTACTTGACAGAGATGTGCCTGAGCAGCTGCCCTCACCAGCCCTATCCCAAATCATACTTATTTTGCATAGGAGATACCATGGTCATGAAGATTGTTCTCCCAGGGTGAGGTTCATTCATTGCATTCTGGGTATGCTGACCCCTGTGATTTTCCCAAATGTGGGAAACTCGACTGCATTATTTGTGGTAGTGGGGGACTGTGTTTGTGCTTTCCTCTGGTCAGCTCTGGTAAAAGTCAGATTTCTTTGTCTCAGATCTTCCTCTAGCCTTGTTCTTCTTTCGAGAGTTCCCTGGTGCTGCCTCAGTTGGATCTCCTTCACTTCACAGGGGGGAACCCGAGCAGCGACCCTCCCCAGCTCTAGCCCAACTCCTACTTACCTGCCAGGTGAGATACTATGATCATGAAGGTGCTTCTCCCAGGGCAAGGCTCAACCATTGCACTCTGGGTGTGCTGCTCCTGCGATTTCCCCAAATGTGGGAAACTTGACTGCATAATTTGTGTTTCCCCTCGTCGGCTCTCGTATAATTCAGATCTCTTTGTCTCAGGTCTCTCTCCAGCCTAGTTTGCTGTCTGTTTCCACTTCTCTTTTCTTCAGCCGCTCCCTTCTATACCCTTGTGCACTATCCTGACTTCTCCTCCCGTCTGCTTACTTTGTGCCTTCCAATGCACAATGCAAACTACAGGTAGTGCTGCAGGGCCCACACCCTTTTACTTGCCTTACAGAGCAGCTCTGGAGCTGTTACAGTGCCCAGCTGCTGCAAGAAATCAGCTTGAATGCTTCAGGGGCTGGGGCATAGCCAACATGAGCCCCACACCAAAGGAGGGTGGAGGTGTTTAATGCAAACTAGGGGTCAGCCAAGCGCCGCAAAAGGCCACCATGCCCTGCACGCCCCTTTTCTCTTTTCATATGCAGACGAGGGTTGAAGCCAACTTTGACCCACTGCTTGGATGACATCACCATATGCAAATCCATCTGCGGCAGGCCTTCCCCCAGGAATGCTTGCACTAGTTGTTGCATTTGGTTTGTTGTTTGGGGGTGCTTCAGTATTAGGCAGCCTTCTGCCCTCCCATGTTCATCTTCAGGGGATGGGGCATGGCCAACATGAGCCCCACACCAAAGGAGGGTGGAGGTGTTTAATGCGAACTAGGGGTCATCCAAGCACCGCAAAAGGCCGCCATGCCCTGCACGCCCCTTTTCTCTTTTCATATGCAGATGAGGGTTGAAGCCAACTTTGACCCACTGCTTGGATGACATCACCGTATGCAAATCCGTCTTCTGCAGAACTTCACTTGACAGGGGGGTGCCCGAGCAGCGACCCTCCCCATCTCTAGCCCAACTCCTACTTACCTGCCAGGTGAGATACTATGATCAGGAAGGTGCTTCTCCCAGGGCAAGGCTCACCCATTGCACTCTGGGTGTGCTGCTCCTACGATTTCCCCAAATGTGGGACACTTGACTGCATAATTTGTGTTTCCTCTAGTCGGCTACTCGTATAATTCAGATCTCTTTGTCTCAGGTCTCTCTCCAGCCTAGTTTGCTGTCTGTTTCCACTTCTCTTTTCTTGAGCCGCTGCCTTCTATGCCCTTGTGCACTCTCCTGACTTCTCCTGTCTGCTTACTTTGTGCCTTCCAACGCACAATGCAAACTACAGGTAGTGCTGCAGGGCCCACACCCTTTTACTTGCCTTTCAGAGCAGCTCTGGAGCTGTTACAGTGCCCAGCTGCTGCAAGAAATCAGCTTGAATGCTTCAGGGGCTGGGGCATAGCCAACATGAGCCCCACACCGACGGAGGGTGGAGGTGTTTAATGCGAACTAAGGGTCATCCAAGCGCCGCAAAAGGCCGCCATGCCCTGCATACCCCTTTTCTCTTTTCATATGCAGATGAGGGTTCCAGCCAACTTTGGCCCACTGCTTGGATGACATCACCGTATGCAAATCCGTCTTCTGCAGACCTTCCCCCAGGAATGCTTGTACTAGTTGTTGCATTTGGTTTGTTGTTTGGGGTGCTTCAGTATTAGGCAGCCTTCAGCTCTCCCATGTTCATCTGAAAATATGTGTTCTCCCTGCAGTTGTTGTCCCCAGATGAGAGTTCCCTTGTGCTGCCTCAGTTGAATCTCCTTTACTTGAAAGAGATGTGCCTGAGCAGCGGCCCTCCCCAGCCCTATCCCAAATCATACTTATTTTGCATAGGAGATACCATGGTCATGAAGATTGTTCTCCCAGGGTGAGGTTCATTCATTGCATTCTGGGTATGCTGACCCCTGTGATTTCCCCAAATGTGGGAAACTCGACTGCATTATTTGTGGTAGTGGGGGACTGTGTTTGTGCTTTCCTCTGGTCAGCTCTGGTAAAAGTCAGATTTCTTTGTCTCAGATCTTCCTCTAGCCTTGTTCTTTTTTTGAGAGTTTCCTTGTGCTGCCTCAGTTGGATCTCCTTCACTTGACAGGGGGGTGCCCGAGCAGCGACCCTCCCCAGCTCAAGCCCAACTCCTACTTACCTGCCAAGTGAGATACTATGATCAGGAAGGTGCTTCTACCAGGGCAAGGCTCACCCATTGCACTCTGGGTGTGCTGCTCCTACGATTTCCCCAAATGTGGGACACTTGACTGCATAATTTGTGTTTCCTCTGGTCGGCTACTCGTATAATTCAGATCTCTTTGTCTCAGGTCTCTCTCCAGCCTAGTTTGCTGTCTGTTTCCACTTCTCTTTTCTTGAGCCCCTGCCTTCTATGCCCTTGTGCACTCTCCTGACTTCTCCTGTCTGCTTACTTTGTGCCTTCCAACGCACAATGCAAACTACAGGTAGTGCTGCAGGGCCGACACCCTTTTACTTGCCTTACAGAGCAGCTCTGGAGCTGTTACTGTGCCCAGCTGCTGCAAGAAATCAGCTTGAATGCTTCAGGGGCTGGGGCATAGCCAACATGAGCAGCAAGATGCAGCACTGGACTATTAGTAATGTACTGTTGTATGCTGAGCACCACAATGCAGCACAAGACAATGAGCAGTGATACTGAGCACTGATGAGGATACTACTGAGAACTGACACTGAGCAGGAGAGACACACTACTAGTATTACTGAGCAGCAATAAGTAACCACTGATACTGGGCACTGATATTGAGATTTCCACTGAGAGAACATAGCCACGTCCTCTCCGCTCTCTCTTCAATGCACGAGTAAAAATGGCGGCAACGCGCAGCTCTTTATATGGAATCCGAATCTCGCGAGAATCCGACAGCGGGATGATGACATTTTCCCTTGTTCAGGTTTTCCGAGTCAGGCGGGAACAACCGAGCCTGCCACGGACCAGTGTAAACCACGTGGAGTTCGTCGGGAATTCGGTTCTCGGAGAACCGAACCCGCTCCTCTATATATACTATATTACTATGTTACTGTAGTATACAGAACACCACAATGCAATGAGCAGTGATAGTGAGCACTGATGAGGATACTAGAACTGACACTGAGCAGCAAGATGCAGCACTGGACTATTAGTAATGTACTGTAGTATGCTGAGCACCACAATGCAGCACAAGACAATGAGCAGTGATACTGAGCACTGATGAGGATACTACTGAGAACATACACTGAGCAGGAGAGACACACTACTAGTATTACTGAGCAGCAATAAGTAACCACTGATACTGAGCACTGATATTGAGATTTCCACTGAGAGAACATAGCCACGTCCTCTCCGCTCTCTCTTCAATGCACGAGTAAAAATGGCAGCAACGCGCAGCTCTTTATATGGAATCCGAATCTCGCAAGAATCCGACAGCGGGATGATGACATTTTCCCTTGTTCAGGTTTTCCGAGTCAGGCGTGAACAACCGAGCCTGCCTCGGACCAGTGTAAACCACGTGGAGTTCGTGGGGAATTCGGTTCTCGGAGAACCGAACCCGCTCCTCTCTACCTTATACCCATCAATTTTTTTATTTTCAATCTAAGCCCCTGCAGTTTTCTGTAAGCATCTGCTTCGCTATGATGATCAACAAGTCACAAGGGCAAACACTCAGGGCTTGAGGCGTAGATCTTAGGACCAGCTGCTACAAGCATGGCAGAGGTGTCACTATCACTGGTGACACCCAGAAAGGTGGCGAGGGAGATTGTAATGCAGTGCGCGCAGATAAACAGCGCAATGGTAAAAAGGAGGCATGGTTTCATAGGTAGGGGCGTGGCCTGGTGGCCTGAATCTACATTTTGTTGCTCCGGGTGTCCCGGGGGTTGGGGGCTGCACCCGGGGACTAGTGTGTGAGCTGTGCTGGCTCCTGCACAGTGACAGGGCATGGCCACCCAGCATGACGCCTCCCTTCTTAACCATGCTGTAATTGCAGTCGCACTGCAGTTCAGCGTGATCATAAAAAATGGTGTAGGCTCCTGCTGGTGCAGGCTGTAGAGAAAAGCTGCTGTGACCACGCCCCCTGTGTCTCCTCCGTTGCAGACCCCATTTTGAAGCCTTGCCCCCGGACTAAGAGAAAAGTATGCCCTTGCGCACTATCCTGACTTCTCCTCCCGTCTGCTTAATTTGTGCCTTCCAACGCACAATGCGAACAACAGGTGGTGCTGCAGGGCCCACACCCTTTTACTTGCCTTACAGAACAGCTCTGGAGCTGTTACAGTGCCCAGCTGCTGCAAGAAATCAGCTTGAATGCTTCAGGGGATGGGGCATGGCCAACATGAGCCCCACACCAAAGGAGGGTGGAGGTGTTTAATGCGAACTAGGGGTCATCCAAGCACTGCAAAAGGCCGCCATGCCCTGCATGCCCCTTTTCTCTTTTCATATGCAGATGAGGGTTCCAGTCAACTTTGGCCCACTGCTTGGATAACATCACCGTATGCAAATCCGTCTGCTGCAGACCTTCCCCAAGGAGTGCTTGTACTAGTTGTTGCATATGGTTTGATATTTGATGGTGCTTCAGTATTAGGCAGCCTTCCGCCCTCCCATGTTCATCTGAAAAGATGTGGTCTCCCTGCAGTTGTTGTCCCCAGATGAGAGTTCCCTTGTGCTGCCTCAGTTGAATCTCCTTTACTTGACAGAGATGTGCCTGAGCAGCGGCCCTCACCAGCCCTATCCCAAATCATACTTATTTTGCATAGGAGATACCATGGTCATGAAGATTGTTCTCCCAGGGTGAGGTTCATTCATTGCATTCTGGGTATGCTGACCCCTGTGATTTTCCCAAATGTGGGAAACTCGACTGCATTATTTGTGGTAGTGGGGGACTGTGTTTGTGCTTTCCTCTGGTCAGCTCTGGTAAAAGTCAGATTTCTTTGTCTCAGATCTTCCTCTAGCCTTGTTCTTCTTTCGAGAGTTCCCTTGTGCTGCCTCAGTTGGATCTCTTTCACTTGACAGGGGGGTGCCCGAACAGCGACCCTCCCCAGCTCTAGCCCAACTCCTACTTACCTGCCAGGTGAGATACTATGATCATGAAGGTGCTTCTCCCAGGGCAAGGCTCACCCATTGCACTCTGGGTGTGCTGCCCCTGCGATTTCCCCAAATGTGGGAAACTTGACTGCATAATTTGTGTTTCCCCTGGTCGGCTCTCGTATAATTCAGATCTCTTTGTCTCAGGTCTCTCTCCAGCCTAGTTTGCTGTCTGTTTCCACTTCTCTTTTCTTCAACCGCTCCCTTCTATACCCTTGTGCACTATCCTGACTTCTCCTCCCGTCTGCTTACTTTGTGCCTTCCAATGCACAATGCAAACTACAGGTAGTGCTGCAGGGCCCACACCCTTTTACTTGCCTTACAGAGCAGCTCTGGAGCTGTTACAGTGCCCAGCTGCTGCAAGAAATCAGCTTGAATGCTTCAGGGGATGGGGCATGGCCAACATGAGCCCCACACCAAAGGAGGGTGGAGGTGTTTAATGCGAACTAGGGGTCATCCAAGCACCGCAAAAGGCCGCCATGCCCTGCACGCCCCTTTTCTCTTTTCATATGCAGATGAGGGTTGAAGCCAACTTTGACCCACTGCTTGGATGACATCACCGTATGCAAATCCGTCTTCTGCAGAACTTCCCCCAGGAATGCTTGCACTAGTTGTTGCATTTGGTTTGTTGTTTGGGGGTGCTTCAGTATTAGGCAGCCTTCTGCCCTCCCATGTTCATCTGAAAATATGTGTTCTCCCTGCAGTTGTTGTCCCCAGATGAGAGTTCCCTTGTGCTGCCTCAGTTGAATCTCCTTTACTTGACAGAGATGTGCATGAGCAGCGGCCCTCCCCAGCCCTATTCCAAATCATACTTATTTTGCATAGGAGATACCATGGTCATGAAGATTGTTCTCCCAGGGTGAGGTTCATTCATTGCATTTTGGGTATGCTGACCCCTGTGATTTCCCCAAATGTGGGAAACTTGACTGCATTATTTGTGGTAGTGGGGGACTGTGTTTGTGCTTTCCTCTGGTCAGCTCTGGTAAAAGTCAGATTTCTTTGTCTCAGATTTTCCTCTAGCCTTGTTCTTCTTTCGAGAGTTCCATTGTGCTGCCTCAGTTGGATCTCCTTCACTTGACAGGGGGGTACCCGAGCAGCGACCCTCCCCAGCTCTAGCCCAACTCCTACTTACCTGCCAGGTGAGATACTATGATCATGAAGGTGCTTCTCCCAGGGCAAGGCTCACCCATTGCACTCTGGGTGTGCTGCCCCTGCGATTTCCCCAAATGTGGGAAACTTGACTGCATAATTTGTGTTTCCCCTGGTCGGCTCTCGTATAATTCAGATCTCTTTGTCTCAGGTCTCTCTCCAGCCTAGTTTGCTGTCTGTTTCCACTTCTCTTTTCTTCAGCCGCTCCCTTCTATACCCTTGTGCACTATCCTGACTTCTCCTCCCGTCTGCTTACTTTGTGCCTTCCAATGCACAATGCAAACTACAGGTAGTGCTGCAGGGCCCACACCCTTTTACTTGCCTTACAGAGCAGCTCTGGAGCTGTTACAGTGCCCAGCTGCTGCAAGAAATCAGCTTGAATGCTTCAGGGGATGGGGCATGGCCAACATGAGCCCCACACCAAAGGAGGGGGGAGGTGTTTAATGCGAACTAGGGGTCATCCAAGCACTGCAAAAGGCCGCCATGCCCTGCATGCCCCTTTTCTCTTTTCATATGCAGATGAGGGTTCCAGTCAACTTTGGCCCACTGCTTGGATAACATCACCGTATGCAAATCCGTCTGCTGCAGACCTTCCCCCAGGAGTGCTTGTACTAGTTGTTGCATATGGTTTGATATTTGATGGTGCTTCAGTATTAGGCAGCCTTCCGCCCTCCCATGTTCATCTGAAAATATATGTTCTCCCTGCAGTTGTTGTCCCCAGATGAGAGTTCACTTGTGCTGCCTCAGTTGAATCTCCTTTACTTGACAGAGATGTGCCTGAGCAGCTGCCCTCACCAGCCCTATCCCAAATCATACTTATTTTGCATAGGAGATACCATGGTCATGAAGATTGTTCTCCCAGGGTGAGGTTCATTCATTGCATTTTGGGTATGCTGACCCCTGTGATTTCCCCAAATGTGGGAAACTCAACTGCATTATTTGTGGTAGTGGGGGACTGTGTTTGTGCTTTCCTCTGGTCAGCTCTAGTAAAAGTCAGATTTCTTTGTCTCACATTTTCCTCTAGCCTTGTTCTTCTTTCGAGAGTTCCCTTGTGCTGCCTTTGTTGGATCTCCTTCACTTTACAGGGGGGTACCCGAGCAGCGACCCTCCCCAGCTCTAGCCCAACTCCTACTTACCTGCCAGGTGAGATACTATGATCATTAAGGTGCTTCTCCCAGGGCAAGGCTCACCCATTGTACTCTGGGTGTGCTGCTCCTGCGATTTCCCCAAATGTGGGAAACTTGACTGCATAATTTGTGTTTCCCCTCGTCGGCTCTCGTATAATTCAGATCTCTTTGTCTCAGGTCTCTCTCCAGCCTAGTTTGCTGTCTGTTTCCACTTCTCTTTTCTTCAGCCGCTCCCTTCTATACCCTTGTGCACTATCCTGACTTCTCCTCCCGTCTGCTTACTTTGTGCCTTCCAATGCACAATGCAAACTACAGGTAGTGCTGCAGGGCCCACACCCTTTTACTTGCCTTA
Organism: Pseudophryne corroboree; assembly: GCF_028390025.1. Taxonomy (NCBI): domain Eukaryota; kingdom Metazoa; phylum Chordata; class Amphibia; order Anura; family Myobatrachidae; genus Pseudophryne; species Pseudophryne corroboree. The sequence goes on from NW_026968711.1 coordinate 733,695, forward strand.
CAGAGCAGCTCTGGAGCTGTTACAGTGCCCAGCTGCTGCAAGAAATCAGCTTGAATGCTTCAGGGGCTGGGGCATAGCCAACATCAGCCCCACACCGAAGGAGGGTGGAGGTGTTTAATGCAAACTAGGGGTCAGTCAAGCGCCGCAAAAGGCCACCATGCCCTGCACGCCCCTTTTCTGTTTTCATATGCAGATGAGGGTTGAAGCCAACTTTGACCCACTGCTTGGATGACATCACCATATGCAAATCCATCTGCGGCAGGCCTTCCCCCAGGAATGCTTGCACTAGTTGTTGCATTTGGTTTGTTGTTTGGGGGTGCTTCAGTATTAGGCAGCCTTCTGCTGCACCCTGCTTTGGTGTGGGGCTCATGTTGGCCATGCCCCATCCCCTGAAGCTTTCAAGCAGATTTCTTGCAGCAGCTGGGCACTGTAACAGCTCAAGAGCTGCTCTGTAAGGCAAGTAAAAGGGTGTGGGCCCTGCAGCACTACCTGTAGTTTGCATTGTGCATTGGAAGGCACAAAGTAAGCAGACGGGAGGAGAAGTCTGGATAGTGCACAAGGGTATAGAAGGGAGCGGCTGAAGAAAAGAGAAGTGGAAACAGACAGCAAACTAGGCTGGAGAGAGATCTGAGACAAAGAGATCTGAATTATACGATAGCCGACCAGGGGAAACACAAATTATGCAGTCAAGTTTCCCACATTTGGGGAAATCGCAGGGGCAGCACACCCAGAGTGCAATGGGTGAGCCTTGCCCTGGGAGAAGCACCTTCATGATCATAGTATCTCACCTGGCAGGTAAGTATGAGTTGGGCTAGAGCTGGGGAGGGTCGCTGCTCGGGCACCCCCCTGTTAAGTGAAGGAGATCCAACTGAGGCAGCACAAGGGAACTCTCAAAAGAAGAACAAGGCTAGAGGAAGATCTGAAACAAAGAAATCTGACTTTTACCAGAGCTGACCAGAAGAAAACACAAACACAGTCCCCCACTACCACAAATAAAGCAGTCGAGGTGAGGTTCATTCATTGCATTTTGGGTATGCTGACCCCTGTGATTTCCCCAAATGTGGGAAACTCGACTGCTTTATTTGTGGTAGTGGGGGACTGTGTTTGTGTTTTCTTCTGGTCAGCTCTGGTAAAAGTCAGATTTCTTTGTTTCAGATCTTCCTCTAGCCTTGTTCTTCTTTTGAGAGTTCCCTTGTGCTGCCTCAGTTGGATCTCCTTCACTTAACAGGGGGGTGCCCGAGCAGCGACCCTCCCCAGCTCTAGCCCAACTCCTACTTACCTGCCAGGTGAGATACTATGATCATGAAGGTGCTTCTCCCAGGGCAAGGCTCACCCATTGCACTCTGGGTGTGCAGCCCCTGCGATTTCCCCAAATGTGGGAAACTTGACTGCATAATTTGTGTTTCCCCTGGTCGGCTCTCGTATAATTCAGATCTCTTTGTCTCAGATCTCTCTCCAGCCTAGTTTGCTGTCTGTTTCCACTTCTCTTTTCTTCAGCCGCTCCCTTCTATACCCTTGTGCACTATCCTGACTTCTCCTCCCGTCTGCTTACTTTGTGCCTTCCAATGCACAATGCAAACTACAGGTAGTGCTGCAGGGCCCACACCCTTTTACTTGCCTTACAGAGCAGCTCTGGAGCTGTTACAGTGCCCAGCTGCTGCAAGAAATCTGCTTGAATGCTTCAGGGGATGGGACATGGCCAACATGAGCCCCACACCAAAGGAGGGTGGAGCAGAAGGCTGACTAATACTGAAGCACCCCCAAACAACAAACCAAATGCAACAACTAGTGCAAGCATTCCTGGGGGAAGGCCTGCCGCAGATGGATTTGCATATGGTGATGTCATCCAAGCAGTGGGTCAAAGTTGGCTTCAACCCTCGTCTGCATATGAAAACAGAAAAGGGGCGTGCAGGGCATGGTGGCCTTTTGCGGCGCTTGACCGACCCCTAGTTTGCATTAAACACCTCCACCCTCCTTCGGTGTGGGGCTCATGTTGGCTATGCCCCAGCCCCTGAAGCATTCAAGCTGATTTCTTGCAGCAGCTGGGCACTTTAACAGCTCCAGAGCTGCTCTGTAAGGCAAGTAAAAGGGTGTGGGCCCTGCAGCACTACCTGTAGTTTGCATTGTGCATTGGAAGGCACAAAGTAAGCAGACGGGAGGAGAAGTCAGGATAGTGCACAAGGGTATAGAAGGGAGCGGCTGAAGAAAAGAGAAGTGGAAACAGACAGCAAACTAGGCTGGAGAGAGACCTGAGACAAAGAGATCTGAATTATACGAGAGCCGACCAGGGGAAACACAAATTATGCAGTCAAGTTTCCCACATTTGGGGAAATCGCAGGAGCAGCACACCCAGAGTGCAATGGGTGAGCCTTGCCCTGGGAGAAGCACCTTCATGATCATAGTATCTCACCTGGCAGGTAAGTAGGAGTTGGGCTAGAGCTGGGGAGGGTCGCTGCTCGGGTACCCCCCTGTCAAGTGAAGGAGATCCAACTGAGGCAGCACAAGGGAACTCTCGAAAGAAGAACAAGGCAAGAGGAAAATCTGAGACAAAGAAATCTGACTTTTACCAGAGCTGACCAGAGGAAAGCACAAACACAGTCCCCCACTACCACAAATAATGCAGTTGAGTTTCCCACATTTGGGGAAATCACAGGGGTCAGCATACCCAAAATGCAATGAATGAACCTCACCCTGGGAGAACAATCTTCATGACCATGGTATCTCCTATGCAAAATAAGTATGATTTGGAATAGGGCTGGGGAGGGCCGCTGCTCATGCACATCTCTGTCAAGTAAAGGAGATTCAACTGAGGCAGCACAAGGGAACTCTCATCTGGGGACAACAACTGCAGGGAGAACACATATTTTCAGATGAACATGGGAGGGCAGAAGGCTGCCTAATACTGAAGCACCCCCAAACAACAAACCAAATGCAACAACTAGTGCAAGCATTCCTGGGGGAAGTTCTGCAGAAGACGGATTTGCATACGGTGATGTCATACAAGCAGTGGGTCAAAGTTGGCTTCAACCCTCATCTGCATATGAAAAGAGAAAAGGGGCGTGCAGGGCATGGCGGCCTTTTGCGGTGCTTGGATGACCCCTAGTTCGCATTAAACACCTCCACCCTCCTTTGGTGTGGGGCTCATGTTGGCCATGCCCCATCCCCTGAAGCATTCAAGCAGATTTCTTGCAGCAGCTGGGCACTGTAACAGCTCCAGAGCTGCTCTGTAAGGCAAGTAAAAGGGTGTGGGCCCTGCAGCACTACCTGTAGTTTGCATTGTGCATTGGAAGGCACAAAGTAAGCAGACGGGAGGAGAAGTCAGGATAGTGCACAAGGGTATAGAAGGGAGCGGCTGAAGAAAAGAGAAGTGGAAACAGACAGCAAACTAGGCTGGAGAGAGACCTGAGACAAAGAGATCTGAATTATACGAGAGCCGACCAGGGGAAACACAAATTATGCAGTCAAGTTTCCCACATTTGGGGAAATCGCAGGGGCAGCACACCCAGAGTGCAATGGGTGAGCCTTGCCCTGGGAGAAGCACCTTCATGATCATAGTATCTCACCTGGCAGGTAAGTAGGAGTTGGGCTAGAGCTGGGGAGGGTCTCTGCTCGGGCACCCCCCTGTCAAGTGAAGGAGATCCAACTGAGGCAGCACAAGGGAACTCTCAAAAGAAGAACAAGGCTCTGAAACAAAGAAATCTGACTTTTACCAGAGCTGACCAGAGGAAAACACAAACACAGTCCCCCACTACCACAAATAAAGCAGTCGAGTTTCCCACATTTGGGGAAATCACAGGGGTCAGCATACCCAGAATGCAATGAATGAACCTCACCCTGGGAGAATAATCTTCATGACCATGGTATCTCCTATGCAAAATAAGTATGATTTGGGATAGAGCTGGGGAGGGCCGCTGCTCAGGCACATCTCTGTCAAGTTAAGGAGATTCAACTGAGGCAGCACAAGGGAACTCTCATCTAGGGACAACAACTGCAGGGAGAACACATATTTTCAGATGAACATGGGAGGGCAGACGGCTGCCTAATACTGAAGCACCCCCAAACAACAAACCAAATGCAACAACTAGTGCAAGCATTCCTGGGGGAAGGCCTGCCGCAGATGGATTTGCATATGGTGATGTCATCCAAGCAGTGGGTCAAAGTTGGCTTCAACCCTCGTCTGCATATGAAAACAGAAAAGGGGCGTGCAGGGCATGGTGGCCTTTTGCTGCGCTTGTCTGACCCCTAGTTTGCATTAAACACCTCCACCCTTCTTCGGTGTGGGGCTCATGTTGGCTATGCCCCAGCCCCTGAAGCATTCAAGCTGATTTCTTGCAGCAGCTTGGCACTGCAACAGCTCCAGAGCTGCTCTGTAAGGCAAGTAAAAGGGTGTGGGCCCTGCAGCACTACCTGTAGTTTGCATTGTGCATTGGAAGGCACAAAGTAAGCAGACGGGAGGAGAAGTCAGGATAGTGCACAAGGGTATAGAAGGGAGCGGCTGAAGAAAAGAGAAGTGGAAACAGACAGCAAACTAGGCTGGAGAGAGACCTGAGACAAAGAGATCTGAATTATACGAGAGCCGACCAGGGGAAACACAAATTATGCAGTCAAGTTTCCCACATTTGGGGAAATCGCAGGAGCAGCACACCCAGAGTACAATGGGTGAGCCTTGCCCTGGGAGAAGCACCTTCATGATCATAGTATCTCACCTGGCAGGTAAGTAGGAGTTGGGCTAGAGCTGGGGAGGGTCGCTGCTCGGGTACCCCCCTGTAAAGTGAAGGAGATCCAACTGAGGCAGCACAAGGGAACTCTCGAAAGAAGAACAAGGCTAAAGGAAAATCTGAGACAAAGAAATCTGACTTTTACCAGAGCTGACCAGAGGAAAGCACAAACACAGTCTCCCACTACCACAAATAATGCAGTCAAGTTTCCCACATTTGGGGAAATCACAGGGGTCAGCATACCCAAAATGCAATGAATGAACCTCACCCTGGGAGAAAAATCTTCATGACCATGGTATCTCCTATGCAAAATAAGTATGATTTGGAATAGGGCTGGGGAGGGCCGCTGCTCATGCACATCTCTGTCAAGTAAAGGAGATTCAACTGAGGCAGCACAAGGGAACTCTCATCTTGGGACAACAACTGCAGGGAGAACATATATTTTCAGATGAACATGGGAGGGCAGAAGGCTGCCTAATACTGAAGCACCCCCAAACAACAAACCAAATGCAACAACTAGTGCAAGCATTCCTGGGGGAAGGCCTGCCGCAGATGGATTTGCATATGGTGATGTCATCCAAGCAGTGGGTCAAAGTTGGCTTCAACCCTCGTCTGCATATGAAAAGAGAAAAGGGGCGTGCAGGGCATGGTGGCCTTTTGCGGCGCTTGGCTGACCCCTAGTTTGCATTAAACACCTCCACCCTCCTTTGGTGTGGGGCTCATGTTGGCTATGCCCCAGCCCCTGAAGCATTCAAGCTGATTTCTTGCAGCAGCTGGGCACTGTAACAGCTCCAGAGCTGCTCTGTAAGGCAAGTAAAAGGGTCTGGGCCCTGCAGCACTACCTGTAGATCGCATTGTGCGTTGGAAGGCACAAAGTAAGCAGACAGGAGGAGAAGTCAGGATAGTGCGCAAGGGCATAGAAGGGAGCGGCTCAAGAAAAGAGAAGTGGAAACAGACAGCAAACTAGGCTGGAGAGAGACCTGAGACAAAGAGATCTGAATTATACGAGAGCCGACCAGGGGAAACACAAATTATGCAGTCAAGTTTCCCACATTTGGGGAAATCGCAGGGGCAGCACACCCAGAGTGCAATGGGTGAGCCTTGCCCTGGGAGAAGCACCTTCATGATCATAGTATCTCACCTGGCAGGTAAGTAGGAGTTGGGCTAGAGCTGGGGAGGGTCGCTGTTCGGGCACCCCCCTGTCAAGTGAAAGAGATCCAACTGAGGCAGCACAAGGGAACTCTCGAAAGAAGAACAAGGCTAGAGGAAGATCTGAGACAAAGAAATCTGACTTTTTCCAGAGCTGACCAGAGGAAAGCACAAACACAGTCCCCCACTACCACAAATAATGCAGTCGAGTTTCCCACATTTGGGGAAATCACAGGGGTCAGCATACCCAGAATGCAATGAATGAACCTCACCTTGGGAGAACAATCTTCATGACCATGGTATCGCCTATGCAAAATAAGTATGATTTGGGATAGGGCTGGGGAGGGCCGCTGCTCAGGCACATCTCTGTCAAGTAAAGGAGATTCAACTGAGGCAGCACAAGGGAACTCTCATCTGGGGACAACAACTGCAGGGAGAACACATATTTTCAGATGAACATGTGAGGGCAGAAGGCTGCCTAATACTGAAGCACCCCCAAACAACAAACCAAATGCAACAACTAGTGCAAGCATTCCTGGGGGAAGGCCTGCAGCAGATGGATTTGCATATGGTGATGTCATCCAAGCAGTGGGTCAAAGTTGGCTTCAACCCTCGTCTGCATATGAAAAGAGAAAAGGGGCGTGCAGGGCATGGCGGCCTTTTGCAGCGCTTGGATGACCCCTAGTTCGCATTACACACCTCCACCCTCCTTCGGTGTGGGGCTCATGTTGGCTATGCCCCAGCCCCTGAAGCATTCAAGCTGATTTCTTGCAGCAGCTGGGCACTGTAACTGCTCCAGAGCTACTCTGAAGCACCCCCAAACAACAAACCAAATGCAACAACTAGTGCAAGCATTCCTGGGGGAAGGCCTGCAGCAGATGGATTTGCATATGGTGATGTCATCCAAGCAGTGGGTCAAAGTTGGCTTCAACCCTCGTCTGCATATGAAAAGAGAAAAGGGGCGTGCAGGGCATGGCGGCCTTTTGCAGCGCTTGGATGACCCCTAGTTCGCATTACACACCTCCACCCTCCTTCGGTGTGGGGCTCATGTTGGCTATGCCCCAGCCCCTGAAGCATTCAAGCTGATTTCTTGCAGCAGCTGGGCACTGTAACTGCTCCAGAGCTACTCTGTAAGGCAAGTAAAAGGGTGTGGGCCCTGCAGCACTACCTGTAGTTCGCATTGTGCGTTGGAAGGCACGAAGTAAGCAGACGGGAGAAGTCAGGATAGTGCGCAAGGGCATAGAAGGGAGCGGCTCAAGAAAAGAGAAGTGGAAACAGACAGCAAACTAGGCTGGAGAGAGACCTGAGACAAAGAGATCTGAATTATACGAGAGCCGACGAGGGGAAACACAAATTATGCAGTCACGTTTCCCACATTTGGGGAAATCGCAGGAGCAGCACACCCAGAGTGCAATGGTTGAGCCTTGCCCTGGGAGAAGCACCTTCATGATCATAGTATCTCACCTGGCAGGTAAGTAGGAGTTGGGCTAGAGCTGGGGAGGGTCGCTGCTCGGGTTCCCCCCTGTGAAGTGAAGGAGATCCAACTGAGGCAGCACCAGGGAACTCTCGAAAGAAGAACAAGGCTAGAGGAAGATCTGAGACAAAGAAATCTGACTTTTACCAGAGCTGACCAGAGGAAAGCACAAACACAGTCTCCCACTACCACAAATAATGCAGTCAAGTTTCCCACATTTGGGGAAATCACAGGGGTCAGCATACCCAAAATGCAATGAATGAACCTCACCCTGGGAGAAAAATCTTCATGACCATGGTATCTCCTATGCAAAATAAGTATGATTTGGAATAGGGCTGGGGAGGGCCGCTGCTCATGCACATCTCTGTCAAGTAAAGGAGATTCAACTGAGGCAGCACAAGGGAACTCTCATCTTGGGACAACAACTGCAGGGAGAACATATATTTTCAGATGAACATGGGAGGGCAGAGGACTGCCTAATACTGAAGCACCCCCAAACAACAAACCAAATGCAACAACTAGTGCAAGCATTCCTGGGGGAAGGCCTGCCGCAGATGGATTTGCATATGGTGATGTCATCCAAGCAGTGGGTCAAAGTTGGCTTCAACCCTCGTCTGCATATGAAAAGAGAAAAGGGGCGTGCAGGGCATGGTGGCCTTTTGCGGCGCTTGGCTGACCCCTAGTTTGCATTAAACACCTCCACCCTCCTTTGGTGTGGGGCTCATGTTGGCTATGCCCCAGCCCCTGAAGCATTCAAGCTGATTTCTTGCAGCAGCTGGGCACTGTAACAGCTCCAGAGCTGCTCTGTAAGGCAAGTAAAAGGGTGTGGGCCCTGCAGCACTACCTGTAGTTCGCATTGTGCGTTGGAAGGCACAAAGTAAGCAGACAGGAGGAGAAGTCAGGATAGTGCGCAAGGGCATAGAAGTAAGCGGCTCAAGAAAAGAGAAGTGGAAACAGACAGCAAACTAGGCTGGAGAGAGACCTGAGACAAAGAGATCTGAATTATACGAGAGCCGACCAGGGGAAACACAAATTATACAGTCAAGTTTCCCACATTTGGGGAAATCGCAGGAGCAGCACACCCAGAGTGCAATGGGTTAGCCTTGCCCTGGGAGAAGCACCTTCATGATCATAGTATCTCACCTGGCAGGTAAGTAGGAGTTGGGCTAGAGCTGGGGAGGGTCGCTGCTAGGGTACCCCCCTGTAAAGTGAAGGAGATCCAATTAAGGCAGCACAAGGGAACTCTCGAAAGAAGAACAAGGCTAGAGGAAAATCTGAGACAAAGAAATCTGACTTTTACCAGAGCTGACCAGAGGAAAGCACAAACACAGTCCCCCACTACCACAAATAATGCAGTTGAGTTTCCCACATTTGGGGAAATCACAGGGGTCAGCATACCCAAAATGCAATGAATGAACCTCACCCTGGGAGAAAAATCTTCATGACCATGGTATCTCCTATGCAAAATAAGTATGATTTGGAATAGGGCTGGGGAGGGCCGCTGCTCATGCACATCTCTGTCAAGTAAAGGAGATTTAACTGAGGCAGCACAAGGGAACTCTCATCTGGGGACAACAACTGCAGGGAGAACACATATTTTCAGATGAACATGGGAGGGCAGAAGGCTGCCTAATACTGAAGCACCCCCAAACAACAAACCAAATGCAACAACTAGTGCAAGCATTCCTGGGGGAAGTTCTGCAGAAGACGGATTTGCATACGGTGATGTCATCCAAGCAGTGGGTCAAAGTTGGCTTCAACCCTCATCTGCATATGAAAAGAGAAAAGGGGCGTGCAGGGCATGGCGGCCTTTTGCGGTGCTTGGATGACCCCTAGTTCGCATTAAACACCTCCACCCTCCTTTGGTGTGGGGCTCATGTTGGCCATGCCCCATCCCCTGGAGCATTCAAGCTGATTTCTTGCAGCAGCTGGGCACTGTAACAGCTCCAGAGCTGCTCTGTAAGGCAAGTAAAAGGGTGTGGGCCCTGCAGCACTACCTGTAGTTTGCATTGTGCATTGGAAGGCACAAAGTAAGCAGACGGGAGGAGAAGTCAGGATAGTGCACAAGGGTATAGAAGGGAGCGGCTGAAGAAAAGAGAAGTGGAAACAGACAGCAAACTAGGCTGGAGAGAGACCTGAGACAAAGAGATCTGAATTATACGAGAGCCGACCAAGGGAAACACAAATTATGCAGTCAAGTTTCCCACATTTGGGGAAATCGCAGGGGCAGCACACCCAGAGTGCAATGGGTGAGCCTTGCCCTGGGAGAAGCACCTTCATGATCATAGTATCTCACCTGGCAGGTAAGTAGGAGTTGGGCTAGAGCTGGGGAGGGTCGCTGTTCGGGCACCCCCCTGTCAAGTGAAAGAGATCCAACTGAGGCAGCACAAGGGAACTCTCGAAAGAAGAACAAGGCTAGAGGAAGATCTGAGACAAAGAAATCTGACTTTTTCCAGAGCTGGCCAGAGGAAAGCACAAACACAGTCCCCCACTACCACAAATAATGCAGTCGAGTTTCCCACATTTGGGGAAATCACAGGGGTCAGCATACCCAGAATGCAATGAATGAACCTCACCCTGGGAGAACAATCTTCATGACCATGGTATCGCCTATGCAAAATAAGTATGATTTGGGATAGGGCTGGGGAGGGCCGCTGCTCAGGCACATCTCTGTCAAGTAAAGGAGATTCAACTGAGGCAGCACAAGGGAACTCTCATCTGGGGACAACAACTGCAGGGAGAACACATATTTTCAGATGAACATGTGAGGGCAGAAGGCTGCCTAATACTGAAGCACCCCCAAACAACAAACCAAATGCAACAACTAGTGCAAGCATTCCTGGGGGAAGGCCTGCAGCAGATGGATTTGCATATGGTGATGTCATCCAAGCAGTGGGTCAAAGTTGGCTTCAACCCTCGTCTGCATATGAAAAGAGAAAAGGGGCGTGCAGGGCATGGCGGCCTTTTGCAGCGCTTGGATGACCCCTAGTTTGCATTACACACCTCCTCCCTCCTTCGGTGTGGGGCTCATGTTGGCTATGCCCCAGCCCCTGAAGCATTAAAGCTGATTTCTTGCAGCAGCTGGGCACTGTAACTGCTCCAGAGCTACTCTGTAAGGCAAGTAAAAGGGTGTGGGCCCTGCAGCACTACCTGTAGTTCGCATTGTGCGTTGGAAGGCACGAAGTAAGCAGACGGGAGAAGTCAGGATAGTGCGCAAGGGCATAGAAGGGAGCGGCTCAAGAAAAGAGAAGTGGAAACAGACAGCAAACTAGGCTGGAGAGAGACCTGAGACAAAGAGATCTGAATTATACGAGAGCCGACGAGGGGAAACACAAATTATGCAGTCAAGTTTCCCACATTTGGGGAAATCGCAGGAGCAGCACACCCAGAGTGCAATGGTTGAGCCTTGCCCTGGGAGAAGCACCTTCATGATCATAGTATCTCACCTGGCAGGTAAGTAGGAGTTGGGCTAGAGCTGGGGAGGGTCGCTGCTCGGGTTCCCCCCTGTGAAGTGAAGGAGATCCAACTGAAGCAGCACCAGGGAACTCTCGAAAGAAGAACAAGGCTAGAGGAAGATCTGAGACAAAGAAATCTGACTTTTACCAGAGCTGACCAGAGGAAAGCACAAACACAGTCCCCCACTACCACAAATAATGCAGTCGAGTTTCCCACATTTGGGAAAATCACAGGGGTCAGCATACCCAGAATGCAATGAATGAACCTAACCCTGGGAGAACAATCTTCATGACCATGGTATCTCCTATGCAAAATAAGTATGATTTGGGATAGGGCTGGTGAGGGCCGCTGCTCAGGCACATCTCTGTCAAGTAAAGGAGATTCAACTGAGGCAGCACAAGGGAACTCTCATCTGGGGACAACAACTGCAGGGAGACCACATCTTTTCAGATGAACATGGGAGGGCGGAAGGCTGCCTAATACTGAAGCACCATCAAATATCAAACCATGGCCCTCATTCCGAGTTGATCGCTCGCAAGGCGATTTTAGCAGAGTTACACACGCTAAGCCGCCGCCTACTGGGAGTGAATCTTAGCTTCTTAAAATTGCGACCGATGTATTCGCAATATTGCGATTACAAACTACTTAGCAGTTTCAGAGTAGCTTCAGACTTACTCTGCATCTGCGATCAGTTCAGTGCTTGTCGTTCCTGGTTTGACGTCACAAACACTCCCAGAGTTCGCCCAGACACTCCCCCGTTTCTCCGGCCACTCCTGCGTTTTTTCCGGAAACTGTAGCGTTTTTTCCCACACGCCCATAAAACGGCCTGTTTCCGCCCAGTAACACCCATTTCCTGTCAATCACATTACGATCGCCGGAGCGAAGAAAAATCCGTGAGTAAAAATACTTTCTTCATTGTAAAATTACTTGGCGCAGTCGCAGTGCGAATATTGCGCATGCGTACTAAGCAGAATTTCACTGCGATGCGATGAAATTTACAGAGCGAACGACTCGGAATGAGGGCCCATATGCAACAACTAGTACAAGCACTCCTGGGGGAAGGTCTGCAGCAGACGGATTTGCATACGGTGATGTAAATCCAAGCAGTGGGCCAAAGTTGACTGGAACCCTCATCTGCATATGAAAAGAGAAAAGGGGCATGCAGGGCATGGCGGCCTTTTGCAGTGCTTGGATGACCCCTAGTTCGCATTAAACACCCCCACCCTCCTTTGGTGTGGGGCTCATGTTGGCCATGCCCCATCCCCTGATGCATTCAAGCTGATTTCTTGCAGCAGCTGGGCACTGTAACAGCTCCAGAGCTGTTCTGTAAGGCAAGTAAAAGTGTGTGGGCCCTGCAGCACCACCTGTTGTTCGCATTGTGCGTTGGAAGGCACAAATTAAGCAGACGGGAGGAGAAGTCAGGATAGTGCGCAAGGGCATTCTTTTCTCTTAGTCCGGGGGCAAGGCTTCAAAATGGGGTCTGCAACGGAGGAGACACAGGGGGCGTGGTCACAGCAGCTTTTCTCTACAGTCTGCACCAGCAGGAGCCTACACCATTTTTTATGATCACGCTGAACTGCAGTGCGACTGCAATTACAGCATGGTCAAGAAGGGAGGCGTCATGCTGGGTGGCCATGCCCTGTCACTGTGCAGGAGCCAGCACCGCTCACACACTAGTCCCCGGGTGCAGCCCCAACCCCCGGGACACCCGGAGCAACAAAATGTAGATTCAGGCCACCAGGCCACGCCCCTACCTATGAAACCATGCCTCCTTTTTACCATTGCGCTGTTTATCTGCGCGCACTGCATTACAATCTCCCTCGCCACCTCTCTGGGTGTCACCAGTGATAGTGACACCTCTGCCATGCTTGTAGCAGCTGGTCCTAAGATCTACGCCTCAAGCCCTGAGTGTTTGCCCTTGTGACTTGTTGATCATCATAGCGAAGCAGATGCTTACAGAAAACTGCAGGGGCTTAGATTGAAAATAAAAACAATTGATGGGTATAAGGTAGAGAGGAGTGGGTTCGGTTCTCCGAGAACCGAATTCCCCACGAACTCCACGTGGTTTACATTGGTCCGAGGCAGGCTCGGTTGTTCCTGCCTGACTCGGAAAACCTGAACAAGGGAAAATGTCATCATCCCGCTGTCAGATTCTCGTGAGATTCGGATTCCATATAAAGAGCTGCGCGTTGCTGCCATTTTTACTCGTGCATTGAAGAGAGAGCGGAGAGGACGTGGCTATGTTCTCTCAGTGGAAATCTCAATATCAGTGCTCAGTATCAGTGGTTACTTATTGCTGCTCAGTAATACTAGTAGTGTGTCTCTCCTGCTCAGTGTCAGTTCTCAGTAGTATCCTCATCAGTGCTCAGTATCACTGCTCATTGTCTTGTGCTGCATTGTGGTGCTCAGCATACTACAGTACAATACTAATAGTCCAGTGCTGCATCTTGCTGCTCAGTGTCAGTTCTAGTATCCTCATCAGTGCTCACTATCACTGCTCATTGCATTGTGGTGTTCTGTATACTACAGTAACATAGTAATATAGTATATATAGAGGAGCGGGTTCGGTTCTCCGAGAACCGAATTCCCGACGAACTCCACGTGGTTTACACTGGTCCGAGGCAGGCTCGGTTGTTCCTGCCTGACTCGGAAAACCTGAACAAGGGAAAATGTCATCATCCCGCTGTCGGATTCTCGCGAGATTCGGATTCCATATAAAGAGCTGCGCGTTGCCGCCATTTTTACTCGTGCATTGAAGAGAGAGCGGAGAGGACGTGGCTATGTTCTCTCAGTGGAAATCTCAATATCAGTGCTCAGTATCAGTGGTTACTTATTGCTGCTCAGTAATACTAGTAGTGTGTCTCTCCTGCTCAGTGTCAGTTCTCAGTAGTATCCTCATCAGTGCTCAGTATCACTGCTCATTGTCTTGTGCTGCATTGTGGTGCTCAGCATACTACAGTACATTACTAATAGTCCAGTGCTGCATCTTGCTGCTCAGTGTCAGTTCTAGTATCCTCATCAGTGCTCACTATCACTGCTCATTACATTGTGGTGTTCTGTATACTACAGTAACATAGTAATATAGTAACATATGGTAACATAGTTTTTGAGGTTGAATAGAGGCAAATTGCCCATCGTGTTCAACCTGTTTTAAGTTGTGATGATTCTACATACTTGCTGAATAATGTTTTATGACTAGTTAGCTACTATAACTCATGTTACCCCCGGATTAACCATGTTGATATTTTAAGTATTATAACCTTGGATAGCTTTTTCATTCAGAAATGTATCCATTCCTTTTTTAAATCCAATTACAGAGTCCGCCATTACCACCTTCCCTGGCAGGGAATTCCACATCCTGATTGCCCTAACAGTGAAGATCATAGTATCTCACCTGGCAGGTAAGTAGGAGTTGGGCTAGAGCTGTGGAGGATTGCTGCTCGGGCACCCCCTGTCAAGTGAAGGAGATCCAACTGAGGCAGCACAAGGGAACTCTCGAAAGAAGAACAAGGCTAGAGGAAGATCTGAGACAAAGAAATCTGACTTTTACCAGAGCTGACCAGAGGAAAGCACAAACACAGTCCCCCACTACCACAAATAATGCAGTCGAGTTTCCCACATTTGGGGAAATCACAGGGGTCAGCATACCCAGAGTGCAATGAATGAACCTCACCCTGGGAGAACAATCTTCATGACCATGGTATCTCCTATGCAAAATAAGTATGATTTGGGATAGGGCTGGGGAGGGCCGCTGCTCAGGCACATCTCTGTCAAGTAAAGGAGATTCAACTGAGGCAGCACAAGGGAACTCTCATCTGGGGACAACAACTGCAGGGAGAACACATATTTTCAGATGAACATGGGAGGGCAGAAGGCTGCCTAATACTGAAGCACCCCCAAACAACAAACCAAATGCAACTACTAGTGCAAGCATTCCTGGGGGAAGGCCTGCAGCAGACGGATTTGCATATGGTGATGTCATCCAAGCAGTGGGTCAAAGTTGGCTTCAACCCTCGTCTGCATATGAAAATAAAAAAGGGGTGTGCAGGGCATGGCTGCCTTTTGCGGCGCTTGGATGACCCCTAGTTCGCATTAAACACCTCCACCCTCCTTCGGTGTGGGGCTCATGTTGGCTATGCCCCAGCCCCTGAAGCATTCAAGCTGATTTCTTGCAGCAGCTGGGCACTGTAACAGCTCCAGAGCTGCTCTGTAAAGCAAGTAAAAGGGTGTGGGCCCTGCAGCACTACCTGTAGTTTGCATTGTGCATTGGAAGGCACAAAGTAAGCAGACGGGGAAGTCAGGATAGTGCACAAGGGCATAGAAGGGAGCGGCTGAAGAAAAGAGAAGTGGAAACAGACAGCAAACAAGGCTGGAGAGAGACCTGAGACAAAGAGATCTGAATTATACGAGAGCCGACCAGGGGAAACACAAATTATGCAGTCAAGTTTCCCACATTTGGGGAAATCGCAGGGGCAGCACACCCAGAGTGCAATGGGTGAGCCTTGCCCTGGGAGAAGCACCTTCATGATCATAGTATCTCACCTGGCAGGTAAGTAGGAGTTGGGCTAGAGCTGGGGAGGGTCTCTGCTCGGGCACCCCCCTGTCAAGTGAAGGAGATCCAACTGAGGCAGCACAAGGGAACTCTCAGAAGAAGAACAAGGCTCTGAAACAAAGAAATCTGACTTTTACCAGAGCTGACCAGAGGAAAACACAAACACAGTCCCCCACTACCACAAATAAAGCAGTCGAGTTTCCCACATTTGGGGAAATCACAGGGGTCAGCATACCCAGAATGCAATGAATGAACCTCACCCTGGGAGAATAATCTTCATGACCATGGTATCTCCTATGCAAAATAAGTATGATTTGGGATAGAGCTGGGGAGGGCCGCTGCTCAGGCACATCTCTGTCAAGTTAAGGAGATTCAACTGAGGCAGCACAAGGGAACTCTCATCTAGGGACAACAACTGCAGGGAGAACACATATTTTCAGATGAACATGGGAGGGCAGAAGGCTGCCTAATACTGAAGCACCCCCAAACAACAAACCAAATGCAACAACTAGTGCAAGCATTCCTGGGGGAAGGCCTGCCGCAGATGGATTTGCATATGGTGATGTCATCCAAGCAGTGGGTCAAAGTTGGCTTCAACCCTCGTCTGCATATGAAAACAGAAAAGGGGCGCGCAGGGCATGGTGGCCTTTTGCTGCGCTTGTCTGACCCCTAGTTTGCATTAAACACCTCCACCCTCCTTCGGTGTGGGGCTCATGTTGGCTATGCCCCAGCCCCTGAAGCATTCAAGCTGATTTCTTGCAGCAGCTTGGCACTGCAACAGCTCCAGAGCTGCTCTGTAAGGCAAGTAAAAGGGTGTGGGCCCTGCAGCACTACCTGTAGTTTGCATTGTGCATTGGAAGGCACAAAGTAAGCAGACGGGAGGAGAAGTCAGGATAGTGCACAAGGGTATAGAAGGGAGCGGCTGAAGAAAAGAGAAGTGGAAACAGACAGCAAACTAGGCTGGAGAGAGACCTGAGACAAAGAGATCTGAATTATACGAGAGCCGACCAGGGGAAACACAAATTATGCAGTCAAGTTTCCCACATTTGGGGAAATCGCAGGAGCAGCACACCCAGAGTTCAATGGGTGAGCCTTGCCCTGGGAGAAGCACCTTCATGATCATAGTATCTCACCTGGCAGGTAAGTAGGAGTTGGGCTAGAGCTGGGGAGGGTCGCTGCTCGGACACCCCCCTGTAAAGTGAAGGAGATCCAACTGAGGCAGCACAAGGGAACTCTCGAAAGAAGAACAAGGCTAAAGGAAAATCTGAGACAAAGAAATCTGACTTTTACCAGAGCTGACCAGAGGAAAGCACAAACACAGTCTCCCACTACCACAAATAATGCAGTCAAGTTTCCCACATTTGGGGAAATCACAGGGGTCAGCATACCCAAAATGCAATGAATGAACCTCACCCTGGGAGAAAAATCTTCATGACCATGGTATCTCCTATGCAAAATAAGTATGATTTGGAATAGGGCTGGGGAGGGCCGCTGCTCATGCACATCTCTGTCAAGTAAAGGAGATTCAACTGAGGCAGCACAAGGGAACTCTCATCTTGGGACAACAACTGCAGGGAGAACATATATTTTCAGATGAACATGGGAGGGCAGAAGGCTGCCTAATACTGAAGCACCCCCAAACAACAAACCAAATGCAACAACTAGTGCAAGCATTCCTGGGGGAAGGCCTGCCGCAGAGGGATTTGCATATGGTGATGTCATCCAAGCAGTGGGTCAAAGTTGGCTTCAACCCTCGTCTGCATATGAAAAGAGAAAAGGGGCGTGCAGGGCATGGTGGCCTTTTGCGGCGCTTGGCTGACCCCTAGTTTGCATTAAACACCTCCACCCTCCTTTGGTGTGGGGCTCATGTTGGCTATGCCCCAGCCCCTGAAGCATTCAAGCTGATTTCTTGCAGCAGCTGGGCACTGTAACAGCTCCAGAGCTGCTCTGTAAGGCAAGTAAAAGGGTCTGGGCCCTGCAGCACTACCTGTAGATCGCATTGTGCGTTGGAAGGCACAAAGTAAGCAGACAGGAGGAGAAGTCAGGATAGTGCGCAAGGGCATAGAAGGGAGCGGCTCAAGAAAAGAGAAGTGGAAACAGACAGCAAACTAGGCTGGAGAGAGACCTGAGACAAAGAGATCTGAATTATACGAGAGCCGACCAGGGGAAACACAAATTATGCAGTCAAGTTTCCCACATTTGGGGAAATCGCAGGGGCAGCACACCCAGAGTGCAATGGGTGAGCCTTGCCCTGGGAGAAGCACCTTCATAATCATAGTATCTCACCTGGCAGGTAAGTAGGAGTTGGGCTAGAGCTGGGGAGGGTCGCTGTTCGGGCACCCCCCTGTCAAGTGAAAGAGATCCAACTGAGGTAGCACAAGGGAACTCTCGAAAGAAGAACAAGGCTAGAGGAAGATCTGAGACAAAGAAATCTGACTTTTTCCAGAGCTGACCAGAGGAAAGCACAAACACAGTCCCCCACTACCACAAATAATGCTGTCGAGTTTCCCACATTTGGGGAAATCACAGGGGTCAGCATACCCAGAATGCAATGAATGAACCTCACCTTGGGAGAACAATCTTCATGACCATGGTATCGCCTATGCAAAATAAGTATGATTTGGGATAGGGCTGGGGAGGGCCGCTGCTCAGGCACATCTCTGTCAAGTAAAGGAGATTCAACTGAGGCAGCACAAGGGAACTCTCATCTGGGGACAACAACTGCAGGGAGAACACATATTTTCTGATGAACATGTGAGGGCAGAAGGCTGCCTAATACTGATGCACCCCCAAACAACAAACCAAATGCAACAACTAGTGCAAGCATTCCTGGGGGAAGGCCTGCAGCAGATGGATTTGCATATGGTGATGTCATCCAAGCAGTGGGTCAAAGTTGGCTTCAACCCTCGTCTGCATATGAAAAGAGAAAAGGGGCGTGCAGGGCATGGCGGCCTTTTGCAGCGCTTGGATGACCCCTAGTTCGCATTACACACCTCCACCCTCCTTCGGTGTGGGGCTCATGTTGGCTATGCCCCAGCCCCTGAAGCATTCAAGCTGATTTCTTGCAGCAGCTGGGCACTGTAACTGCTCCAGAGCTACTCTGTAAGGCAAGTAAAAGGGTGTGGACCCTGCAGCACTACCTGTAGTTCGCATTGTGCGTTGGAAGGCACGAAGTAAGCAGACGGGAGAAGTCAGGATAGTGCGCAAGGGCATAGAAGGGAGCGGCTCAAGAAAAGAGAAGTGGAAACAGACAGCAAACTAGGCTGGAGAGAGACCTGAGACAAAGAGATCTGAATTATACGAGAGCCGACGAGGGGAAACACAAATTATGCAGTCAAGTTTCCCACATTTTGGGGAAATCGCAGGAGCAGCACACCCAGAGTGCAATGGTTGAGCCTTGCCCTGGGAGAAGCACCTTCATGATCATAGTATCTCACCTGGCAGGTAAGTAGGAGTTGGGCTAGAGCTGGGGAGGGTCGCTGCTCGGGTTCCCCCCTGTGAAGTGAAGGAGATCCAACTGAGGCAGCACCAGGGAACTCTTGAAAGAAGAACAAGGCTAGAGGAAGATCTGAGACAAAGAAATCTGACTTTTACCAGAGCTGACCAGAGGAAAGCACAAACACAGTCTCCCACTACCACAAATAATGCAGTCAAGTTTCCCACATTTGGGGAAATCACAGGGGTCAGCATACCCAAAATGCAATGAATGAACCTCACCCTGGGAGAAAAATCTTCATGACCATGGTATCTCCTATGCAAAATAAGTATGATTTGGAATAGGGCTGGGGAGGGCCGCTGCTCATGCACATCTCTGTCAAGTAAAGGAGATTCAACTGAGGCAGCACAAGGGAACTCTCATCTTGGGACAACAACTGCAGGGAGAACATATATTTTCAGATGAACATGGGAGGGCAGAAGACTGCCTAATACTGAAGCACCCCCAAACAACAAACCAAATGCAACAACTAGTGCAAGCATTCCTGGGGGAAGGCCTGCCGCAGATGGATTTGCATATGGTGATGTCATCCAAGCAGTGGGTCAAAGTTGGCTTCAACCCTCGTCTGCATATGAAAAGAGAAAAGGGGCGTGCAGGGCATGGTGGCCTTTTGCGGCGCTTGGCTGACCCCTAGTTTGCATTAAACACCTCCACCCTCCTTTGGTGTGGGGCTCATGTTGGCTATGCCCCAGCCCCTGAAGCATTCAAGCTGATTTCTTGCAGCAGCTGGGCACTGTAACAGCTCCAGAGCTGCTCTGTAAGGCAAGTAAAAGGGTGTGGGCCCTGCAGCACTACCTGTAGTTCGCATTGTGCGTTGGAAGGCACAAAGTAAGCAGACAGGAGGAGAAGTCAGGATAGTGCGCAAGGGCATAGAAGGGAGCGGCTCAAGAAAAGAGAAGTGGAAACAGACAGCAAACTAGGCTGGAGAGAGACCTGAGACAAAGAGATCTGAATTATACGAGAGCCGACCAGGGGAAACACAAATTATACAGTCAAGTTTCCCACATTTGGGGAAATCGCAGGAGCAGCACACCCAGAGTGCAATGGGTTAGCCTTGCCCTGGGAGAAGCACCTTCATGATCATAGTATCTCACCTGGCAGGTAAGTAGGAGTTGGGCTAGAGCTGGGGAGGGTCGCTGCTCGGGTACCCCCCTGTAAAGTGAAGGAGATCCAACTAAGGCAGCACAAGGGAACTCTCGAAAGAAGAACAAGGCTAGAGGAAAATCTGAGACAAAGAAATCTGACTTTTACCAGAGCTGACCAGAGGAAAGCACAAACACAGTCCCCCACTACCACAAATAATGCAGCTGAGTTTCCCACATTTGGGGAAATCACAGGGGTCAGCATACCCAAAATGCAATGAATGAACCTCACCCTGGGAGAAAAATCTTCATGACCATGGTATCTCCTATGCAAAATAAGTATGATTTGGAATAGGGCTGGGGAGGGCCGCTGCTCATGCACATCTCTGTCAAGTAAAGGAGATTTAACTGAGGCAGCACAAGGGAACTCTCATCTGGGGACAACAACTGCAGGGAGAACACATATTTTCAGATGAACATGGGAGGGCAGAAGGCTGCCTAATACTGAAGCACCCCCAAACAACAAACCAAATGCAACAACTAGTGCAAGCATTCCTGGGGGAAGTTCTGCAGAAGACGGATTTGCATACGGTGATGTCATCCAAGCAGTGGGTCAAAGTTGGCTTCAACCCTCATCTGCATATGAAAAGAGAAAAGGGGCGTGCAGGGCATGGCGGCCTTTTGCGGTGCTTGGATGACCCCTAGTTCGCATTAAACACCTCCACCCTCCTTTGGTGTGGGGCTCATGTTGGCCATGCCCCATCCCCTGAAGCATTCAAGCTGATTTCTTGCAGCAGCTGGGCACTGTAACAGCTCCAGAGCTGCTCTGTAAGGCAAGTAAAAGGGTGTGGGCCCTGCAGCACTACCTGTAGTTTGCATTGTGCATTGGAAGGCACAAAGTAAGCAGACGGGAGGAGAAGTCAGGATAGTGCACAAGGGTATAGAAGGGAGCGGCTGAAGAAAAGAGAAGTGGAAACAGACAGCAAACTAGGCTGGAGAGAGACCTGAGACAAAGAGATCTGAATTATACGAGAGCCGACCAAGGGAAACACAAATTATGCAGTCAAGTTTCCCACATTTGGGGAAATCGCAGGGGCAGCACACCCAGAGTGCAATGGGTGAGCCTTGCCCTGGGAGAAGCACCTTCATGATCATAGTATCTCACCTGGCAGGTAAGTAGGAGTTGGGCTAGAGCTGGGGAGGGTCGCTGTTCGGGCACCCCCCTGTCAAGTGAAAGAGATCCAACTGAGGCAGCACAAGGGAACTCTCGAAAGAAGAACAAGGCTAGAGGAAGATCTGAGACAAAGAAATCTGACTTTTTCCAGAGCTGGCCAGAGGAAAGCACAAACACAGTCCCCCACTACCACAAATAATGCAGTCGAGTTTCCCACATTTGGGGAAATCACAGGGGTCAGCATACCCAGAATGCAATGAATGAACCTCACCCTGGGAGAACAATCTTCATGACCATGGTATCGCCTATGCAAAATAAGTATGATTTGGGATAGGGCTGGGGAGGGCCGCTTCTCAGGCACATCTCTGTCAAGTAAAGGAGATTCAACTGAGGCAGCACAAGGGAACTCTCATCTGGGGACAACAACTGCAGGGAGAACACATATTTTCAGATGAACATGTGAGGGCAGAAGGCTGCCTAATACTGAAGCACCCCCAAACAACAAACCAAATGCAACAACTAGTGCAAGCATTCCTGGGGGAAGGCCTGCAGCAGATGGATTTGCATATGGTGATGTCATCCAAGCAGTGGGTCAAAGTTGGCTTCAACCCTCGTCTGCATATGAAAAGAGAAAAGGGGCGTGCAGGGCATGGCGGCCTTTTGCAGCGCTTGGATGACCCCTAGTTTGCATTACACACCTCCTCCCTCCTTCGGTGTGGGGCTCATGTTGGCTATGCCCCAGCCCCTGAAGCATTCAAGCTGATTTCTTGCAGCAGCTGGGCACTGTAACTGCTCCAGAGCTACTCTGTAAGGCAAGTAAAAGGGTGTGGGCCCTGCAGCACTACCTGTAGTTCGCATTGTGCGTTGGAAGGCACGAAGTAAGCAGACGGGAGAAGTCAGGATAGTGCGCAAGGGCATAGAAGGGAGCGGCTCAAGAAAAGAGAAGTGGAAACAGACAGCAAACTAGGCTGGAGAGAGACCTGAGACAAAGAGATCTGAATTATACGAGAGCCGATGAGGGGAAACACAAATTATGCAGTCAAGTTTCCCACATTTGGGGAAATCGCAAGAGCAGCACACCCAGAGTGCAATGGTTGAGCCTTGCCCTGGGAGAAGCACCTTCATGATCATAGTATCTCACCTGGCAGGTAAGTAGGAGTTGGGCTAGAGCTGGGGAGGGTCGCTGCTCGGGTTCCCCCCTGTGAAGTGAAGGAGATCCAACTGAAGCAGCACCAGGGAACTCTCGAAAGAAGAACAAGGCTAGAGGAAGATCTGAGACAAAGAAATCTGACTTTTACCAGAGCTGACCAGAGGAAAGCACAAACACAGTCCCCCACTACCACAAATAATGCAGTCGAGTTTCCCACATTTGGGAAAATCACAGGGGTCAGCATACCCAGAATGCAATGAATGAACCTCACCCTGGGAGAACAATCTTCATGACCATGGTATCTCCTATGCAAAATAAGTATGATTTGGGATAGGGCTGGTGAGGGCCGCTGCTCAGGCACATCTCTGTCAAGTAAAGGAGATTCAACTGAGGCAGCACAAGGGAACTCTCATCTTGGGACAACAACTGCAGGGAGACCACATCTTTTCAGATGAACATGGGAGGGCGGAAGGCAGCCTAATACTGAAGCACCATCAAATATCAAACCATGGCCCTCATTCCGAGTTGATCGCTCGCAAGGCGATTTTAGCAGAGTTACACACGCTAAGCCGCCGCCTACTGGGAGTGAATCTTAGCTTCTTAAAATTGCGACCGATGTATTCGCAATATTGCGATTACAAACTACTTAGCAGTTTCAGAGTAGCTTCAGACTTACTCGGCATCTGCGATCAGTTCAGTGCTTGTCGTTCCTGGTTTGACGTCACAAACACTCCCAGAGTTCGCCCAGACACTCCCCCGTTTCTCCGGCCACTCCTGCGTTTTTTCCGGAAACTGTAGCGTTTTTTCCCACACGCCCATAAAACGGCCTGTTTCCGCCCAGTAACACCCATTTCCTGTCAATCACATTACGATCGCCGGAGCGAAGAAAAAGCCGTGAGTAAAAATACTTTCTTCATTGTAAAATTACTTGGCGCAGTCGCAGTGCGAATATTGCGCATGCGTACTAAGCAGAATTTCACTGCGATGCGATGAAATTTACAGAGCGAACGACTCGGAATGAGGGCCCATATGCAACAACTAGTACAAGCACTCCTGGGGGAAGGTCTGCAGCAGACGGATTTGCATACGGTGATGTAAATCCAAGCAGTGGGCCAAAGTTGACTGGAACCCTCATCTGCATATGAAAAGAGAAAAGGGGCATGCAGGGCATGGCGGCCTTTTGCAGTGCTTGGATGACCCCTAGTTCGCATTAAACACCTCCACCCTCCTTTGGTGTGGGGCTCATGTTGGCCATGCCCCATCCCCTGATGCATTCAAGCTGATTTCTTGCAGCAGCTGGGCACTGTAACAGCTCCAGAGCTGTTCTGTAAGGCAAGTAAAAGGGTGTGGGCCCTGCAGCACCACCTCTTGTTCGCATTGTGCGTTGGAAGGCACAAATTAAGCAGACGGGAGGAGAAGTCAGGATAGTGCGCAAGGGCATTCTTTTCTCTTAGTCCGGGGGCAAGGCTTCAAAATGGGGTCTGCAACGGAGGAGACACAGGGGGCGTGGTCACAGCAGCTTTTCTCTACAGTCTGCACCAGCAGGAGCCTACACCATTTTTTATGATCACGCTGAACTGCAGTGCGACTGCAATTACAGCATGGTCAAGAAGGGAGGCGTCATGCTGGGTGGCCATGCCCTGTCACTGTGCAGGAGCCAGCACCGCTCACACACTAGTCCCCGGGTGCAGCCCCCAACCCCCGGGACACCCGGAGCAACAAAATGTAGATTCAGGCCACCAGGCCACGCCCCTACCTATGAAACCATGCCTCCTTTTTACCATTGCGCTGTTTATCTGCGCGCACTGCATTACAATCTCCCTCGCCACCTCTCTGGGTGTCACCAGTGATAGTGACACCTCTGCCATGCTTGTAGCAGCTGGTCCTAAGATCTACGCCTCAAGCCCTGAGTGTTTGCCCTTGTGACTTGTTGATCATCATAGCGAAGCAGATGCTTACAGAAAACTGCAGGGGCTTAGATTGAAAATAAAAACAATTGATGGGTATAAGGTAGAGAGGAGCGGGTTCGGTTCTCCGAGAACCGAATTCCCCACGAACTCCACGTGGTTTACATTGGTCCGAGGCAGGCTCGGTTGTTCCTGCCTGACTCGGAAAACCTGAACAAGGGAAAATGTCATCATCCCGCTGTCAGATTCTCGTGAGATTCGGATTCCATATAAAGAGCTGCGCGTTGCTGCCATTTTTACTCGTGCATTGAAGAGAGAGCGGAGAGGACGTGGCTATGTTCTCTCAGTGGAAATCTCAATATCAGTGCTCAGTATCAGTGGTTACTTATTGCTGCTCAGTAATACTAGTAGTGTGTCTCTCCTGCTCAGTGTCAGTTCTCAGTAGTATCCTCATCAGTGCTCAGTATCACTGCTCATTGTCTTGTGCTGCATTGTGGTGCTCAGCATACTACAGTACAATACTAATAGTCCAGTGCTGCATCTTGCTGCTCAGTGTCAGTTCTAGTATCCTCATCAGTGCTCACTATCACTGCTCATTGCATTGTGGTGTTCTGTATACTACAGTAACATAGTAATATAGTATATATAGAGGAGCGGGTTCGGTTCTCCGAGAACCGAATTCCCGACGAACTCCACGTGGTTTACACTGGTCCGAGGCAGGCTCGGTTGTTCCTGCCTGACTCGGAAAACCTGAACAAGGGAAAATGTCATCATCCCGCTGTCGGATTCTCGCGAGATTCGGATTCCATATAAAGAGCTGCGCGTTGCCGCCATTTTTACTCGTGCATTGAAGAGAGAGCGGAGAGGACGTGGCTATGTTCTCTCAGTGGAAATCTCAATATCAGTGCTCAGTATCAGTGGTTACTTATTGCTGCTCAGTAATACTAGTAGTGTGTCTCTCCTGCTCAGTGTCAGTTCTCAGTAGTATCCTCATCAGTGCTCAGTATCACTGCTCATTGTCTTGTGCTGCATTGTGGTGCTCAGCATACTACAGTACATTACTAATAGTCCAGTGCTGCATCTTGCTGCTCAGTGTCAGTTCTAGTATCCTCATCAGTGCTCACTATCACTGCTCATTACATTGTGGTGTTCTGTATACTACAGTAACATAGTAATATAGTAACATATGGTAACATAGTTTTTGAGGTTGAATAGAGGCAAATTGCCCATCGTGTTCAACCTGTTTTAAGTTGTGATGATTCTACATACTTGCTGAATAATGTTTTATGACTAGTTAGCTACTATAACTCATGTTACCCCCGGATTAACCATGTTGATATTTTAAGTATTATAACCTTGGATAGCTTTTTCATTCAGAAATGTATCCATTCCTTTTTTAAATCCAATTACAGAGTCCGCCATTACCACCTTCCCTGGCAGGGAATTCCACATCCTGATTGCCCTAACAGTGAAGATCATAGTATCTCACCTGGCAGGTAAGTAGGAGTTGGGCTAGAGCTGTGGAGGATTGCTGCTCGGGCACCCCCTGTCAAGTGAAGGAGATCCAACTGAGGCAGCACAAGGGAACTCTCGAAAGAAGAACAAGGCTAGAGGAAGATCTGAGACAAAGAAATCTGACTTTTACCAGAGCTGACCAGAGGAAAGCACAAACACAGTCCCCCACTACCACAAATAATGCAGTCGAGTTTCCCACATTTGGGGAAATCACAGGGGTCAGCATACCCAGAGTGCAATGAATGAACCTCACCCTGGGAGAACAATCTTCATGACCATGGTATCTCCTATGCAAAATAAGTATGATTTGGGATAGGGCTGGGGAGGGCCGCTGCTCAGGCACATCTCTGTCAAGTAAAGGAGATTCAACTGAGGCAGCACAAGGGAACTCTCATCTGGGGACAACAACTGCAGGGAGAACACATATTTTCAGATGAACATGGGAGGGCAGAAGGCTGCCTAATACTGAAGCACCCCCAAACAACAAACCAAATGCAACTACTAGTGCAAGCATTCCTGGGGGAAGGCCTGCAGCAGACGGATTTGCATATGGTGATGTCATCCAAGCAGTGGGTCAAAGTTGGCTTCAACCCTCGTCTGCATATGAAAATAAAAAAGGGGTGTGCAGGGCATGGCTGCCTTTTGCGGCGCTTGGATGACCCCTAGTTCGCATTAAACACCTCCACCCTCCTTCGGTGTGGGGCTCATGTTGGCTATGCCCCAGCCCCTGAAGCATTCAAGCTGATTTCTTGCAGCAGCTGGGCACTGTAACAGCTCCAGAGCTGCTCTGTAAAGCAAGTAAAAGGGTGTGGGCCCTGCAGCACTACCTGTAGTTTGCATTGTGCATTGGAAGGCACAAAGTAAGCAGACGGGGAAGTCAGGATAGTGCACAAGGGCATAGAAGGGAGCGGCTGAAGAAAAGAGAAGTGGAAACAGACAGCAAACAAGGCTGGAGAGAGACCTGAGACAAAGAGATCTGAATTATACGAGAGCCGACCAGGGGAAACACAAATTATGCAGTCAAGTTTCCCACATTTGGGGAAATCGCAGGGGCAGCACACCCAGAGTGCAATGGGTGAGCCTTGCCCTGGGAGAAGCACCTTCATGATCATAGTATCTCACCTGGCAGGTAAGTAGGAGTTGGGCTAGAGCTGGGGAGGGTCTCTGCTCGGGCACCCCCCTGTCAAGTGAAGGAGATCCAACTGAGGCAGCACAAGGGAACTCTCAGAAGAAGAACAAGGCTCTGAAACAAAGAAATCTGACTTTTACCAGAGCTGACCAGAGGAAAACACAAACACAGTCCCCCACTACCACAAATAAAGCAGTCGAGTTTCCCACATTTGGGGAAATCACAGGGGTCAGCATACCCAGAATGCAATGAATGAACCTCACCCTGGGAGAATAATCTTCATGACCATGGTATCTCCTATGCAAAATAAGTATGATTTGGGATAGAGCTGGGGAGGGCCGCTGCTCAGGCACATCTCTGTCAAGTTAAGGAGATTCAACTGAGGCAGCACAAGGGAACTCTCATCTAGGGACAACAACTGCAGGGAGAACACATATTTTCAGATGAACATGGGAGGGCAGAAGGCTGCCTAATACTGAAGCACCCCCAAACAACAAACCAAATGCAACAACTAGTGCAAGCATTCCTGGGGGAAGGCCTGCCGCAGATGGATTTGCATATGGTGATGTCATCCAAGCAGTGGGTCAAAGTTGGCTTCAACCCTCGTCTGCATATGAAAACAGAAAAGGGGCGCGCAGGGCATGGTGGCCTTTTGCTGCGCTTGTCTGACCCCTAGTTTGCATTAAACACCTCCACCCTCCTTCGGTGTGGGGCTCATGTTGGCTATGCCCCAGCCCCTGAAGCATTCAAGCTGATTTCTTGCAGCAGCTTGGCACTGCAACAGCTCCAGAGCTGCTCTGTAAGGCAAGTAAAAGGGTGTGGGCCCTGCAGCACTACCTGTAGTTTGCATTGTGCATTGGAAGGCACAAAGTAAGCAGACGGGAGGAGAAGTCAGGATAGTGCACAAGGGTATAGAAGGGAGCGGCTGAAGAAAAGAGAAGTGGAAACAGACAGCAAACTAGGCTGGAGAGAGACCTGAGACAAAGAGATCTGAATTATACGAGAGCCGACCAGGGGAAACACAAATTATGCAGTCAAGTTTCCCACATTTGGGGAAATCGCAGGAGCAGCACACCCAGAGTTCAATGGGTGAGCCTTGCCCTGGGAGAAGCACCTTCATGATCATAGTATCTCACCTGGCAGGTAAGTAGGAGTTGGGCTAGAGCTGGGGAGGGTCGCTGCTCGGACACCCCCCTGTAAAGTGAAGGAGATCCAACTGAGGCAGCACAAGGGAACTCTCGAAAGAAGAACAAGGCTAAAGGAAAATCTGAGACAAAGAAATCTGACTTTTACCAGAGCTGACCAGAGGAAAGCACAAACACAGTCTCCCACTACCACAAATAATGCAGTCAAGTTTCCCACATTTGGGGAAATCACAGGGGTCAGCATACCCAAAATGCAATGAATGAACCTCACCCTGGGAGAAAAATCTTCATGACCATGGTATCTCCTATGCAAAATAAGTATGATTTGGAATAGGGCTGGGGAGGGCCGCTGCTCATGCACATCTCTGTCAAGTAAAGGAGATTCAACTGAGGCAGCACAAGGGAACTCTCATCTTGGGACAACAACTGCAGGGAGAACATATATTTTCAGATGAACATGGGAGGGCAGAAGGCTGCCTAATACTGAAGCACCCCCAAACAACAAACCAAATGCAACAACTAGTGCAAGCATTCCTGGGGGAAGGCCTGCCGCAGAGGGATTTGCATATGGTGATGTCATCCAAGCAGTGGGTCAAAGTTGGCTTCAACCCTCGTCTGCATATGAAAAGAGAAAAGGGGCGTGCAGGGCATGGTGGCCTTTTGCGGCGCTTGGCTGACCCCTAGTTTGCATTAAACACCTCCACCCTCCTTTGGTGTGGGGCTCATGTTGGCTATGCCCCAGCCCCTGAAGCATTCAAGCTGATTTCTTGCAGCAGCTGGGCACTGTAACAGCTCCAGAGCTGCTCTGTAAGGCAAGTAAAAGGGTCTGGGCCCTGCAGCACTACCTGTAGATCGCATTGTGCGTTGGAAGGCACAAAGTAAGCAGACAGGAGGAGAAGTCAGGATAGTGCGCAAGGGCATAGAAGGGAGCGGCTCAAGAAAAGAGAAGTGGAAACAGACAGCAAACTAGGCTGGAGAGAGACCTGAGACAAAGAGATCTGAATTATACGAGAGCCGACCAGGGGAAACACAAATTATGCAGTCAAGTTTCCCACATTTGGGGAAATCGCAGGGGCAGCACACCCAGAGTGCAATGGGTGAGCCTTGCCCTGGGAGAAGCACCTTCATAATCATAGTATCTCACCTGGCAGGTAAGTAGGAGTTGGGCTAGAGCTGGGGAGGGTCGCTGTTCGGGCACCCCCCTGTCAAGTGAAAGAGATCCAACTGAGGTAGCACAAGGGAACTCTCGAAAGAAGAACAAGGCTAGAGGAAGATCTGAGACAAAGAAATCTGACTTTTTCCAGAGCTGACCAGAGGAAAGCACAAACACAGTCCCCCACTACCACAAATAATGCTGTCGAGTTTCCCACATTTGGGGAAATCACAGGGGTCAGCATACCCAGAATGCAATGAATGAACCTCACCTTGGGAGAACAATCTTCATGACCATGGTATCGCCTATGCAAAATAAGTATGATTTGGGATAGGGCTGGGGAGGGCCGCTGCTCAGGCACATCTCTGTCAAGTAAAGGAGATTCAACTGAGGCAGCACAAGGGAACTCTCATCTGGGGACAACAACTGCAGGGAGAACACATATTTTCTGATGAACATGTGAGGGCAGAAGGCTGCCTAATACTGATGCACCCCCAAACAACAAACCAAATGCAACAACTAGTGCAAGCATTCCTGGGGGAAGGCCTGCAGCAGATGGATTTGCATATGGTGATGTCATCCAAGCAGTGGGTCAAAGTTGGCTTCAACCCTCGTCTGCATATGAAAAGAGAAAAGGGGCGTGCAGGGCATGGCGGCCTTTTGCAGCGCTTGGATGACCCCTAGTTCGCATTACACACCTCCACCCTCCTTCGGTGTGGGGCTCATGTTGGCTATGCCCCAGCCCCTGAAGCATTCAAGCTGATTTCTTGCAGCAGCTGGGCACTGTAACTGCTCCAGAGCTACTCTGTAAGGCAAGTAAAAGGGTGTGGACCCTGCAGCACTACCTGTAGTTCGCATTGTGCGTTGGAAGGCACGAAGTAAGCAGACGGGAGAAGTCAGGATAGTGCGCAAGGGCATAGAAGGGAGCGGCTCAAGAAAAGAGAAGTGGAAACAGACAGCAAACTAGGCTGGAGAGAGACCTGAGACAAAGAGATCTGAATTATACGAGAGCCGACGAGGGGAAACACAAATTATGCAGTCAAGTTTCCCACATTTTGGGGAAATCGCAGGAGCAGCACACCCAGAGTGCAATGGTTGAGCCTTGCCCTGGGAGAAGCACCTTCATGATCATAGTATCTCACCTGGCAGGTAAGTAGGAGTTGGGCTAGAGCTGGGGAGGGTCGCTGCTCGGGTTCCCCCCTGTGAAGTGAAGGAGATCCAACTGAGGCAGCACCAGGGAACTCTTGAAAGAAGAACAAGGCTAGAGGAAGATCTGAGACAAAGAAATCTGACTTTTACCAGAGCTGACCAGAGGAAAGCACAAACACAGTCTCCCACTACCACAAATAATGCAGTCAAGTTTCCCACATTTGGGGAAATCACAGGGGTCAGCATACCCAAAATGCAATGAATGAACCTCACCCTGGGAGAAAAATCTTCATGACCATGGTATCTCCTATGCAAAATAAGTATGATTTGGAATAGGGCTGGGGAGGGCCGCTGCTCATGCACATCTCTGTCAAGTAAAGGAGATTCAACTGAGGCAGCACAAGGGAACTCTCATCTTGGGACAACAACTGCAGGGAGAACATATATTTTCAGATGAACATGGGAGGGCAGAAGACTGCCTAATACTGAAGCACCCCCAAACAACAAACCAAATGCAACAACTAGTGCAAGCATTCCTGGGGGAAGGCCTGCCGCAGATGGATTTGCATATGGTGATGTCATCCAAGCAGTGGGTCAAAGTTGGCTTCAACCCTCGTCTGCATATGAAAAGAGAAAAGGGGCGTGCAGGGCATGGTGGCCTTTTGCGGCGCTTGGCTGACCCCTAGTTTGCATTAAACACCTCCACCCTCCTTTGGTGTGGGGCTCATGTTGGCTATGCCCCAGCCCCTGAAGCATTCAAGCTGATTTCTTGCAGCAGCTGGGCACTGTAACAGCTCCAGAGCTGCTCTGTAAGGCAAGTAAAAGGGTGTGGGCCCTGCAGCACTACCTGTAGTTCGCATTGTGCGTTGGAAGGCACAAAGTAAGCAGACAGGAGGAGAAGTCAGGATAGTGCGCAAGGGCATAGAAGGGAGCGGCTCAAGAAAAGAGAAGTGGAAACAGACAGCAAACTAGGCTGGAGAGAGACCTGAGACAAAGAGATCTGAATTATACGAGAGCCGACCAGGGGAAACACAAATTATACAGTCAAGTTTCCCACATTTGGGGAAATCGCAGGAGCAGCACACCCAGAGTGCAATGGGTTAGCCTTGCCCTGGGAGAAGCACCTTCATGATCATAGTATCTCACCTGGCAGGTAAGTAGGAGTTGGGCTAGAGCTGGGGAGGGTCGCTGCTCGGGTACCCCCCTGTAAAGTGAAGGAGATCCAACTAAGGCAGCACAAGGGAACTCTCGAAAGAAGAACAAGGCTAGAGGAAAATCTGAGACAAAGAAATCTGACTTTTACCAGAGCTGACCAGAGGAAAGCACAAACACAGTCCCCCACTACCACAAATAATGCAGCTGAGTTTCCCACATTTGGGGAAATCACAGGGGTCAGCATACCCAAAATGCAATGAATGAACCTCACCCTGGGAGAAAAATCTTCATGACCATGGTATCTCCTATGCAAAATAAGTATGATTTGGAATAGGGCTGGGGAGGGCCGCTGCTCATGCACATCTCTGTCAAGTAAAGGAGATTTAACTGAGGCAGCACAAGGGAACTCTCATCTGGGGACAACAACTGCAGGGAGAACACATATTTTCAGATGAACATGGGAGGGCAGAAGGCTGCCTAATACTGAAGCACCCCCAAACAACAAACCAAATGCAACAACTAGTGCAAGCATTCCTGGGGGAAGTTCTGCAGAAGACGGATTTGCATACGGTGATGTCATCCAAGCAGTGGGTCAAAGTTGGCTTCAACCCTCATCTGCATATGAAAAGAGAAAAGGGGCGTGCAGGGCATGGCGGCCTTTTGCGGTGCTTGGATGACCCCTAGTTCGCATTAAACACCTCCACCCTCCTTTGGTGTGGGGCTCATGTTGGCCATGCCCCATCCCCTGAAGCATTCAAGCTGATTTCTTGCAGCAGCTGGGCACTGTAACAGCTCCAGAGCTGCTCTGTAAGGCAAGTAAAAGGGTGTGGGCCCTGCAGCACTACCTGTAGTTTGCATTGTGCATTGGAAGGCACAAAGTAAGCAGACGGGAGGAGAAGTCAGGATAGTGCACAAGGGTATAGAAGGGAGCGGCTGAAGAAAAGAGAAGTGGAAACAGACAGCAAACTAGGCTGGAGAGAGACCTGAGACAAAGAGATCTGAATTATACGAGAGCCGACCAAGGGAAACACAAATTATGCAGTCAAGTTTCCCACATTTGGGGAAATCGCAGGGGCAGCACACCCAGAGTGCAATGGGTGAGCCTTGCCCTGGGAGAAGCACCTTCATGATCATAGTATCTCACCTGGCAGGTAAGTAGGAGTTGGGCTAGAGCTGGGGAGGGTCGCTGTTCGGGCACCCCCCTGTCAAGTGAAAGAGATCCAACTGAGGCAGCACAAGGGAACTCTCGAAAGAAGAACAAGGCTAGAGGAAGATCTGAGACAAAGAAATCTGACTTTTTCCAGAGCTGGCCAGAGGAAAGCACAAACACAGTCCCCCACTACCACAAATAATGCAGTCGAGTTTCCCACATTTGGGGAAATCACAGGGGTCAGCATACCCAGAATGCAATGAATGAACCTCACCCTGGGAGAACAATCTTCATGACCATGGTATCGCCTATGCAAAATAAGTATGATTTGGGATAGGGCTGGGGAGGGCCGCTTCTCAGGCACATCTCTGTCAAGTAAAGGAGATTCAACTGAGGCAGCACAAGGGAACTCTCATCTGGGGACAACAACTGCAGGGAGAACACATATTTTCAGATGAACATGTGAGGGCAGAAGGCTGCCTAATACTGAAGCACCCCCAAACAACAAACCAAATGCAACAACTAGTGCAAGCATTCCTGGGGGAAGGCCTGCAGCAGATGGATTTGCATATGGTGATGTCATCCAAGCAGTGGGTCAAAGTTGGCTTCAACCCTCGTCTGCATATGAAAAGAGAAAAGGGGCGTGCAGGGCATGGCGGCCTTTTGCAGCGCTTGGATGACCCCTAGTTTGCATTACACACCTCCTCCCTCCTTCGGTGTGGGGCTCATGTTGGCTATGCCCCAGCCCCTGAAGCATTCAAGCTGATTTCTTGCAGCAGCTGGGCACTGTAACTGCTCCAGAGCTACTCTGTAAGGCAAGTAAAAGGGTGTGGGCCCTGCAGCACTACCTGTAGTTCGCATTGTGCGTTGGAAGGCACGAAGTAAGCAGACGGGAGAAGTCAGGATAGTGCGCAAGGGCATAGAAGGGAGCGGCTCAAGAAAAGAGAAGTGGAAACAGACAGCAAACTAGGCTGGAGAGAGACCTGAGACAAAGAGATCTGAATTATACGAGAGCCGATGAGGGGAAACACAAATTATGCAGTCAAGTTTCCCACATTTGGGGAAATCGCAAGAGCAGCACACCCAGAGTGCAATGGTTGAGCCTTGCCCTGGGAGAAGCACCTTCATGATCATAGTATCTCACCTGGCAGGTAAGTAGGAGTTGGGCTAGAGCTGGGGAGGGTCGCTGCTCGGGTTCCCCCCTGTGAAGTGAAGGAGATCCAACTGAAGCAGCACCAGGGAACTCTCGAAAGAAGAACAAGGCTAGAGGAAGATCTGAGACAAAGAAATCTGACTTTTACCAGAGCTGACCAGAGGAAAGCACAAACACAGTCCCCCACTACCACAAATAATGCAGTCGAGTTTCCCACATTTGGGAAAATCACAGGGGTCAGCATACCCAGAATGCAATGAATGAACCTCACCCTGGGAGAACAATCTTCATGACCATGGTATCTCCTATGCAAAATAAGTATGATTTGGGATAGGGCTGGTGAGGGCCGCTGCTCAGGCACATCTCTGTCAAGTAAAGGAGATTCAACTGAGGCAGCACAAGGGAACTCTCATCTTGGGACAACAACTGCAGGGAGACCACATCTTTTCAGATGAACATGGGAGGGCGGAAGGCAGCCTAATACTGAAGCACCATCAAATATCAAACCATGGCCCTCATTCCGAGTTGATCGCTCGCAAGGCGATTTTAGCAGAGTTACACACGCTAAGCCGCCGCCTACTGGGAGTGAATCTTAGCTTCTTAAAATTGCGACCGATGTATTCGCAATATTGCGATTACAAACTACTTAGCAGTTTCAGAGTAGCTTCAGACTTACTCGGCATCTGCGATCAGTTCAGTGCTTGTCGTTCCTGGTTTGACGTCACAAACACTCCCAGAGTTCGCCCAGACACTCCCCCGTTTCTCCGGCCACTCCTGCGTTTTTTCCGGAAACTGTAGCGTTTTTTCCCACACGCCCATAAAACGGCCTGTTTCCGCCCAGTAACACCCATTTCCTGTCAATCACATTACGATCGCCGGAGCGAAGAAAAAGCCGTGAGTAAAAATACTTTCTTCATTGTAAAATTACTTGGCGCAGTCGCAGTGCGAATATTGCGCATGCGTACTAAGCAGAATTTCACTGCGATGCGATGAAATTTACAGAGCGAACGACTCGGAATGAGGGCCCATATGCAACAACTAGTACAAGCACTCCTGGGGGAAGGTCTGCAGCAGACGGATTTGCATACGGTGATGTAAATCCAAGCAGTGGGCCAAAGTTGACTGGAACCCTCATCTGCATATGAAAAGAGAAAAGGGGCATGCAGGGCATGGCGGCCTTTTGCAGTGCTTGGATGACCCCTAGTTCGCATTAAACACCTCCACCCTCCTTTGGTGTGGGGCTCATGTTGGCCATGCCCCATCCCCTGATGCATTCAAGCTGATTTCTTGCAGCAGCTGGGCACTGTAACAGCTCCAGAGCTGTTCTGTAAGGCAAGTAAAAGGGTGTGGGCCCTGCAGCACCACCTCTTGTTCGCATTGTGCGTTGGAAGGCACAAATTAAGCAGACGGGAGGAGAAGTCAGGATAGTGCGCAAGGGCATTCTTTTCTCTTAGTCCGGGGGCAAGGCTTCAAAATGGGGTCTGCAACGGAGGAGACACAGGGGGCGTGGTCACAGCAGCTTTTCTCTACAGTCTGCACCAGCAGGAGCCTACACCATTTTTTATGATCACGCTGAACTGCAGTGCGACTGCAATTACAGCATGGTCAAGAAGGGAGGCGTCATGCTGGGTGGCCATGCCCTGTCACTGTGCAGGAGCCAGCACCGCTCACACACTAGTCCCCGGGTGCAGCCCCCAACCCCCGGGACACCCGGAGCAACAAAATGTAGATTCAGGCCACCAGGCCACGCCCCTACCTATGAAACCATGCCTCCTTTTTACCATTGCGCTGTTTATCTGCGCGCACTGCATTACAATCTCCCTCGCCACCTCTCTGGGTGTCACCAGTGATAGTGACACCTCTGCCATGCTTGTAGCAGCTGGTCCTAAGATCTACGCCTCAAGCCCTGAGTGTTTGCCCTTGTGACTTGTTGATCATCATAGCGAAGCAGATGCTTACAGAAAACTGCAGGGGCTTAGATTGAAAATAAAAACAATTGATGGGTATAAGGTAGAGAGGAGCGGGTTCGGTTCTCCGAGAACCGAATTCCCCACGAACTCCACGTGGTTTACATTGGTCCGAGGCAGGCTCGGTTGTTCCTGCCTGACTCGGAAAACCTGAACAAGGGAAAATGTCATCATCCCGCTGTCAGATTCTCGTGAGATTCGGATTCCATATAAAGAGCTGCGCGTTGCTGCCATTTTTACTCGTGCATTGAAGAGAGAGCGGAGAGGACGTGGCTATGTTCTCTCAGTGGAAATCTCAATATCAGTGCTCAGTATCAGTGGTTACTTATTGCTGCTCAGTAATACTAGTAGTGTGTCTCTCCTGCTCAGTGTCAGTTCTCAGTAGTATCCTCATCAGTGCTCAGTATCACTGCTCATTGTCTTGTGCTGCATTGTGGTGCTCAGCATACTACAGTACAATACTAATAGTCCAGTGCTGCATCTTGCTGCTCAGTGTCAGTTCTAGTATCCTCATCAGTGCTCACTATCACTGCTCATTGCATTGTGGTGTTCTGTATACTACAGTAACATAGTAATATAGTATATATAGAGGAGCGGGTTCGGTTCTCCGAGAACCGAATTCCCGACGAACTCCACGTGGTTTACACTGGTCCGAGGCAGGCTCGGTTGTTCCTGCCTGACTCGGAAAACCTGAACAAGGGAAAATGTCATCATCCCGCTGTCGGATTCTCGCGAGATTCGGATTCCATATAAAGAGCTGCGCGTTGCCGCCATTTTTACTCGTGCATTGAAGAGAGAGCGGAGAGGACGTGGCTATGTTCTCTCAGTGGAAATCTCAATATCAGTGCTCAGTATCAGTGGTTACTTATTGCTGCTCAGTAATACTAGTAGTGTGTCTCTCCTGCTCAGTGTCAGTTCTCAGTAGTATCCTCATCAGTGCTCAGTATCACTGCTCATTGTCTTGTGCTGCATTGTGGTGCTCAGCATACTACAGTACATTACTAATAGTCCAGTGCTGCATCTTGCTGCTCAGTGTCAGTTCTAGTATCCTCATCAGTGCTCACTATCACTGCTCATTACATTGTGGTGTTCTGTATACTACAGTAACATAGTAATATAGTAACATATGGTAACATAGTTTTTGAGGTTGAATAGAGGCAAATTGCCCATCGTGTTCAACCTGTTTTAAGTTGTGATGATTCTACATACTTGCTGAATAATGTTTTATGACTAGTTAGCTACTATAACTCATGTTACCCCCGGATTAACCATGTTGATATTTTAAGTATTATAACCTTGGATAGCTTTTTCATTCAGAAATGTATCCATTCCTTTTTTAAATCCAATTACAGAGTCCGCCATTACCACCTTCCCTGGCAGGGAATTCCACATCCTGATTGCCCTAACAGTGAAGATCATAGTATCTCACCTGGCAGGTAAGTAGGAGTTGGGCTAGAGCTGTGGAGGATTGCTGCTCGGGCACCCCCTGTCAAGTGAAGGAGATCCAACTGAGGCAGCACAAGGGAACTCTCGAAAGAAGAACAAGGCTAGAGGAAGATCTGAGACAAAGAAATCTGACTTTTACCAGAGCTGACCAGAGGAAAGCACAAACACAGTCCCCCACTACCACAAATAATGCAGTCGAGTTTCCCACATTTGGGG
This sequence comes from Pseudophryne corroboree, assembly GCF_028390025.1. Classification (NCBI taxonomy): domain Eukaryota; kingdom Metazoa; phylum Chordata; class Amphibia; order Anura; family Myobatrachidae; genus Pseudophryne; species Pseudophryne corroboree. The sequence continues at coordinate 771,031 of NW_026968711.1, forward strand.
AAATCACAGGGGTCAGCATACCCAGAGTGCAATGAATGAACCTCACCCTGGGAGAACAATCTTCATGACCATGGTATCTCCTATGCAAAATAAGTATGATTTGGGATAGGGCTGGGGAGGGCCGCTGCTCAGGCACATCTCTGTCAAGTAAAGGAGATTCAACTGAGGCAGCACAAGGGAACTCTCATCTGGGGACAACAACTGCAGGGAGAACACATATTTTCAGATGAACATGGGAGGGCAGAAGGCTGCCTAATACTGAAGCACCCCCAAACAACAAACCAAATGCAACTACTAGTGCAAGCATTCCTGGGGGAAGGCCTGCAGCAGACGGATTTGCATATGGTGATGTCATCCAAGCAGTGGGTCAAAGTTGGCTTCAACCCTCGTCTGCATATGAAAATAAAAAAGGGGTGTGCAGGGCATGGCTGCCTTTTGCGGCGCTTGGATGACCCCTAGTTCGCATTAAACACCTCCACCCTCCTTCGGTGTGGGGCTCATGTTGGCTATGCCCCAGCCCCTGAAGCATTCAAGCTGATTTCTTGCAGCAGCTGGGCACTGTAACAGCTCCAGAGCTGCTCTGTAAAGCAAGTAAAAGGGTGTGGGCCCTGCAGCACTACCTGTAGTTTGCATTGTGCATTGGAAGGCACAAAGTAAGCAGACGGGGAAGTCAGGATAGTGCACAAGGGCATAGAAGGGAGCGGCTGAAGAAAAGAGAAGTGGAAACAGACAGCAAACAAGGCTGGAGAGAGACCTGAGACAAAGAGATCTGAATTATACGAGAGCCGACCAGGGGAAACACAAATTATGCAGTCAAGTTTCCCACATTTGGGGAAATCGCAGGGGCAGCACACCCAGAGTGCAATGGGTGAGCCTTGCCCTGGGAGAAGCACCTTCATGATCATAGTATCTCACCTGGCAGGTAAGTAGGAGTTGGGCTAGAGCTGGGGAGGGTCTCTGCTCGGGCACCCCCCTGTCAAGTGAAGGAGATCCAACTGAGGCAGCACAAGGGAACTCTCAGAAGAAGAACAAGGCTCTGAAACAAAGAAATCTGACTTTTACCAGAGCTGACCAGAGGAAAACACAAACACAGTCCCCCACTACCACAAATAAAGCAGTCGAGTTTCCCACATTTGGGGAAATCACAGGGGTCAGCATACCCAGAATGCAATGAATGAACCTCACCCTGGGAGAATAATCTTCATGACCATGGTATCTCCTATGCAAAATAAGTATGATTTGGGATAGAGCTGGGGAGGGCCGCTGCTCAGGCACATCTCTGTCAAGTTAAGGAGATTCAACTGAGGCAGCACAAGGGAACTCTCATCTAGGGACAACAACTGCAGGGAGAACACATATTTTCAGATGAACATGGGAGGGCAGAAGGCTGCCTAATACTGAAGCACCCCCAAACAACAAACCAAATGCAACAACTAGTGCAAGCATTCCTGGGGGAAGGCCTGCCGCAGATGGATTTGCATATGGTGATGTCATCCAAGCAGTGGGTCAAAGTTGGCTTCAACCCTCGTCTGCATATGAAAACAGAAAAGGGGCGCGCAGGGCATGGTGGCCTTTTGCTGCGCTTGTCTGACCCCTAGTTTGCATTAAACACCTCCACCCTCCTTCGGTGTGGGGCTCATGTTGGCTATGCCCCAGCCCCTGAAGCATTCAAGCTGATTTCTTGCAGCAGCTTGGCACTGCAACAGCTCCAGAGCTGCTCTGTAAGGCAAGTAAAAGGGTGTGGGCCCTGCAGCACTACCTGTAGTTTGCATTGTGCATTGGAAGGCACAAAGTAAGCAGACGGGAGGAGAAGTCAGGATAGTGCACAAGGGTATAGAAGGGAGCGGCTGAAGAAAAGAGAAGTGGAAACAGACAGCAAACTAGGCTGGAGAGAGACCTGAGACAAAGAGATCTGAATTATACGAGAGCCGACCAGGGGAAACACAAATTATGCAGTCAAGTTTCCCACATTTGGGGAAATCGCAGGAGCAGCACACCCAGAGTTCAATGGGTGAGCCTTGCCCTGGGAGAAGCACCTTCATGATCATAGTATCTCACCTGGCAGGTAAGTAGGAGTTGGGCTAGAGCTGGGGAGGGTCGCTGCTCGGACACCCCCCTGTAAAGTGAAGGAGATCCAACTGAGGCAGCACAAGGGAACTCTCGAAAGAAGAACAAGGCTAAAGGAAAATCTGAGACAAAGAAATCTGACTTTTACCAGAGCTGACCAGAGGAAAGCACAAACACAGTCTCCCACTACCACAAATAATGCAGTCAAGTTTCCCACATTTGGGGAAATCACAGGGGTCAGCATACCCAAAATGCAATGAATGAACCTCACCCTGGGAGAAAAATCTTCATGACCATGGTATCTCCTATGCAAAATAAGTATGATTTGGAATAGGGCTGGGGAGGGCCGCTGCTCATGCACATCTCTGTCAAGTAAAGGAGATTCAACTGAGGCAGCACAAGGGAACTCTCATCTTGGGACAACAACTGCAGGGAGAACATATATTTTCAGATGAACATGGGAGGGCAGAAGGCTGCCTAATACTGAAGCACCCCCAAACAACAAACCAAATGCAACAACTAGTGCAAGCATTCCTGGGGGAAGGCCTGCCGCAAATGGATTTGCATATGGTGATGTCATCCAAGCAGTGGGTCAAAGTTGGCTTCAACCCTCGTCTGCATATGAAAAGAGAAAAGGGGCGTGCAGGGCATGGTGGCCTTTTGCGGCGCTTGGCTGACCCCTAGTTTGCATTAAACACCTCCACCCTCCTTTGGTGTGGGGCTCATGTTGGCTATGCCCCAGCCCCTGAAGCATTCAAGCTGATTTCTTGCAGCAGCTGGGCACTGTAACAGCTCCAGAGCTGCTCTGTAAGGCAAGTAAAAGGGTCTGGGCCCTGCAGCACTACCTGTAGATCGCATTGTGCGTTGGAAGGCACAAAGTAAGCAGACAGGAGGAGAAGTCAGGATAGTGCGCAAGGGCATAGAAGGGAGCGGCTCAAGAAAAGAGAAGTGGAAACAGACAGCAAACTAGGCTGGAGAGAGACCTGAGACAAAGAGATCTGAATTATACGAGAGCCGACCAGGGGAAACACAAATTATGCAGTCAAGTTTCCCACATTTGGGGAAATCGCAGGGGCAGCACACCCAGAGTGCAATGGGTGAGCCTTGCCCTGGGAGAAGCACCTTCATGATCATAGTATCTCACCTGGCAGGTAAGTAGGAGTTGGGCTAGAGCTGGGGAGGGTCGCTGTTCGGGCACCCCCCTGTCAAGTGAAAGAGATCCAACTGAGGCAGCACAAGGGAACTCTCGAAAGAAGAACAAGGCTAGAGGAAGATCTGAGACAAAGAAATCTGACTTTTTCCAGAGCTGACCAGAGGAAAGCACAAACACAGTCCCCCACTACCACAAATAATGCAGTCGAGTTTCCCACATTTGGGGAAATCACAGGGGTCAGCATACCCAGAATGCAATGAATGAACCTCACCTTGGGAGAACAATCTTCATGACCATGGTATCGCCTATGCAAAATAAGTATGATTTGGGATAGGGCTGGGGAGGGCCGCTGCTCAGGCACATCTCTGTCAAGTAAAGGAGATTCAACTGAGGCAGCACAAGGGAACTCTCATCTGGGGACAACAACTGCAGGGAGAACACATATTTTCAGATGAACATGTGAGGGCAGAAGGCTGCCTAATACTGAAGCACCCCCAAACAACAAACCAAATGCAACAACTAGTGCAAGCATTCCTGGGGGAAGGCCTGCAGCAGATGGATTTGCATATGGTGATGTCATCCAAGCAGTGGGTCAAAGTTGGCTTCAACCCTCGTCTGCATATGAAAAGAGAAAAGGGGCGTGCAGGGCATGGCGGCCTTTTGCAGCGCTTGGATGACCCCTAGTTCGCATTACACACCTCCACCCTCCTTCGGTGTGGGGCTCATGTTGGCTATGCCCCAGCCCCTGAAGCATTCAAGCTGATTTCTTGCAGCAGCTGGGCACTGTAACTGCTCCAGAGCTACTCTGTAAGGCAAGTAAAAGGGTGTGGGCCCTGCAGCACTACCTGTAGTTCGCATTGTGCGTTGGAAGGCACGAAGTAAGCAGACGGGAGAAGTCAGGATAGTGCGCAAGGGCATAGAAGGGAGCGGCTCAAGAAAAGAGAAGTGGAAACAGACAGCAAACTAGGCTGGAGAGAGACCTGAGACAAAGAGATCTGAATTATACGAGAGCCGACGAGGGGAAACACAAATTATGCAGTCACGTTTCCCACATTTGGGGAAATCGCAGGAGCAGCACACCCAGAGTGCAATGGTTGAGCCTTGCCCTGGGAGAAGCACCTTCATGATCATAGTATCTCACCTGGCAGGTAAGTAGGAGTTGGGCTAGAGCTGGGGAGGGTCGCTGCTCGGGTTCCCCCCTGTGAAGTGAAGGAGATCCAACTGAGGCAGCACCAGGGAACTCTCGAAAGAAGAACAAGGCTAGAGGAAGATCTGAGACAAAGAAATCTGACTTTTACCAGAGCTGACCAGAGGAAAGCACAAACACAGTCTCCCACTACCACAAATAATGCAGTCAAGTTTCCCACATTTGGGGAAATCACAGGGGTCAGCATACCCAAAATGCAATGAATGAACCTCACCCTGGGAGAAAAATCTTCATGACCATGGTATCTCCTATGCAAAATAAGTATGATTTGGAATAGGGCTGGGGAGGGCCGCTGCTCATGCACATCTCTGTCAAGTAAAGGAGATTCAACTGAGGCAGCACAAGGGAACTCTCATCTTGGGACAACAACTGCAGGGAGAACATATATTTTCAGATGAACATGGGAGGGCAGAGGACTGCCTAATACTGAAGCACCCCCAAACAACAAACCAAATGCAACAACTAGTGCAAGCATTCCTGGGGGAAGGCCTGCCGCAGATAGATTTGCATATGGTGATGTCATCCAAGCAGTGGGTCAAAGTTGGCTTCAACCCTCGTCTGCATATGAAAAGAGAAAAGGGGCGTGCAGGGCATGGTGGCCTTTTGCGGCGCTTGGCTGACCCCTAGTTTGCATTAAACACCTCCACCCTCCTTTGGTGTGGGGCTCATGTTGGCTATGCCCCAGCCCCTGAAGCATTCAAGCTGATTTCTTGCAGCAGCTGGGCACTGTAACAGCTCCAGAGCTGCTCTGTAAGGCAAGTAAAAGGGTGTGGGCCCTGCAGCACTACCTGTAGTTCGCATTGTGCGTTGGAAGGCACAAAGTAAGCAGACAGGAGGAGAAGTCAGGATAGTGCGCAAGGGCATAGAAGTAAGCGGCTCAAGAAAAGAGAAGTGGAAACAGACAGCAAACTAGGCTGGAGAGAGACCTGAGACAAAGAGATCTGAATTATACGAGAGCCGACCAGGGGAAACACAAATTATACAGTCAAGTTTCCCACATTTGGGGAAATCGCAGGAGCAGCACACCCAGAGTGCAATGGGTTAGCCTTGCCCTGGGAGAAGCACCTTCATGATCATAGTATCTCACCTGGCAGGTAAGTAGGAGTTGGGCTAGAGCTGGGGAGGGTCGCTGCTAGGGTACCCCCCTGTAAAGTGAAGGAGATCCAATTAAGGCAGCACAAGGGAACTCTCGAAAGAAGAACAAGGCTAGAGGAAAATCTGAGACAAAGAAATCTGACTTTTACCAGAGCTGACCAGAGGAAAGCACAAACACAGTCCCCCACTACCACAAATAATGCAGTTGAGTTTCCCACATTTGGGGAAATCACAGGGGTCAGCATACCCAAAATGCAATGAATGAACCTCACCCTGGGAGAAAAATCTTCATGACCATGGTATCTCCTATGCAAAATAAGTATGATTTGGAATAGGGCTGGGGAGGGCCGCTGCTCATGCACATCTCTGTCAAGTAAAGGAGATTTAACTGAGGCAGCACAAGGGAACTCTCATCTGGGGACAACAACTGCAGGGAGAACACATATTTTCAGATGAACATGGGAGGGCAGAAGGCTGCCTAATACTGAAGCACCCCCAAACAACAAACCAAATGCAACAACTAGTGCAAGCATTCCTGGGGGAAGTTCTGCAGAAGACGGATTTGCATACGGTGATGTCATCCAAGCAGTGGGTCAAAGTTGGCTTCAACCCTCATCTGCATATGAAAAGAGAAAAGGGGCGTGCAGGGCATGGCGGCCTTTTGCGGTGCTTGGATGACCCCTAGTTCGCATTAAACACCTCCACCCTCCTTTGGTGTGGGGCTCATGTTGGCCATGCCCCATCCCCTGGAGCATTCAAGCTGATTTCTTGCAGCAGCTGGGCACTGTAACAGCTCCAGAGCTGCTCTGTAAGGCAAGTAAAAGGGTGTGGGCCCTGCAGCACTACCTGTAGTTTGCATTGTGCATTGGAAGGCACAAAGTAAGCAGACGGGAGGAGAAGTCAGGATAGTGCACAAGGGTATAGAAGGGAGCGGCTGAAGAAAAGAGAAGTGGAAACAGACAGCAAACTAGGCTGGAGAGAGACCTGAGACAAAGAGATCTGAATTATACGAGAGCCGACCAAGGGAAACACAAATTATGCAGTCAAGTTTCCCACATTTGGGGAAATCGCAGGGGCAGCACACCCAGAGTGCAATGGGTGAGCCTTGCCCTGGGAGAAGCACCTTCATGATCATAGTATCTCACCTGGCAGGTAAGTAGGAGTTGGGCTAGAGCTGGGGAGGGTCGCTGTTCGGGCACCCCCCTGTCAAGTGAAAGAGATCCAACTGAGGCAGCACAAGGGAACTCTCGAAAGAAGAACAAGGCTAGAGGAAGATCTGAGACAAAGAAATCTGACTTTTTCCAGAGCTGGCCAGAGGAAAGCACAAACACAGTCCCCCACTACCACAAATAATGCAGTCGAGTTTCCCACATTTGGGGAAATCACAGGGGTCAGCATACCCAGAATGCAATGAATGAACCTCACCCTGGGAGAACAATCTTCATGACCATGGTATCGCCTATGCAAAATAAGTATGATTTGGGATAGGGCTGGGGAGGGCCGCTGCTCAGGCACATCTCTGTCAAGTAAAGGAGATTCAACTGAGGCAGCACAAGGGAACTCTCATCTGGGGACAACAACTGCAGGGAGAACACATATTTTCAGATGAACATGTGAGGGCAGAAGGCTGCCTAATACTGAAGCACCCCCAAACAACAAACCAAATGCAACAACTAGTGCAAGCATTCCTGGGGGAAGGCCTGCAGCAGATGGATTTGCATATGGTGATGTCATCCAAGCAGTGGGTCAAAGTTGGCTTCAACCCTCGTCTGCATATGAAAAGAGAAAAGGGGCGTGCAGGGCATGGCGGCCTTTTGCAGCGCTTGGATGACCCCTAGTTTGCATTACACACCTCCTCCCTCCTTCGGTGTGGGGCTCATGTTGGCTATGCCCCAGCCCCTGAAGCATTAAAGCTGATTTCTTGCAGCAGCTGGGCACTGTAACTGCTCCAGAGCTACTCTGTAAGGCAAGTAAAAGGGTGTGGGCCCTGCAGCACTACCTGTAGTTCGCATTGTGCGTTGGAAGGCACGAAGTAAGCAGACGGGAGAAGTCAGGATAGTGCGCAAGGGCATAGAAGGGAGCGGCTCAAGAAAAGAGAAGTGGAAACAGACAGCAAACTAGGCTGGAGAGAGACCTGAGACAAAGAGATCTGAATTATACGAGAGCCGACGAGGGGAAACACAAATTATGCAGTCAAGTTTCCCACATTTGGGGAAATCGCAGGAGCAGCACACCCAGAGTGCAATGGTTGAGCCTTGCCCTGGGAGAAGCACCTTCATGATCATAGTATCTCACCTGGCAGGTAAGTAGGAGTTGGGCTAGAGCTGGGGAGGGTCGCTGCTCGGGTTCCCCCCTGTGAAGTGAAGGAGATCCAACTGAAGCAGCACCAGGGAACTCTCGAAAGAAGAACAAGGCTAGAGGAAGATCTGAGACAAAGAAATCTGACTTTTACCAGAGCTGACCAGAGGAAAGCACAAACACAGTCCCCCACTACCACAAATAATGCAGTCGAGTTTCCCACATTTGGGAAAATCACAGGGGTCAGCATACCCAGAATGCAATGAATGAACCTAACCCTGGGAGAACAATCTTCATGACCATAGTATCTCCTATGCAAAATAAGTATGATTTGGGATAGGGCTGGTGAGGGCCGCTGCTCAGGCACATCTCTGTCAAGTAAAGGAGATTCAACTGAGGCAGCACAAGGGAACTCTCATCTGGGGACAACAACTGCAGGGAGACCACATCTTTTCAGATGAACATGGGAGGGCGGAAGGCTGCCTAATACTGAAGCACCATCAAATATCAAACCATGGCCCTCATTCCGAGTTGATCGCTCGCAAGGCGATTTTAGCAGAGTTACACACGCTAAGCCGCCGCCTACTGGGAGTGAATCTTAGCTTCTTAAAATTGCGACCGATGTATTCGCAATATTGCGATTACAAACTACTTAGCAGTTTCAGAGTAGCTTCAGACTTACTCTGCATCTGCGATCAGTTCAGTGCTTGTCGTTCCTGGTTTGACGTCACAAACACTCCCAGAGTTCGCCCAGACACTCCCCCGTTTCTCCGGCCACTCCTGCGTTTTTTCCGGAAACTGTAGCGTTTTTTCCCACACGCCCATAAAACGGCCTGTTTCCGCCCAGTAACACCCATTTCCTGTCAATCACATTACGATCGCCGGAGCGAAGAAAAATCCGTGAGTAAAAATACTTTCTTCATTGTAAAATTACTTGGCGCAGTCGCAGTGCGAATATTGCGCATGCGTACTAAGCAGAATTTCACTGCGATGCGATGAAATTTACAGAGCGAACGACTCGGAATGAGGGCCCATATGCAACAACTAGTACAAGCACTCCTGGGGGAAGGTCTGCAGCAGACGGATTTGCATACGGTGATGTAAATCCAAGCAGTGGGCCAAAGTTGACTGGAACCCTCATCTGCATATGAAAAGAGAAAAGGGGCATGCAGGGCATGGCGGCCTTTTGCAGTGCTTGGATGACCCCTAGTTCGCATTAAACACCCCCACCCTCCTTTGGTGTGGGGCTCATGTTGGCCATGCCCCATCCCCTGATGCATTCAAGCTGATTTCTTGCAGCAGCTGGGCACTGTAACAGCTCCAGAGCTGTTCTGTAAGGCAAGTAAAAGTGTGTGGGCCCTGCAGCACCACCTGTTGTTCGCATTGTGCGTTGGAAGGCACAAATTAAGCAGACGGGAGGAGAAGTCAGGATAGTGCGCAAGGGCATTCTTTTCTCTTAGTCCGGGGGCAAGGCTTCAAAATGGGGTCTGCAACGGAGGAGACACAGGGGGCGTGGTCACAGCAGCTTTTCTCTACAGTCTGCACCAGCAGGAGCCTACACCATTTTTTATGATCACGCTGAACTGCAGTGCGACTGCAATTACAGCATGGTCAAGAAGGGAGGCGTCATGCTGGGTGGCCATGCCCTGTCACTGTGCAGGAGCCAGCACCGCTCACACACTAGTCCCCGGGTGCAGCCCCAACCCCCGGGACACCCGGAGCAACAAAATGTAGATTCAGGCCACCAGGCCACGCCCCTACCTATGAAACCATGCCTCCTTTTTACCATTGCGCTGTTTATCTGCGCGCACTGCATTACAATCTCCCTCGCCACCTCTCTGGGTGTCACCAGTGATAGTGACACCTCTGCCATGCTTGTAGCAGCTGGTCCTAAGATCTACGCCTCAAGCCCTGAGTGTTTGCCCTTGTGACTTGTTGATCATCATAGCGAAGCAGATGCTTACAGAAAACTGCAGGGGCTTAGATTGAAAATAAAAACAATTGATGGGTATAAGGTAGAGAGGAGTGGGTTCGGTTCTCCGAGAACCGAATTCCCCACGAACTCCACGTGGTTTACATTGGTCCGAGGCAGGCTCGGTTGTTCCTGCCTGACTCGGAAAACCTGAACAAGGGAAAATGTCATCATCCCGCTGTCAGATTCTCGTGAGATTCGGATTCCATATAAAGAGCTGCGCGTTGCTGCCATTTTTACTCGTGCATTGAAGAGAGAGCGGAGAGGACGTGGCTATGTTCTCTCAGTGGAAATCTCAATATCAGTGCTCAGTATCAGTGGTTACTTATTGCTGCTCAGTAATACTAGTAGTGTGTCTCTCCTGCTCAGTGTCAGTTCTCAGTAGTATCCTCATCAGTGCTCAGTATCACTGCTCATTGTCTTGTGCTGCATTGTGGTGCTCAGCATACTACAGTACATTACTAATAGTCCAGTGCTGCATCTTGCTGCTCAGTGTCAGTTCTAGTATCCTCATCAGTGCTCACTATCACTGCTCATTGCATTGTGGTGTTCTGTATACTACAGTAACATAGTAATATAGTATATATAGAGGAGCGGGTTCGGTTCTCCGAGAACCGAATTCCCGACGAACTCCACGTGGTTTACACTGGTCCGAGGCAGGCTCGGTTGTTCCTGCCTGACTCGGAAAACCTGAACAAGGGAAAATGTCATCATCCCGCTGTCGGATTCTCGCGAGATTCGGATTCCATATAAAGAGCTGCGCGTTGCCGCCATTTTTACTCGTGCATTGAAGAGAGAGCGGAGAGGACGTGGCTATGTTCTCTCAGTGGAAATCTCAATATCAGTGCTCAGTATCAGTGGTTACTTATTGCTGCTCAGTAATACTAGTAGTGTGTCTCTCCTGCTCAGTGTCAGTTCTCAGTAGTATCCTCATCAGTGCTCAGTATCACTGCTCATTGTCTTGTGCTGCATTGTGGTGCTCAGCATACTACAGTACATTACTAATAGTCCAGTGCTGCATCTTGCTGCTCAGTGTCAGTTCTAGTATCCTCATCAGTGCTCACTATCACTGCTCATTACATTGTGGTGTTCTGTATACTACAGTAACATAGTAATATAGTAACATATGGTAACATAGTTTTTGAGGTTGAATAGAGGCAAATTGCCCATCGTGTTCAACCTGATTTAAGTTGTGATGATTCTACATACTTGCTGAATAATGTTTTATGACTAGTTAGCTACTATAACTCATGTTACCCCCGGATTAACCATGTTGATATTTTAAGTATTATAACCTTGGATAGCTTTTTCATTCAGAAATGTATCCATTCCTTTTTTAAATCCAATTACAGAGTCCGCCATTACCACCTTCCCTGGCAGGGAATTCCACATCCTGATTGCCCTAACAGTGAAGATCATAGTATCTCACCTGGCAGGTAAGTAGGAGTTGGGCTAGAGCTGTGGAGGATTGCTGCTCGGGCACCCCCTGTCAAGTGAAGGAGATCCAACTGAGGCAGCACAAGGGAACTCTCGAAAGAAGAACAAGGCTAGAGGAAGATCTGAGACAAAGAAATCTGACTTTTACCAGAGCTGACCAGAGGAAAGCACAAACACAGTCCCCCACTACCACAAATAATGCAGTCGAGTTTCCCACATTTGGGGAAATCACAGGGGTCAGCATACCCAGAGTGCAATGAATGAACATCACCCTGGGAGAACAATCTTCATGACCATGGTATCTCCTATGCAAAATAAGTATGATTTGGGATAGGGCTGGGGAGGGCCGCTGCTCAGGCACATCTCTGTCAAGTAAAGGAGATTCAACTGAGGCAGCACAAGGGAACTCTCATCTGGGGACAACAACTGCAGGGAGAACACATATTTTCAGATGAACATGGGAGGGCAGAAGGCTGCCTAATACTGAAGCACCCCCAAACAACAAACCAAATGCAACTACTAGTGCAAGCATTCCTGGGGGAAGGCCTGCAGCAGACGGATTTGCATATGGTGATGTCATCCAAGCAGTGGGTCAAAGTTGGCTTCAACCCTCGTCTGCATATGAAAATAAAAAAGGGGTGTGCAGGGCATGGCTGCCTTTTGCGGCGCTTGGATGACCCCTAGTTCGCATTAAACACCTCCACCCTCCTTCGGTGTGGGGCTCATGTTGGCTATGCCCCAGCCCCTGAAGCATTCAAGCTGATTTCTTGCAGCAGCTGGGCACTGTAACAGCTCCAGAGCTGCTCTGTAAAGCAAGTAAAAGGGTGTGGGCCCTGCAGCACTACCTGTAGTTTGCATTGTGCATTGGAAGGCACAAAGTAAGCAGACGGGGAAGTCAGGATAGTGCACAAGGGCATAGAAGGGAGCGGCTGAAGAAAAGAGAAGTGGAAACAGACAGCAAACTAGGCTGGAGAGAGACCTGAGACAAAGAGATCTGAATTATACGAGAGCCGACCAGGGGAAACACAAATTATGCAGTCAAGTTTCCCACATTTGGGGAAATCGCAGGGGCAGCACACCCAGAGTGCAATGGGTGAGCCTTGCCCTGGGAGAAGCACCTTCATGATCATAGTATCTCACCTGGCAGGTAAGTAGGAGTTGGGCTAGAGCTGGGGAGGGTCTCTGCTCGGGCACCCCCCTGTCAAGTGAAGGAGATCCAACTGAGGCAGCACAAGGGAACTCTCAAAAGAAGAACAAGGCTCTGAAACAAAGAAATCTGACTTTTACCAGAGCTGACCAGAGGAAAACACAAACACAGTCCCCCACTACCACAAATAAAGCAGTCGAGTTTCCCACATTTGGGGAAATCACAGGGGTCAGCATACCCAGAATGCAATGAATGAACCTCACCCTGGGAGAATAATCTTCATGACCATGGTATCTCCTATGCAAAATAAGTATGATTTGGGATAGAGCTGGGGAGGGCCGCTGCTCAGGCACATCTCTGTCAAGTTAAGGAGATTCAACTGAGGCAGCACAAGGGAACTCTCATCTAGGGACAACAACTGCAGGGAGAACACATATTTTCAGATGAACATGGGAGGGCAGAAGGCTGCCTAATACTGAAGCACCCCCAAACAACAAACCAAATGCAACAACTAGTGCAAGCATTCCTGGGGGAAGGCCTGCCGCAGATGGATTTGCATATGGTGATGTCATCCAAGCAGTGGGTCAAAGTTGGCTTCAACCCTCGTCTGCATATGAAAACAGAAAAGGGGCGCGCAGGGCATGGTGGCCTTTTGCTGCGCTTGTCTGACCCCTAGTTTGCATTAAACACCTCCACCCTCCTTCGGTGTGGGGCTCATGTTGGCTATGCCCCAGCCCCTGAAGCATTCAAGCTGATTTCTTGCAGCAGCTTGGCACTGCAACAGCTCCAGAGCTGCTCTGTAAGGCAAGTAAAAGGGTGTGGGCCCTGCAGCACTACCTGTAGTTTGCATTGTGCATTGGAAGGCACAAAGTAAGCAGACGGGAGGAGAAGTCAGGATAGTGCACAAGGGTATAGAAGGGAGCGGCTGAAGAAAAGAGAAGTGGAAACAGACAGCAAACTAGGCTGGAGAGAGACCTGAGACAAAGAGATCTGAATTATACGAGAGCCGACCAGGGGAAACACAAATTATGCAGTCAAGTTTCCCACATTTGGGGAAATCGCAGGAGCAGCACACCCAGAGTACAATGGGTGAGCCTTGCCCTGGGAGAAGCACCTTCATGATCATAGTATCTCACCTGGCAGGTAAGTAGGAGTTGGGCTAGAGCTGGGGAGGGTCGCTGCTCGGGCACCCCCCTGTAAAGTGAAGGAGATCCAACTGAGGCAGCACAAGGGAACTCTCGAAAGAAGAACAAGGCTAAAGGAAAATCTGAGACAAAGAAATCTGACTTTTACCAGAGCTGACCAGAGGAAAGCACAAACACAGTCTCCCACTACCACAAATAATGCAGTCAAGTTTCCCACATTTGGGGAAATCACAGGGGTCAGCATACCCAAAATGCAATGAATGAACCTCACCCTGGGAGAAAAATCTTCATGACCATGGTATCTCCTATGCAAAATAAGTATGATTTGGAATAGGGCTGGGGAGGGCCGCTGCTCATGCACATCTCTGTCAAGTAAAGGAGATTCAACTGAGGCAGCACAAGGGAACTCTCATCTTGGGACAACAACTGCAGGGAGAACATATATTTTCAGATGAACATGGGAGGGCAGAAGGCTGCCTAATACTGAAGCACCCCCAAACAACAAACCAAATGCAACAACTAGTGCAAGCATTCCTGGGGGAAGGCCTGCCGCAGAGGGATTTGCATATGGTGATGTCATCCAAGCAGTGGGTCAAAGTTGGCTTCAACCCTCGTCTGCATATGAAAAGAGAAAAGGGGCGTGCAGGGCATGGTGGCCTTTTGCGGCGCTTGGCTGACCCCTAGTTTGCATTAAACACCTCCACCCTCCTTTGGTGTGGGGCTCATGTTGGCTATGCCCCAGCCCCTGAAGCATTCAAGCTGATTTCTTGCAGCAGCTGGGCACTGTAACAGCTCCAGAGCTGCTCTGTAAGGCAAGTAAAAGGGTCTGGGCCCTGCAGCACTACCTGTAGATCGCATTGTGCGTTGGAAGGCACAAAGTAAGCAGACAGGAGGAGAAGTCAGGATAGTGCGCAAGGGCATAGAAGGGAGCGGCTCAAGAAAAGAGAAGTGGAAACAGACAGCAAACTAGGCTGGAGAGAGACCTGAGACAAAGAGATCTGAATTATACGAGAGCCGACCAGGGGAAACACAAATTATGCAGTCAAGTTTCCCACATTTGGGGAAATCGCAGGGGCAGCACACCCAGAGTGCAATGGGTGAGCCTTGCCCTGGGAGAAGCACCTTCATAATCATAGTATCTCACCTGGCAGGTAAGTAGGAGTTGGGCTAGAGCTGGGGAGGGTCGCTGTTCGGGCACCCCCCTGTCAAGTGAAAGAGATCCAACTGAGGTAGCACAAGGGAACTCTCGAAAGAAGAACAAGGCTAGAGGAAGATCTGAGACAAAGAAATCTGACTTTTTCCAGAGCTGACCAGAGGAAAGCACAAACACAGTCCCCCACTACCACAAATAATGCTGTCGAGTTTCCCACATTTGGGGAAATCACAGGGGTCAGCATACCCAGAATGCAATGAATGAACCTCACCTTGGGAGAACAATCTTCATGACCATGGTATCGCCTATGCAAAATAAGTATGATTTGGGATAGGGCTGGGGAGGGCCGCTGCTCAGGCACATCTCTGTCAAGTAAAGGAGATTCAACTGAGGCAGCACAAGGGAACTCTCATCTGGGGACAACAACTGCAGGGAGAACACATATTTTCTGATGAACATGTGAGGGCAGAAGGCTGCCTAATACTGATGCACCCCCAAACAACAAACCAAATGCAACAACTAGTGCAAGCATTCCTGGGGGAAGGCCTGCAGCAGATGGATTTGCATATGGTGATGTCATCCAAGCAGTGGGTCAAAGTTGGCTTCAACCCTCGTCTGCATATGAAAAGAGAAAAGGGGCGTGCAGGGCATGGCGGCCTTTTGCAGCGCTTGGATGACCCCTAGTTCGCATTACACACCTCCACCCTCCTTCGGTGTGGGGCTCATGTTGGCTATGCCCCAGCCCCTGAAGCATTCAAGCTGATTTCTTGCAGCAGCTGGGCACTGTAACTGCTCCAGAGCTACTCTGTAAGGCAAGTAAAAGGGTGTGGACCCTGCAGCACTACCTGTAGTTCGCATTGTGCGTTGGAAGGCACAAAGTAAGCAGACGGGAGAAGTCAGGATAGTGCGCAAGGGCATAGAAGGGAGCGGCTCAAGAAAAGAGAAGTGGAAACAGACAGCAAACTAGGCTGGAGAGAGACCTGAGACAAAGAGATCTGAATTATACGAGAGCCGACGAGGGGAAACACAAATTATGCAGTCAAGTTTCCCACATTTTGGGGAAATCGCAGGAGCAGCACACCCAGAGTGCAATGGTTGAGCCTTGCCCTGGGAGAAGCACCTTCATGATCATAGTATCTCACCTGGCAGGTAAGTAGGAGTTGGGCTAGAGCTGGGGAGGGTCGCTGCTCGGGTTCCCCCCTGTGAAGTGAAGGAGATCCAACTGAGGCAGCACCAGGGAACTCTTGAAAGAAGAACAAGGCTAGAGGAAGATCTGAGACAAAGAAATCTGACTTTTACCAGAGCTGACCAGAGGAAAGCACAAACACAGTCTCCCACTACCACAAATAATGCAGTCAAGTTTCCCACATTTGGGGAAATCACAGGGGTCAGCATACCCAAAATGCAATGAATGAACCTCACCCTGGGAGAAAAATCTTCATGACCATGGTATCTCCTATGCAAAATAAGTATGATTTGGCATAGGGCTGGGGAGGGCCGCTGCTCATGCACATCTCTGTCAAGTAAAGGAGATTCAACTGAGGCAGCACAAGGGAACTCTCATCTTGGGACAACAACTGCAGGGAGAACATATATTTTCAGATGAACATGGGAGGGCAGAAGACTGCCTAATACTGAAGCACCCCCAAACAACAAACCAAATGCAACAACTAGTGCAAGCATTCCTGGGGGAAGGCCTGCCGCAGATGGATTTGCATATGGTGATGTCATCCAAGCAGTGGGTCAAAGTTGGCTTCAACCCTCGTCTGCATATGAAAAGAGAAAAGGGGCGTGCAGGGCATGGTGGCCTTTTGCGGCGCTTGGCTGACCCCTAGTTTGCATTAAACACCTCCACCCTCCTTTGGTGTGGGGCTCATGTTGGCTATGCCCCAGCCCCTGAAGCATTCAAGCTGATTTCTTGCAGCAGCTGGGCACTGTAACAGCTCCAGAGCTGCTCTGTAAGGCAAGTAAAAGGGTGTGGGCCCTGCAGCACTACCTGTAGTTCGCATTGTGCGTTGGAAGGCACAAAGTAAGCAGACAGGAGGAGAAGTCAGGATAGTGCGCAAGGGCATAGAAGGGAGCGGCTCAAGAAAAGAGAAGTGGAAACAGACAGCAAACTAGGCTGGAGAGAGACCTGAGACAAAGAGATCTGAATTATACGAGAGCCGACCAGGGGAAACACAAATTATACAGTCAAGTTTCCCACATTTGGGGAAATCGCAGGAGCAGCACACCCAGAGTGCAATGGGTTAGCCTTGCCCTGGGAGAAGCACCTTCATGATCATAGTATCTCACCTGGCAGGTAAGTAGGAGTTGGGCTAGAGCTGGGGAGGGTCGCTGCTCGGGTACCCCCCTGTAAAGTGAAGGAGATCCAACTAAGGCAGCACAAGGGAACTCTCGAAAGAAGAACAAGGCTAGAGGAAAATCTGAGACAAAGAAATCTGACTTTTACCAGAGCTGACCAGAGGAAAGCACAAACACAGTCCCCCACTACCACAAATAATGCAGCTGAGTTTCCCACATTTGGGGAAATCACAGGGGTCAGCATACCCAAAATGCAATGAATGAACCTCACCCTGGGAGAAAAATCTTCATGACCATGGTATCTCCTATGCAAAATAAGTATGATTTGGAATAGGGCTGGGGAGGGCCGCTGCTCATGCACATCTCTGTCAAGTAAAGGAGATTTAACTGAGGCAGCACAAGGGAACTCTCATCTGGGGACAACAACTGCAGGGAGAACACATATTTTCAGATGAACATGGGAGGGCAGAAGGCTGCCTAATACTGAAGCACCCCCAAACAACAAACCAAATGCAACAACTAGTGCAAGCATTCCTGGGGGAAGTTCTGCAGAAGACGGATTTGCATACGGTGATGTCATCCAAGCAGTGGGTCAAAGTTGGCTTCAACCCTCATCTGCATATGAAAAGAGAAAAGGGGCGTGCAGGGCATGGCGGCCTTTTGCGGTGCTTGGATGACCCCTAGTTCGCATTAAACACCTCCACCCTCCTTTGGTGTGGGGCTCATGTTGGCCATGCCCCATCCCCTGAAGCATTCAAGCTGATTTCTTGCAGCAGCTGGGCACTGTAACAGCTCCAGAGCTGCTCTGTAAGGCAAGTAAAAGGGTGTGGGCCCTGCAGCACTACCTGTAGTTTGCATTGTGCATTGGAAGGCACAAAGTAAGCAGACGGGAGGAGAAGTCAGGATAGTGCACAAGGGTATAGAAGGGAGCGGCTGAAGAAAAGAGAAGTGGAAACAGACAGCAAACTAGGCTGGAGAGAGACCTGAGACAAAGAGATCTGAATTATACGAGAGCCGACCAAGGGAAACACAAATTATGCAGTCAAGTTTCCCACATTTGGGGAAATCGCAGGGGCAGCACACCCAGAGTGCAATGGGTGAGCCTTGCCCTGGGAGAAGCACCTTCATGATCATAGTATCTCACCTGGCAGGTAAGTAGGAGTTGGGCTAGAGCTGGGGAGGGTCGCTGTTCGGGCACCCCCCTGTCAAGTGAAAGAGATCCAACTGAGGCAGCACAAGGGAACTCTCGAAAGAAGAACAAGGCTAGAGGAAGATCTGAGACAAAGAAATCTGACTTTTTCCAGAGCTGGCCAGAGGAAAGCACAAACACAGTCCCCCACTACCACAAATAATGCAGTCGAGTTTCCCACATTTGGGGAAATCACAGGGGTCAGCATACCCAGAATGCAATGAATGAACCTCACCCTGGGAGAACAATCTTCATGACCATGGTATCGCCTATGCAAAATAAGTATGATTTGGGATAGGGCTGGGGAGGGCCGCTTCTCAGGCACATCTCTGTCAAGTAAAGGAGATTCAACTGAGGCAGCACAAGGGAACTCTCATCTGGGGACAACAACTGCAGGGAGAACACATATTTTCAGATGAACATGTGAGGGCAGAAGGCTGCCTAATACTGAAGCACCCCCAAACAACAAACCAAATGCAACAACTAGTGCAAGCATTCCTGGGGGAAGGCCTGCAGCAGATGGATTTGCATATGGTGATGTCATCCAAGCAGTGGGTCAAAGTTGGCTTCAACCCTCGTCTGCATATGAAAAGAGAAAAGGGGCGTGCAGGGCATGGCGGCCTTTTGCAGCGCTTGGATGACCCCTAGTTTGCATTACACACCTCCTCCCTCCTTCGGTGTGGGGCTCATGTTGGCTATGCCCCAGCCCCTGAAGCATTCAAGCTGATTTCTTGCAGCAGCTGGGCACTGTAACTGCTCCAGAGCTACTCTGTAAGGCAAGTAAAAGGGTGTGGGCCCTGCAGCACTACCTGTAGTTCGCATTGTGCGAGACCCCTAGTTCGCATTAAACACCCCCACCCTCCTTCGGTGTGGGGCTCATGTTGGCCATGCCCCAGCCCCTGAAGCATTCACGCTGATTTCTTGCAGCAGCTGGGCACTGTAACAGCTCAAGAGCTGCTCTATAAGGCAAGTAAAAGGGTGTGGGCCCTGCAGCACTACCTGTAGTTTGCATTGTGCATTGGAAGGCACAAAGTAAGCAGACGGGAGGAGAAGTCAGGATAGTGCACAAGGGTATAGACGGGAGGGGCTCAAGAAAAAAGAAGTGGAAACAGACAGCAAACTAGGCTTCCAATGCACAATGCAAACTACAGGTAGTGCTGCAGGGCCCACACCCTTTTACTTGCCTTACAGAGCAGCTCTGGAGCTGTTTAATCACTCAATTGGATTTTTCTGCCAGCATAATTTTTCTCTTACGTCCTAGAGGATGCTGGGGACTCCGTAAGGATAGACGGGCTCCGCAGGAGACATGGGCACTTTAAGAAAGACTTTAGATCTGGGTGTGCACTGGCTCCTCCCTCTATGCCCCTCCTCCAGACCTCAGTTTACTACTGTGCCCAGAGGAGACTGGGTGCTTTTCAGGGAGCTCTCCTGAGTTTCCTGACAGAAAGTATATTTGTTAGATTTTTTTATTTTCAGGGAGCCTGCTGGCAACAGACTCCCTGCATCGAGGGGCGGAGGGGAGAGATGCACACCTACTTCTGTGAGTTGATAGGCTCTGCTTCTTAGGCTACTGTACAGCATTAGCTCCAGAGGGATCGGTACGCAGGTCTCACCCTCGCCGTCCGTCCCAGAGCCGCGCCGCCGTCCCCCTCGCAGAGCCGGAAGATAGAAGCCGGGTGAGTATGAGAAGAAAAGAAGACTTCAGAGGCGGCGGAAGACTTCATGATCTTCACTGAGGTAACGCACAGCAGTAAAGCTGTGCTCCATTGCTCCAATACACCTCACACACGGCAGTCAGTGTAAGGGTGAAGGGCGCAGGGGGGACGCCCTGGGCAGCAA
Source organism: Pseudophryne corroboree (assembly GCF_028390025.1). Classification (NCBI taxonomy): domain Eukaryota; kingdom Metazoa; phylum Chordata; class Amphibia; order Anura; family Myobatrachidae; genus Pseudophryne; species Pseudophryne corroboree. Next base: position 791,037 of record NW_026968711.1, read on the forward strand.
TATAGACCTCTCTTTGGCAAAATAAATATATATGCAGCTAGGCACTGTATATATATATAAGAGCCCCCGCCATTTTTTTACTATATTTGAGCGGGACAGAAGCCCGTCGCTGAGGGGGTGGGGCTTCTCCCTCAGCACTCACCAGCGCCATTTTCTCCACAGCACCGCTGATGGGAAGCTCCACGGACTCTCCCCTGCTTATACCACGGTAGAAAGAGGGTCTTAAAGAAGAGGGGGGCACATAATTAGGCGCATATATATATATGGAAATACAGCGCTACTGGGTAAACATAAAATTATTGTGTTTTTTTCCTGGGTCATATAGCGCTGGGGTGTGTGCTGGCATACTCTCTCTCTCTGTCTCTCCAAAGGGCCTTGTTGGGGAACTGTCCTCAGATAAGAGGATTCCCTGAGTGTATGGTGTGTCGGTACACGTGTGTCGACATGTCTGAGGTAGAAGGCTCTCCTAGAGAGGAGCAGGAGCAAATTAATGTGGTGTCTCCATCGACAACGCCGACACCTGACTGGATGGATATGTGGAATGTTTTAAGTGCTAATGTAAACTTATTACACAAGAGATTAGACAAAGCTGAAGCTAGGGAACAGTCAGGGAGTCAACCCATGCCTGTCCCTATGTCGCAGGGACCTTCGGGGTCTCAAAAGCGCCCACTATCCCAAATAGTTGACACAGATACCGACACAGATTCTGACTCCAGTGTCGACTACGATGATGCAAAGTTACAGCCAAAATTGGCTAAATGTATTCGATATATGATTATTGCAATAAAAGATGTTTTGCACATCACAGAGTCCCCTGTCCCTGACACGAGGGTACACATGTATAAGGGAAAGAAACCTGAGATAACCTTTCCCCCCTCACATGAGTTGAACGAATTATGTGAAAAAGCTTGGGAATCTCCAGACAAAAAGCTGCAGATTCCCAAAAGGATTCTTATGGCGTATCCTTTCCCGCCAATGGACAGGATACGGTGGGAATCCTCCCCTAGGGTGGATAAAGCATTGACACGCTTATCCAAAAAGGTAGCGCTGCCATCCCAGGATACGGCTACCATCAGGGACCCTGCTGACCGCAAGCAGGAGGTTACCCTAAAGTCCATTTACACACATTCTGGTACCTTACTCAGACCGGCAATTGCGTCGGCCGGGGTTGTAGCGCGGTGGCAGCATGGACAGATACCTTATCAGCAGAGATTGAGACCCTAGATAAGGATGCTATGTTATTGACCATAGGGCATATAAAAGATGCTGTCCTATATATGAGAGATGCTCAAAGTGACATTAGTCTACTGGGTTCTAGAATAAACGCTATGTCGATTTCTGCTAGACGAGTCCTATGGACCCGGCAATGGACAGGTGATGCCGACTCAAAAAGGCATATGGAGGTTTTACCTTACAGGGGTGAGGAATTGTTTGGGAAAGGTCTCTCGGACCTAGTCTCCACAGCTACAGCTGGTAAATCAAATTTTTTGCCTTATATTCCCTCACAGCCTAAGAAAGCACCACATTATCAAATGCAGTCCTTTCGATCACAGAGAAACAAGAAAGTACGAGGTGCGTCCTTTCTTGCCAGAGGTAAGGGCAGAGGGAAGAAGCTGCACAACACAGCTAGTTCCCAGGAACAGAAGTCCTCCCCGGCCTCTACAAAATCCACCGCATGACGCTGGGGCTCCGCTAAAGGAGTCCGCCCAGTTGAGGGCACGTCTTCGAGTTTTCAGCCACATCTGGGTTCATTCGCAGGTGGATCCCTAGGCAATAGAAATTGTTTCTCAGGGTTACAAGCTGAAATTCGAAGAGGTGCCTCCTCGCCGGTTTTTCAAATCGGCCCTACCATCTTCTCCCCAGGAAAGGGAGATAGTATTAAATGCAATTCACAAATTGTATCTTCAACATATGCAGATGAGGGTTCCAGCCAACTTTGGCCCACTGCTTGGATGACATCACCGTATGTAAATCCGTCTTCTGCAGACCTTCTCCCAGGAATGCTTGTACTAGTTGTTGCATTTGGTTTGTTGTTTGGGCGTGCTTCAGTATTAGGCAGCCTTCTGCCCTCCCATGTTCATCTGAAAATATGTGTTCTCCCGGCAGTTGTTGTCCCCAGATGAGAGTTCCCTTGTGCTGCCTCAGTTGAATCTCCTTTACTTGACAGAGATGTGCCTGAGCAGCGGCCCTCCCCAGCCCTATCTCAAATCATACTTATTTTGCATAGGAGATACCATGGTCATAAAGATTGTTCTCCCAGGGTGAGGTTCATTCATTGCATTCTGGGTATGCTGACCCCTGTGATTTCCCCAAATGTGGGAAACTCAACTGCATTATTTGTGGTAGTGGGGCACTGTGTTTGTGTTTTCCTCTTGTCAGCTCTGGTAAAAGTCAGATTTCTTTGTCTCAGATCTTCCTCTAGCCTTGTTCTTCTTTCGAGAGTTCCATTGTGCTGCCTCAGTTTGATCTCCTTCACTTGACAGGGGGGTACCCGAGCAGCGACCCTCCCCAGCTCTAGCCCAACTCCTACATACCTGCCAGGTGAGATACTATGATCATGAAGGTGCTTCTCCCAGGGCAAGGCTCACCCATTGCACTCTGGGTGTGCTGCTCCTGCGATTTCCCCAAATGTGGGAAACTTGACTGCATAATTTGTGTTTCCCCTGGTCGGCTCTCGTATAATTCAGATCTCTTTGTCTCAGGTCTCTCTCCAGCCTAGTTTGCTGTCTGTTTCCACTTCTGTTTTCTTGAGCCGCTCCCTTCTATGCCCTTGCGCACTATCCTGACTTCTCCCGTCTGCTTACTTTGTGCCTTCCAACGCACAATGCGAACTACAGGTAGTGCTGCAGGGCCCACACCCTTTTACTTGCCGTACAGAGCAGCTCTGGAGCTGTTACAGTGCCCAGCTGCTGCAAGAAATCAGCTTGAATGCTTCAGGGGCTGGGGCATAGCCAACATGAGCCCCACACCGAAGGAGGGTGGAGGTATTTAATGCGAACTAGGGGTCATCCAAGCACCGCAAAAGGCCGCCATGCCCTGCATAACCCTTTTCTCTTTTCATATGCAGATGAGGGTTCCAGCCAACTTTGGCCCACTGCTTGGATGACATCACCGTATGCAAATCCGTCTTCTGCAGACCTTCTCCCAGGAATGCTTTTACTAGTTGTTACATTTGGTTTGTTGTTTGGGGGTGCTTCAGTATTAGGCAGCCTTCTGCCCTCCCATGTTCATCTGAAAATATGTGTTCTCCCTGCAGTTGTTGTCCCCAGATGAGAGTTCCCTTGTGCTGCCTCAGTTGAATCTCCTTTACTTGACAGAGATGTGCCTGAGCAGCGGCCCTCCCCAGCCCTATCCCAAATCATACTTATTTTGCATAGGAGTTTCCATGGTCATGAAGATTGTTCTCCCAGGGTGAGGTTCATTCATTGCATTCTGGGTATGCTGACCCCTGTGATTTCCCCAAATGTGGGAAACTCGACTGCATTAATTGTGGTAGTGGGGGACTGTGTTTGTGCTTTCCTCTGGTCAGCTCTGGTAAAAGACAGATTTCTTTGTCTCAGATCTTCCTCTAGCCTTGTTCTTTTTTCGAGAGTTTCCTTGTGCTGCCTCAGTTGGATCTCCTTCACTTGACAGGGGGGTGCCCGAGCAGCGACCCTCCCCATCTCTAGCCCAACTCCTACTTACCTGCCAGGTGAGATACTATGATCATGAAGGTGCTTCTCCCAGGGCAAGGCTCACCCATTGCACTCTGGGTGTGCTGCTCCTACGATTTCCCCAAATGTGGGACACTTGACTGCATAATTTGTGTTTCCTCTAGTCGGCTACTCGTATAATTCAGATCTCTTTGTCTCAGGTCTCTCTCCAGCCTAGTTTGCTGTCTGTTTCCACTTCTCTTTTCTTGAGCCGCTGCCTTCTATGCCCTTGTGCACTCTCCTGACTTCTCCTGTCTGCTTACTTTGTGCCTTCCAACGCACAATGCAAACTACAGGTAGTGCTGCAGGGCCCACACCCTTTTACTTGCCTTTCAGAGCAGCTCTGGAGCTGTTACAGTGCCCAGCTGCTGCAAGAAATCAGCTTGAATGCTTCAGGGGCTGGGGCATAGCCAACATGAGCCCCACACCGACGGAGGGTGGAGGTGTTTAATGCGAACTAAGGGTCATCCAAGCGCCGCAAAAGGCCGCCATGCCCTGCATACCCCTTTTCTCTTTTCATATGCAGATGAGGGTTCCAGCCAACTTTGGCCCACTGCTTGGATGACATCACCGTATGCAAATCCGTCTTCTGCAGACCTTCCCCCAGGAATGCTTGTACTAGTTGTTGCATTTGGTTTGTTGTTTGGGGTGCATTAGGCAGCCTTCTGCTCTCCCATGTTCATCTGAAAATATGTGTTCTCCCTGCAGTTGTTGTCCCCAGATGAGAGTTCCCTTGTGCTGCCTCAGTTGAATCTCCTTTACTTGACAGAGATGTGCCTGAGCAGCGGCCCTCCCCAGCCCTATCCCAAATCATACTTATTTTGCATAGGAGATACCATGGTCATGAAGATTGTTCTCCCAGGGTGAGGTTCATTCATTGCATTCTGGGTATGCTGACCCCTGTGATTTCCCCAAATGTGGGAAACTCGACTGCATTATTTGTGGTAGTGGGGGACTGTGTTTGTGCTTTCCTCTGGTCAGCTCTGGTAAAAGTCAGATTTCTTTGTCTCAGATCTTCCTCTAGCCTTGTTTTTTTTCGAGAGTTTCCTTGTGCTGCCTCAGTTGGATCTCCTTCACTTGACAGGGGGGTATCCGAGCAGCGACCCTCCCCAGCTCAAGCCCAACTCCTACTTACCTGCCAAGTGAGATACTATGATCAGGAAGGTGCTTCTACCAGGGCAAGGCTCACCCATTGCACTCTGGGTGTGCTGCTCCTACGATTTCCCCAAATGTGGGACACTTGACTGCATAATTTGTGTTTCCTCTGGTCGGCTACTCGTATAATTCAGATCTCTTTGTCTCAGGTCTCTCTCCAGCCTAGTTTGCTGTCTGTTTCCACTTCTCTTTTCTTGAGCCCCTGCCTTCTATGCCCTTGTGCACTCTCCTGACTTCTCCTGTCTGCTTACTTTGTGCCTTCCAACGCACAATGCAAACTACAGGTAGTGCTGCAGGGCCAACACCCTTTTACTTGCCTTACAGAGCAGCTCTGGAGCTGTTACAGTGCCCAGCTGCTGCAAGAAATCAGCTTGAATGCTTCAGGGGCTGGGGCATAGCCAACATGAGCAGCAAGATGCAGCACTGGACTATTAGTAATGTACTGTTGTATGCTGAGCACCACAATGCAGCACAAGACAATGAGCAGTGATACTGAGCACTGATGAGGATACTACAGAGAACTGACACTGAGCAGGAGAGACACACTACTAGTATTACTGAGCAGCAATAAGTAACCACTGATACTGGGCACTGATATTGAGATTTCCACTGAGAGAACATAGCCACGTCCTCTCCGCTCTCTCTTCAATGCACGAGTAAAAATGGCGGCAACGCGCAGCTCTTTATATGGAATCCGAATCTCGCGAGAATCCGACAGCGGGATGAAGACATTTTCCCTTGTTCAGGTTTTCCGAGTCAGGCGGGAACAACCGAGCCTGCCTCGGACCAGTGTAAACCACGTGGAGTTCGTCGGGAATTCGGTTCTCGGAGAACCGAACCCGCTCCTCTATATATACTATATTACTATGTTACTGTAGTATACAGAACACCACAATGCAATGAGCAGTGATAGTGAGCACTGATGAGGATACTAGAACTGACACTGAGCAGCAAGATGCAGCACTGGACTATTAGTAATGTACTGTAGTATGCTGAGCACCACAATGCAGCACAAGACAATGAGCAGTGATACTGAGCACTGATGAGGATACTACTGAGAACTGACACTGAGCAGGAGAGACACACTACTAGTATTACTGAGCAGCAATAAGTAACCACTGATACTGAGCACTGATATTGAGATTTCCACTGAGAGAACATAGCCACGTCCTCTCCGCTCTCTCTTCAATGCACGAGTAAAAATGGCAGCAACGCGCAGCTCTTTATATGTTACAGTGCCCAGCTGCTGCAAGAAATCAGCTTGAATGCTTCAGGGGATGGGGCATGGCCAACATGAGCCCCACACCAAAGGAGGGTGGGGGTGTTTAATGCAAACTAGGGGTCATCCAAGCACTGCAAAAGGCCGCCATGCCCTGCATGCCCCTTTTCTCTATGGAATCCGAATCAGCATGAATGCTTCAGGGGATGGGGCATGGCCAACATGAGCCCCACACCAAAGGAGGGTGGGGGTGTTTAATGCGAACTAGGGGTCATCCAAGCACTGCAAAAGGCCGCCATGCCCTGCATGCCCCTTTTCTCTTTTTATATGCAGATGAGGGTTCCAGCCAACTTTGGCCCACTGCTTGGATGACATCACCATATGCAAATCCTTCTGCTGCAGACCTTCCCCCAGGAATGCTTGTACTAGTTGTTGGATATGGTTTGATATTTGATGGTGCTTCAGTATTAGGCAGCCTTCCGCCATCCCATGTTCATCTGAAAAGATGTGGTCTCCCTGCAGTTGTTGTCCCCAGACGAGAGTTCCCTTGTGCTTCCTCAGTTGAATCTCCTTAACTTGACGGGGGAGGGGCTGCCCGAGCTGCCACCCTCCCCAGCCCTATCCCAACTCATACTTATTTTACATATTAGATCTCTTGATCATGAAGATTGTTCTCACAGGGTGAGGTTCATCCATTATATTTTAAAATAGGAAGGTACAAATTACATATTTGAATTGCATCTATGTGCTGGATTCAAATGTCCCCCCCCCCTTCCTTTCTCAATTGTGCCCGTCAGCAGCTATTCTAAGGTTGCTGCCAATGGGTGTGACACATTCATTTCTTCTGTGGGGTACACTGGACTCCACAAGGATTCACATTGGGGTGTAGAGTAGGATCTTGATCTGAGGCACCAACCGGCTCAAAGCTTTTGACTGTTCCCAAGAAGCTCAGTGCATTCTCCTCTATAACCCCGCTTCCATGAACAGGGAGCTCAGTTTGTAGTTGGTGCCTTCAGTAGCAGGCCAATTAACAGGGGCCTGCCTCAGGCAGCCTATTCTTAGCTATTAATTTTGACAAGAAAAGAAGAACTTGTTTTATGAGAATCTACAAGGGCTGCAGCAGGCTAGGTCTAATAGACATCTTTACTGCAGCTTCATCACTCCCAGCGGCGCTGTATACTCCCGTGCCCTGGTTGCTGGGTCACTGCAGCGGAGGCTCCGGTTTCATCCTAAGGTCAGTCACACACACACCACCCTTCCGGATCACGAGGCCGCTGATGAAGGGGAGCGAGGCCGTAGGGGGTGGGCCGTGTGCGCACTGCGGTGGACACTGATTACTGGGCAGCCGCTCCACTAGCCACCAGGTACAGTTAAGGAGCACAGGTCTGGGGGTTTTTCTCCTATATTAACCCAATTTTGTACTGCCCGCAGCGCATTGTGATAGGTAATAGGGCCTGATTCAGGTTGGATTGCAATCACAATAAGCGATCCAACTGCAAAAATTGCTAAGAGCATACGCATGTGCCTGCATTTTCTGCGGCACCCCGCAGAGAATGTGATCGCCTCTGCCTGTCAATCGGGGCGGGGAAGGGGGGGAGAGGTGGGTCAGCAACACTCCATTTCCAAGTCAGGGATGGAGCGGTGCGGGGGCAAGGCTTCAAAATGGGGTCTGCAACGGAGGAGACACAGGGGGCGTGGTCACAGCGGCTGTATGACATCACATTCAGCCGCTGTGATCACAAAAATGGTGGCGGCTTCCTGCGCGCACATACAGTCTGCACCAGCAGGAGCCTACACCATTTTTTATGATCACGCTGAACTGCAGTGCGACTGCAATTACAGCATGGTCAAGAAGGGAGGCGTCATGCTGGGTGGCCATGCCCTGTCACTATGCAGGAGCCAGCACCGCTCACACACTAGTCCCCGGGTGCAGCCCCCAACCCCCGGGACACCCGGAGCAACAAAATGTAGATTCAGGCCACCAGGCCACGCCCCTACCTATGAAACCATGCCTCCTTTTTACCATTGCGCTGCTTATCTGCGCGCACTGCATTACAATCTCCCTCGCCACCTCTCTGGGTGTCACCAGTGATAGTGACACCTCTGCCATGCTTGTAGCAGCTGGTCCTAAGATCTACGCCTCACACCCTGAGTGTTTGCCCTTGTGACTTGTTGATCATCATAGCGAATCAGATGCTTACAGAAAACTGCAGGGGCTTAGATTGAAAATAAAAAAAATTGATGGGTATAAGGTAGAGAGGAGCGGGTTCGGTTCTCCGAGAACCGAATTCCCCACGAACTCCACGTGGTTTACACTGGTCCGAGGCAGGCTCAGTTGTTCCCGCCTGACTCGGAAAACCTGAACAAGGGAAAATGTCATCATCCCGCTGTCGGATTCTTGCGAGATTCGGATTCCATAGAGAAAAGGGGCATGCAGGGCATGGCGGCCTTTTGCAGTGCTTGGATGACCCCTTGTTCGCATTAAACACCCCCACCCTCCTTTGGTGTGGGGCTCATGTTGGCCATGCCCCATCCCCTGAAGCATTCAAGCTGATTTCTTGCAGCAGCTGGGCACTGTAACAGCTCCAGAGCTGCTCTGTAAGGCAAGTAAAAGGGTGTGGGCCCTGCAGCACCACCTGTAGTTCGCATTGTGCGTTGGAAGGCACAAAGTAAGCAGACGGGAGGAGAAGTCAGGATAGTACACAAGGGCATCCTTTTCTCTTAGTCCGTAGAGGATGCTGGGGTCACATTAAGAACCATGGGGTATAGACGGGATCCGCAAGAGACATGGGCACTTTAAGACTTTCAAAGGGTGTGAACTGGCTCCTCCCTCTATGCCCCTCCTCCAGACTCCAGTTATAGGAACTGTGCCCAGGGAGACGGACATTTCGAGGAAAGGATTTATAGTTAACCTGAGGTGAGCATCTTACCAGCTCACACCTTAAGCATGCCGCAGAACGTGGCATTCAACAGAACACAAGCCAACGGCATGAACAATTGCAGCAAAAAGCTGACCAGAACCGTAACACAACATGTGTATAACCACAAGTAATAACTGCAGACACAGTATGGACTGGGACGGGTGCCCAGCATCCTCTACGTACTAAGAGAAAAGGATTTACCGGTAGGTATTAAAATCCTATTTTCTCATACGACCTAGAGGATGCTGGGGTCACATTAAGAACCATGGGGTTATACCAAAGCTCTTGAACGGGTGGGAGAGTGCGTACGACTCTGCAGCACCGAATGACCCAACTTGAGGTTATCATCAGCCAAGGTATCAAACTTGTAAAACTTAGCAAAAGTGTTTACTAAATAGCTGCTCGGCAAAGTTGCAATGCCGAGACTCCCCGACCAGCTGCCCAGGATGAACCCACCTTTCTAGTAGAATGGGTCTTCACCTAATTCAGTAACGGCAATCCTGCCGTGGAATGAGCATGCTGAATCTTACCACAGATCCAGCGCATAATGGTCTGCATGGAAGCAGGACACCCAATCATGTTGGGAGCATACAGGACAAACAGAGCCTCTGTTTTCCTAATCTGAACCGTTCTGGTGACATAAATTTTCAAAGTTCTGACCACAGCCAGAGACTTTGACTCAACGAAGGTGTCAGTGGCCAAAGGCACCATGTGGAAAGATGAACCACCTTCGGCAGAAATTGTTGACGTGTCCTCAATTCTGCTCTATCTTCATGAAAGATCAAATAAAGGCTCTTGTGATACTGCATGGTTTGTACTGTTTTCCATGTGCTCCCAGATCTTTCAAGCAAGTAGCATGGTCAAGAAAGTTCTGTTTGAAAAGAAACAAACATTTACTGTCATTGTTATGCAAATAAACTTACATTAAAGCTAACAAGAAAGCACACTCGTTCTGTCTTTAAACTGATAAAAGAAACCCCAATAATATGGGGCATGCAAAAATTGAGATAAAACTCAGTTTTGCTCCTCTCCACGGAAATCTTTAATAAAAGGCGAAATATTTGTTAGTTCTGAAGAGAAACCAGAGCATGACCAAGATTCCACCTGTCGCCTGAGTGCCATGCCAGCAGTTCTCATTCAGCTCAAAGTGAGCACCCAATTTGAATGAAAGAAAGCAGATTTCTCACCAGGCTTCCCCTTGCTATAAACATGGTTTGTACTCTTTTCCATGTGCTCCCAGATCTTTCAAACAATTAGTGTGGTCAAGAAAGTTCTGTTTGAAAAGAAACAAACATTTACTGTAATTTCTATGCAAATGAGCTTACATTAAAGCACACTCGTTCTATCTTTAAACCAATAAAATAAAACCCCAATAAGATGGGGCATGCAAAAATTGAGATAAAACTCAGTTTTGCTCCTCTCCACGGAAATCTTTAGTAAAAGGCGAAAGATTTGTTCGTTCTGAAGAGAAACCACAGCATGACCAAGATTCTACCTGTCGCCTGAGTGCCATGCCAGCAGTCCTCATTCAGCTCAAAGTGAGCACCCAATTTGAAAGAAAGAAAGCAGATTTCTCACCAGGCTTCCCCTTGCTATAAACATGGTTTGTACTCTTTTCCATGTGCTCCCAGATCTTTCAAGCAATTAGTATAGTCAAGAAAGTTCTGTTTGAAAAGAAACAAACATTTACTGTCATTTCTACGCAAATGAGCTTACATTAAAGCACACTCGTTCTATCTTTAAACTGATAAAAGAAACCCCAATAAGACGGGGCATGCAAAAATTGAGATAAAACTCAGTTTTGCTCCTCTCCACGGAAATCTTTAGTAAAAGGCGAAAGATTTGTTCGTTCTGAAGAGAAACCAGAGCATGACCAAGATTCCACCTGTCGCCTGAGTGCCATGCCAGCAGTCCTCATTCAGCTCAAAGTGAGCACCCAATTTGAAAGAAAGAAAGCAGATTTCTCACCAGGCTTCCCCTTGCTATAAGCATGGTTTGTACTCTTTTCCATGTGCTCCCAGATCTTTCAAGCAATTAGTATGGTCAAGAAAGTTCTGCTTGAAAAGAAACAGACATTTATTGTCATTGTTATGCAAATATACTTACATTAAAGCTAACAAGAAAGCACACTCGTTCTGTCTTTAATCCGATAAAAGAAACCCCAATAATATGGGACATGCAAAAATTGAGATAAAACTCAGTTTTGCTCCTCTCCACGGAAATCTTTAGTAAAAGGCGAAAGATTTGTTCGTTCTGAAGAGAAACCAGAGCATGACCAAGATTCCACCTGTCGCCTGAGTGCCGTGCCAGCAGTCCTCATTCAGATCAAAGTGAGCGCCCAATTTGAAAGAAAGCAGATTTCTCACCTGTCTTCTCCTTGCTATAAGCATGGTTTGTACTGTATTCCATGTGCTCCCAGATCTTTCAAGCAAGTAGCATGGTCAAGAAAGTTCTGTTTGAAAAGAAACAAACATTTACTGTCATTTCTATGCAAATGAGCTTACATTAAAGCACACTCATTCTATCTTTAAACCGATAAAAGAAACCCCAAAAAGATGGGGCATGCAAAAATTGAGATAAAACTCGGTTTTGCTCCTCTCCACGGAAATCTTTAGTAAAAGGCGAAAGATTTGTTCGTTCTGAAGAGAAACCAGAGCATGACCAAGATTTTTATCTGAAAATATGTGTTCTCCCTGCAGTTGTTGTCCCCAGATGAGAGTTCCCTTGTGCTGCCTCAGTTGAATCTCCTTTACTTGACAGGGGGATGCTCGAGCAGCGACCCTCCCCAGCTCTAGCCCAACTCCTACTTACCTGCCAGGTGAGATACTATGATCATGAAGGTGCTTCTCCCAGGGCAAGGCTCACCCATTGCACTCTGGGTGTGCTGCTTCTGCGATTTCCCCAAATGTGGGAAACTTGACTGCATAATTTGTGTTTCCCCTGGTCGGCTCTCGTATAATTGAGCTCTCGTTGTCTCAGGTCTCTCTCCAGCCTAGTTTGCTGTCTGTTTCTACTTCTCTTTTCTTGAGCCGCTCCCTTCTATGCCCTTGCGCACTATCCTGACTTCTCCCGTCTGCTTACTTTGTGCCTTCCAACGCACAATGCAAACTACAGGTAGTGCTGCAGGACCCACACCCTTTTACTTGCCTTACAGAGCGTCTCTGGAGCAGTTACAGTGCCCAGCTGCTGCAAGAAATCAGCTTGAATGCTTCAGGGGCTGGGGAATAGCCAACATGAGCCCCACACCGAAGGAGGGTGGAGGTGTGTAATGCGAACTAGGGGTCATCCAAGCGCCGCAAAAGGCCGCCATGCCCTGCACGCCCCTTGTCTCTTTTCATATGCAGACGAGGGTTGAAGCCAACTTTGACCCACTGTTTGGATGACATCACCATATGCAAATCCATCTGCTGCAGGCCTTCCCCCAGGAATGCTTGCACTAGTTGTTGCATTTGGTTTGTTGTTTGGGGGTGCTTCAGTATTAGGCAGCCTTCTGCCCTCCCATGTTCATCTGAAAATATATGTTCTCCCTGCAGTTGTTGTCCCCAGATGAGAGTTCCCTTGTGCTGCCTCAGTTGAATCTCCTTTACTTGACAGAGATGTGCCTGAGCAGCGGCCCTCCCCAGCCCTATCCCAAATCATACTTATTTTGCATAGGCGATACCATGGTCATGAAGATTGTTCTCCCAGGGTGAGGTTCATTCATTGCATTCTGGGTATGCTGACCCCTGTGATTTCCCCAAATGTGGGAAACTCGACTGCATTATTTGTGGTAGTGGGGGACTGTGTTTGTGCTTTCCTCTGGTCAGCTCTGGTAAAAATCAGATTTCTTTATCTCAGATCTTCCTCTAGCCTTGTTCTTCTTTCGAGAGTTCCCTTGTGCTGCCTCAGTTGGATCTCTTTCACTTGACAGGGGGGTGCCCGAGCAGCGACCCTCCCCAGCTCTAGCCCAACTCCTACTTACCTGCCAGGTGAGATACTATGATCATGAAGGTGCTTCTCCCAGGGCAAGGCTCACCCATTGCACTCTGGTTGTGCTGCCCCTGTGATTTCCCCAAATGTGGGAAACTTGACTGCATAATTTGTGTTTCCCTTGGTCGGCTCTCGTATAATTCAGATCTCTTTGTCTCAGGTCTATCTCCAGCCTAGTTTGCTGTCTGTTTCCACTTCTCTTTTCTTGAGCCGCTCCCTTCTATGCCCTTGCGCACTATCCTGACTTCTCCCGTCTGCTTACTTCGTGCCTTCCAACGCACAATGCAAACTACAGGTAGTGCTGCAGGGCCCACACCCTTTTACTTGCCTTACAGAGCAGCTCTGGAGCAGTTACAGTGCCCAGCTGCTGCAAGAAATCAGCTTGAATGCTTCAGGGGCTGGGGCTGGGACTAGTGTCTTTCGTTTGGGAGAAAAATGCAAAAGTACAATGCAGCTTTTCCTTGCCGATATCTCTCTTTTGCAAAGAGATAGGCATTGGAAAATGCAGGGCTATAACGTGTAGATGAAGCACTAACAGGAGGCTTTAAAATTTTCATTCTAGTGTCTTTCGTTTGGGAGAAAAATGCAAAGGTACAATACAGCTTTTCCTTGCCGATATCTCTCTTTTGCAAAGAGCTAGGCATTGGAAAATTCAGGGCTATACCGCGTACATGAAGCACTAACAGGAGGCTTTTAAATTTTCATTCTAGTGTCTTTCGTTTGGGAGAAAAATGCAAAGGTACAATACAGCTTTTCCTTGCCAATATCTCTCTTTTGCAAAGAGCTAGGCATTGGAAAATTCAGGGCTATAACGTGTAGATGAAGCACTAACAGGAGGCTTTAAAATTTTCATTCTAGTGTCTTTCGTTTGGGAGAAAAATGCAAAAGTACAATGCAGCTTTTCCTTGCCGATATCTCTCTTTTGCAAAGAGATAGGCATTGGAAAATTCAGGGCTATAACGTGTAGATGAAGCACTAATAGGAGGCTTTAAAATTTTCATTCTAGTGTCTTTCGTTTGGGAGAAAAAAGCAAAGGTACAATACAGCTTTTCCTTGCCGATATCTCTCTTTTGCAAAGAGATAGGCATTGGAAAATTCAGGGCTATAACGTGTAGATGAAGCACTAACAGGAGGCTTTAAAATTTTCATTCTAGTGTCTTTCGTTTGGGAGAAAAATGCAAAGGTACAATACAGCTTTTCCTTGCCGATATCTCTCTTTTGCAAAGAGCTAGGCATTGGAAAATTCAGGGCTATAACGTGTAGATGAAGCACTAACAGTAGGCTTTAAAATTTTCATTCTAGTGTCTTTCGTTTGGGAGAAAAATGCAAAGGTACAATACAGCTTTTCCTTGCCGATATCTCTCTTTTGCAAAGAAATAGGCATTGGAAAATTCAGGGCTATAACGTGTAGATGAAGCACTAACAGGAGGCTTTAAAATTTTCATTCTAGTGTCCTTCGTTTGGGAGAAAAATGCAAAGGTACAATACAGCTTTTCCTTGCCGATATCTCTCTTTTGCAAAGAGATAGGCATTGGAAAATTCAGGGCTATATCGTGTAGATGAAGCACTAACAGGAGGCTTTAAAATTTTCATTCTAGTGTCTTTCGTTTGGGAGAAAAATGCAAAGGTACAATACAGCTTTTCCTTGCCAATATCTCTCTTTTGCAAAGAGCTAGGCATTGGAAAATTCAGGGCTATAACGTGTAGATGAAGCACTAACAGGAGGCTTTAAAATTTTCATTCTAGTGTCTTTCGTTTGGGAGAAAAATGCAAAAGTACAATGCAGCTTTTCCTTGCCGATATCTCTCTTTTGCAAAGAGATAGGCATTGGAAAATGCAGGGCTATAACGTGTAGATGAAGCACTAACAGGAGGCTTTAAAATTTTCATTCTAGTGTCTTTCGTTTGGGAGAAAAATGCAAAGGTACAATACAGCATTTCCTTGCCGATATCTCTCTTTTGCAAAGAGATAGGCATTGGAAAATTCAGGGCTATAACGTGTAGATGAAGCACTAACAGGAGGCTTTAAAATTTTCATTCTAGTGTACTTCGTTTGGGAGAAAAATGCAAAGGTACAATACAGCTTTTCCTTGCCGATATCTCTCTTTTGCAAAGAGATAGGCATTGGAAAATTCAGGGCTATAACGTGTAGATGAAGCACTAACAGGAGGCTTTAAAATTTTCATTCTAGTGTCTTTCGTTTGGGAGAAAAATGCAAAGGTACAATACAGCTTTTCCTTGTGATATCTCTCTTTTGCAAAGAGCTAGGCATTGGAAAATTCAGGGCTATAACGTGTAGATGAAGCACTAACAGTAGGATTTAAAATTTTCATTCTAGTGTCTTTCGTTTGGGAGAAAAATGCAAAGGTACAATACAGCTTTTCCTTGCCGATATCTCTCTTTTGCAAAGAGATAGGCATTGGAAAATTCAGGGCTATAACGTGTAGATGAAGCACTAACAGGAGGCTTTAAAATTTTCATTCTAGTGTCTTTCGTTTGGGAGAAAAATGCAAAGGTACAATACAGTTTTTCCTTGCCGATATCTCTCTTTTGCAAAGAGATAGGCATTGGAAAATTCAGGGCTATAACGTGTAGATGAAGCACTAATAGGAGGCTTTAACATTTTCATTCTAGTGTCCTTCGTTTGGGAGAAAAATGCAAAGGTACAATACAGCTTTTCCTTGCCGATATCTCTCTTTTGCAAAGAGATAGGCATTGGAAAATTCAGGGCTATAACGTGTAGATGAAGCACTAACAGGAGGCTTTAAAATTTTCATTCTAGTGTCTTTCGTTTGGGAGAAAAATGCAAAGGTACAATACAGCTTTTCCTTGCCGATATCTCTCTTTTGCAAAGAGCTAGGCATTGGAAAATTCAGGGCTATAACGTGTAGATGAAGCACTAACAGTAGGCTTTAACATTTTCATTCTAGTGTCTTTCGTTTGGGAGAAAAATGCAAAGGCACAATACAGCTTTTCCTTGCCGATATCTCTCTTTTGCAAAGAGATAGGCATTGGAAAATTCAGGGCTATAACGTGTAGATGAAGCACTAACAGGAGGCTTTAAAATTTTCATTCTAGTGTCTTTCGTTTGGGAGAAAAATGCAAAAGTACAATGCAGCTTTTCCTTGCCGATATCTCTCTTTTGCAAAGAGATAGGCATTGGAAAATGCAGGGCTATAACGTGTAGATGAAGCACTAACAGGAGGCTTTAAAATTATCATTCTAGTGTCTTTCGTTTGGGAGAAAAATGCAAAAGTACAATACACTTTTCCTTGCCGATATCTCTCTTTTGCAAAGAGATAGGCATTGGAAAATTCAGGGCTATAACGTGTAGATGAAGCACTAATAGGAGGCTTTAACATTTTCATTCTAGTATCCTTCGTTTGGGAGAAAAATGCAAAGGTACAATACATCTTTTCCTTGCCGATATCTCTCTTTTGAAAAGAGATAGGCATTGGAAAATTCAGGGCTATAACGTGTAGATGAAGCACTAACAGGAGGCTTTAAAATTTTCATTCTAGTGTCTTTCGTTTGGGAGAAAAATGCAAAGGTACAATACAGCTTTTCCTTGCCGATATCTCTCTTTTGCAAAGAGCTAGGCATTGGAAAATTCAGGGCTATAACGTGTAGATGAAGCACTAACAGTAGGCTTTAAAATTTTCATTCTAGTGTCTTTCGTTTGGGAGAAAAATGCAAAGGTACAATACAGCTTTTCCTTGCCGATATCTCTCTTTTGCAAAGAGCTAGGCATTGGAAAATTCAGGGCTATAACGTGCAGATGAAGCACTAACAGTAGGATTTAAAATTTTCATTCTAGTATCTTTCGTTTGGGAGAAAAATGCAAAGGTACAATACAGCTTTTCCTTGCCGATATCTCTCTTTTGCAAAGAGATAGGCATTGGAAAATTCAGGGCTATAACGTGTAGATGAAGCACTAACAGGAGGCTTTAAAATTTTCATTTTAGTGTCTTTCGTTTGGGAGAAAAATGCAAAGGTACAATACAGTTTTTCCTTGCCGATATCTCTCTTTTGCAAAGAGATAGGCATTGGAAAATTCAGGGCTATAACGTGTAGATGAAGCACTAATAGGAGGCTTTAAAATTTTCATTCTAGTGTCCTTCGTTTGGGAGAAAAATGCAAAGGTACAATACAGCTTTTCCTTGCTGATATCTCTCTTTTGCAAAGAGATAGGCATTGGAAAATTAAGGGCTATAACGTGTAGATGAAGCACTAACAGGAGGCTTTAAAATTTTCATTCTAGTGTCTTTCGTTTGGGAGAAAAATGCAAAGGTACAATACAGCTTTTCCTTGCCGATATCTCTCTTTTGCAAAGAGCTAGGCATTGGAAAATTCAGGGCTATAACGTGTAGATGAAGCACTAACAGTAGGCTTTAACATTTTCATTCTAGTGTCTTTCGTTTGGGAGAAAAATGCAAAGGTACAATACAGCATTTCCTTGCCGATATCTCTCTTTTGCAAAGAGCTAGGCATTGGAAAATTCAGGGCTATAACGTGTAGATGAAGCACTAACAGTAGGCTTTAAAATTTTCATTCTAGTGTCTTTCGTTTGGGAGAAAAATGCAAAGGTACAATACAGCTTTTCCTTGCCGATATCTCTCTTTTGCAAAGAGATAGGCATTGGAAAATTCAGGGCTATAACGTGTAGATGAAGCACTAACAGGAGGCTTTAAATTTTTCATTCTAGTGTCCTTCGTTTGGGAGAAAAATGCAAAGGTACAATACAGCTTTTCCTTGCCGATATCTCTCTTTTGCAAAGAGATAGGCATTGGAAAATTCAGGGCTATAACGTATAGATGAAGCACTAACAGGAGGCTTTAAAATTTTCATTCTAGTGTCTTTCGTTTGGGAGAAAAATGCAAAAGTACAATGCAGCTTTTCCTTGCCGATATCTCTCTTTTGCAAAGAGATAGGCATTGGAAAATGCAGGGCTATAACGTGTAGATGAAGCACTAACAGGAGGCTTTAAAATTTTCATTCTAGTGTCTTTCGTTTGGGAGAAAAATGCAAAGGTACAATACAGCTTTTCCTTGCCGATATCTCTCTTTTGCAAAGAGATAGGCATTGGAAAATTCAGGGCTATAACGTGTAGATGAAGCACTAACAGGAGGCTTTAACATTTTCATTCTAGTGTACTTCGTTTGGGAGAAAAATGCAAAGGTACAATACAGCTTTTCCTTGCCGATATCTCTCTTTTGCAAAGAGATAGGCATTGGAAAATTCAGGGCTATAACGTGTAGATGAAGCTCTAATAGGAGGTTTTAAAATTTTCATTCTAGTGTCCTTCGTTTGGGAGAAAAATGCAAAGGTACAATACAGCTTTTCCTTGCCGATATCTCTCTTTTGCAAAGAGATAGGCATTGGAAAATTCAGGGCTATAACGTGTAGATGAAGCACTAACAGGCGGCTTTAAAATTTTCATTCTAGTGTCTTTCGTTTGGGAGAAAAATGCAAAGGTACAATACAGCTTTTCCTTGCCGATATCTCTCTTTTGCAAAGAGCTAGGCATTGGAAAATTCAGGGCTATAACGTGTAGATGAAGCACTAACAGGAGGCTTTAAAATTTTCATTCTAGTGTCTTTCGTTTGGG
Source organism: Pseudophryne corroboree (assembly GCF_028390025.1). NCBI lineage: Eukaryota > Metazoa > Chordata > Amphibia > Anura > Myobatrachidae > Pseudophryne > Pseudophryne corroboree. The sequence goes on from NW_026968711.1 coordinate 809,600, forward strand.
AGAAAAATGCAAAGGTACAATACAGCTTTTCCTTGCCGATATCTCTCTTTTGCAAAGAGATAGGCATTGGAAAATTCAGGGCTATAACGTGTATATGAAGCACTAACAGGAGGCTTTAAAATTTTCATTCTAGTGTCTTTCGTTTGGGAGAAAAATGCAAAGGTACAATACAGCTTTTCCTTGCCGATATCTCTCTTTTGCAAAGAGATAGGCATTGGAAAATTCAGGGCTATAACGTGTAGATGAAGCACTAACAGTAGACTTTAAAATTTTCATTCTAGTGTCTTTCGTTTGGGAGAAAAATGCAAAGGTACAATACAGCTTTTCCTTGCCAATATCTCTCTTTTGCAAAGAGCTAGGCATTGGAAAATTCAGGGCTATAACGTGTAGATGAAGCACTAACAGGAGGCTTTAAAATTTTCATTCTAGTGTCTTTCGTTCGGGAGAAAAATGCAAAGGTACAATACAGTTTTTCCTTGCCGATATCTCTCTTTTGCAAAGAGATAGGCATTGGAAAATTCAGGGCTATAACGTGTAGATGAAGCACTAACAGGAGGCTTTAAAATTTTCATTCTAGTGTCCTTCGTTTGGGAGAAAAATGCAAAGGTACAATACAGCTTTTCCTTGCCAATATCTCTCTTTTGCAAAGAGCTAGGCATTGGAAAATTCAGGGCTATAACGTGTAGATGAAGCACTAAAAGGAGGCTTTAAAATTTTCATTCTAGTGTCTTTCGTTTGGGAGAAAAATGTAAAAGTACAATGCAGCTTTTCCTTGCCGATATCTCTCTTTTGCAAAGAGATAGGCATTGGAAAATTCAGGGCTATAACGTGTAGATGAAGCACTAACAGGAGGCTTTAAAATTTTCATTCTAGTGTCTTTCGTTTGGGAGAAAAATGTAAAAGTACAATGCAGCTTTTCCTTGCCGATATCTCTCTTTTGCAAAGAGATAGGCATTGGAAAATTCAGGGCTATAACGTGTATATGAAGCACTAACAGGAGGCTTTAAAATTTTCATTCTAGTGTCTTTCGTTTGGGAGAAAAATGCAAAGGTACAATACAGTTTTTCCTTGCCGATATCTCTCTTTTGCAAAGAGATAGGCATTGGAAAATTCAGGGCTATAACGTGTAGATGAAGCACTAACAGGAGGCTTTAAAATTTTCATTCTAGTGTCCTTCGTTTGGGAGAAAAATGCAAAGGTACAATACAGCTTTTCCTTGCCGATATCTCTCTTTTGCAAAGAGATAGGCATTGGAAAATTCAGGGCTATAACGTGTAGATGAAGCACTAATAGGAGGCTTTAAAATTTTCATTCTAGTGTCCTTCGTTTGGGAGAAACATGCAAAGGTACAATACAGCTTTTCCTTGCCGATATCTCTCTTTTGCAAAGAGATAGGCATTGGAAAATTCAGGGCTATAACGTGTAGATGAAGCACTAACAGGAGGCTTTAAAATTTTCATTCTAGTGTCTTTCGTTTGGGAGAAAAATGCAAAGGTACAATACAGCTTTTCCTTGCCGATATCTCTCTTTTGCAAAGAGCTAGGCATTGGAAAATTCAGGGCTATAACGTGTAGATGAAGCACTAATAGGAGGCTTTAAAATTTTCATTCTAGTGTCTTTCGTTTGGGAGAAAAATGCAAAAGTACAATGCTGCTTTTCCTTGCCGATATCTCTCTTTTGCAAAGAGATAGGCATTGGAAAATTCAGGGCTATAACGTGTAGATGAAGCACTAACAGGAGGCTTTAAAATTTTCATTCTAGTGTCCTTCGTTTGGGAGAAAAATGCAAAGGTACATTACAGCTTTTCCTTGCCAATATCTCTCTTTTGCAAAGAGCTAGGCATTGGAAAATTCAGGGCTATAACGTGTAGATGAAGCACTAACAGGAGGCTTTAAAATTTTCATTCTAGTGTCCTTCGTTTGGGAGAAAAATGCAAAGGTACAATACAGCTTTTCCTTGCCGATATCTCTCTTTTGCAAAGAGATAGGCATTGGAAAATTCAGGGCTATAACGTGTAGATGAAGCACTAACAGGAGGCTTTAAAATTTTCATTCTAGTGTCTTTCGTTTGGGAGAAAAATGCAAAGGTACAATACAGCTTTTCTTTGCCGATATCTCTCTTTTGCAAAGAGCTAGGCATTGGAAAATTCAGGGCTATAACGTGTAGATGAAGCACTAACAGTAGACTTTAAAATTTTCATTCTAGTGTCTTTCGTTTGGGATAAAAATGCAAAGGTACAATACAGCTTTTCCTTGCCAATATCTCTCTTTTGCAAAGAGCTAGGCATTGGAAAATTCAGGGCTATAACGTGTAGATGAAGCACTAACAGGAGGCTTTAAAATTTTCATTCTAGTGTCTTTCGTTTGGGAGAAAAATGCAAAGGTACAATACAGTTTTTCCTTGCCGATATCTCTCTTTTGCAAAGAGATAGGCATTGGAAAATTCAGGGCTATAACGTGTAGATGAAGCACTAACAGGAGGCTTTAAAATTTTCATTCTAGTGTCTTTCGTTTGGGAGAAAAATGCAAAGGTACAATACAGCTTTTCCTTGCCGATATCTCTCTTTTGCAAAGAGATAGGCATTTGAAAATTCAGGGCTATAACGTGTAGATGAAGCACTAACAGGAGGCTTTAAAATTTTCATTCTAGTGTCCTTCGTTTGGGAGAAAAATGCAAAGGTTCAATACAGCTTTTCCTTGCCGATATCTCTCTTTTGCAAAGAGATAGGCATTGGAAAATTCAGGGCTATAACGTGTAGATGAAGCACTAATAGGAGGCTTTAAAATTTTCATTCTAGTGTCCTTCGTTTGGGAGAAACATGCAAAGGTACAATACAGCTTTTACTTGCCGATATCTCTCTTTTGCAAAGAGATAGGCATTGGAAAATTCAGGGCTATAACGTGTAGATGAAGCACTAACAGGAGGCTTTAAAATTTTCATTCTAGTGTCTTTCGTTTGGGAGAAAAATGCAAAGGTACAATACAGCTTTTCCTTGCCGATATCTCTCTTTTGCAAAGAGCTAGGCATTGGAAAATTCAGGGCTATAACGTGTAGATGAAGCACTAATAGGAGGCTTTAAAATTTTCATTCTAGTGTCTTTCGTTTGGGAGAAAAATGCAAAAGTACAATGCTGCTTTTCCTTGCCGATATCTCTCTTTTGCAAAGAGATAGGCATTGGAAAATTCAGGGCTATAACGTGTAGATGAAGCACTAACAGGAGGCTTTAAAATTTTCATTCTAGTGTCCTTCGTTTGGGAGAAAAATGCAAAGGTACATTACAGCTTTTCCTTGCCAATATCTCTCTTTTGCAAAGAGCTAGGCATTGGAAAATTCAGGGCTATAACGTGTAGATGAAGCACTAACAGGAGGCTTTCAAATTTTCATTCTAGTGTCTTTCGTTTGGGAGAAAAATGCAAAGGTACAATACAGCATTTCCTTGCCGATATCTCTCTTTTGCAAAGAGATAGGCATTGGAAAATTCAGGGCTATTACGTGTAGATGAAGCACTAAAAGGAGGCTTTAAAATTTTCATTCTAGTGTCTTTCGTTTGGGAGAAAAATGTAAAAGTACAATGCCGCTTTTCCTTGCCGATATCTCTCTTTTGCAAAGAGATAGGCATTGGAAAATTCAGGGCTATAACGTGTAGATGAAGCACTAACAGGAGGCTTTAAAATTTTCATTCTAGTGTCTTTCGTTTGGGAGAAAAATGTAAAAGTACAATGCAGCTTTTCCTTGCCGATATCTCTCTTTTGCAAAGAGATAGGCATGAGAAAATTCAGGGCTATAAAGTGTATATGAAGCACTAACAGGAGGCTTTAAAATTTTCATTCTAGTGTCTTTCGTTTGGGAGAAAAATGCAAAGGTACAATACAGCTTTTCCTTGCTGATATCTCTCTTTTGCTAAGAGATAGGCATTGGAAAATTCAGGGCTATAACGTGTAGATGAAGCACTAACAGGAGGCTTTAAAATTTTCATTCTAGTGTCCTTCGTTTGGGAGAAAAATGCAAAGGTACAATACAGCTTTTCCTTGCCGATATCTCTCTTTTGCAAAGAGATAGGCATTGGAAAATTCAGGGCTATAACGTGTAGATGAAGCACTAATAGGAGGCTTTAAAATTTTCATTCTAGTGTCCTTCGTTTGGGAGAAAAATGCAAAGGTACAATACAGTTTTTCCTTGCCGATATCTCTCTTTTGCAAAGAGATAGGCATTGGAAAATTCAGGGCTATAACGTGTAGATGAAGCACTAACAGGAGGCTTTAAAATTTTCATTCTAGTGTCTTTCGTTTGGGAGAAAAATGCAAAGGTACAATACAGCTTTTCCTTGCCGATATCTCTCTTTTGCAAAGAGCTAGGCATTGGAAAATTCAGGGCTATAACGTGTAGATGAAGCACTAACAGGAGGCTTTAAAATTTTCATTCTAGTGTCTTTCGTTTGGGAGAAAAATGCAAAGGTACAATACAGTTTTTCCTTGCCGATATCTCTCTTTTGCAAAGAGATAGGCATTGGAAAATTCAGGGCTATAACGTGTAGATGAAGCACTAACAGGAGGCTTTAAAATTTTCATTCTAGTGTCCTTCGTTTGGGAGAAAAATGCAAAGGTACAATACAGCTTTTCCTTGCCAATATCTCTCTTTTGCAAAGAGCTAGGCATTGGAAAATTCAGGGCTATAACGTGTAGATGAAGCACTAACAGGAGGCTTTAAAATTTTCATTCTAGTGTCTTTCGTTTGGGAGAAAAATGCAAAGGTACAATACAGCATTTCCTTGCCGATATCTCTCTTTTGCAAAGAGATAGGCATTGGAAAATTCAGGGCTATTACGTGTAGATGAAGCACTAAAAGGAGGCTTTAAAATTTTCATTCTAGTGTCTTTCGTTTGGGAGAAAAATGTAAAAGTACAATGCAGCTTTTCCTTGCCGATATCTCTCTTTTGCAAAGAGATAGGCATTGGAAAATTCAGGGCTATAACGTGTAGATGAAGCACTAACAGGAGGCTTTAAAATTTTCATTCTAGTGTCTTTCGTTTGGGAGAAAAATGTAAAAGTACAATGCAGCTTTTCCTTGCCGATATCTCTCTTTTGCAAAGAGATAGGCATTGGAAAATTCAGGGCTATAACGTGTATATGAAGCACTAACAGGAGGCTTTAAAATTTTCATTCTAGTGTCTTTCGTTTGGGAGAAAAATGCAAAGGTACAATACAGCTTTTCCTTGCCGATATCTCTCTTTTGTTAAGAGATAGGCATTGGAAAATTCAGGGCTATAACGTGTAGATGAAGCACTAAAAGGAGGCTTTAAAATTTTCATTCTAGTGTCCTTCGTTTGGGAGAAAAATGCAAAGGTACAATACAGCTTTTCCTTGCCGATATCTCTCTTTTGCAAAGAGATAGGCATTGGAAAATTCAGGGCTATAACGTGTAGATGAAGCACTAACAGGAGGCTTTAAAATTTTCATTCTAGTGTCTTTCGTTTGGGAGAAAAATGCAAAGGTACAATACAGCATTTCCTTGCCGATATCTCTCTTTTGCAAAGAGATAGGCATTGGAAAATTCAGGGGTATTACGTGTAGATGAAGCACTAAAAGGAGGCTTTAAAATTTTCATTCTAGTGTCTTTCGTTTGGGAGAAAAATGTAAAAGTACAATGCAGCTTTTCCTTGCCGATATCTCTCTTTTGCAAAGAGATAGGCATTGGAAAATTCAGGGCTATAACGTGTAGAAGAAGCACTAACAGGAGGCTTTAAAATTTTCATTCTAGTGTCTTTCGTTTGGGAGAAAAATGTAAAAGTACAATGCAGCTTTTCCTTGCCGATATCTCTCTTTTGCAAAGAGATAGGCATTGGAAAATTCAGGGCTATAACGTGTATATGAAGCACTAACAGGAGGCTTTAAAATTTTCATTCTAGTGTCTTTCGTTTGGGAGAAAAATGCAAAGGTACAATACAGCTTTTCCTTGCCGATATCTCTCTTTTGCAAAGAGATAGGCATTGGAAAATTCAGGGCTATAACGTGTAGATGAAGCACTAACAGGAGGCTTTAAAATTTTCATTCTAGTGTCTTTCGTTTGGGAGAAAAATGCAAAGGTACAATACAGCTTTTCCTTGCCGATATCTCTCTTTTGCAAAGAGCTAGGCATTTGAAAATTCAGGGCTATAACGTGTAGATGAAGCACTAACAGTAGACTTTAAAATTTTCATTCTAGTGTCTTTCGTTTGGGAGAAAAATGCAAAGGTACAATACAGCTTTTCCTTGCCGATATCTCTCTTTTGCTAAGAGATAGGCATTGGAAAATTCAGGGCTATAACGTGTAGATGAAGCACTAAAAGGAGGCTTTAAAATTTTCATTCTAGTGTCCTTCGTTTGGGAGAAAAATGCAAAGGTACAATACAGCTTTTCCTTGCCGATATCTCTCTTTTGCAAAGAGATAGGCATTGGAAAATTCAGGGCTATTACGTGTAGATGAAGCACTAAAAGGAGGCTTTAAAATTTTCATTCTAGTGTCTTTCGTTTAGGAGAAAAATGTAAAAGTACAATGCAGCTTTTCCTTGCCGATATCTCTCTTTTGCAAAGAGATAGGCATTGGAAAATTCAGGGCTATAACGTGTAGATGAAGCACTAACAGGAGGCTTTAAAATTTTCATTCTAGTGTCTTTCGTTTGGGAGAAAAATGTAAAAGTACAATGCAGCTTTTCCTTGCCGATATCTCTCTTTTGCAAAGAGATAGGCATTGGAAAATTCAGGGCTATAACGTGTATATGAAGCACTAACAGGAGGCTTTAAAATTTTCATTCTAGTGTCTTTCGTTTGGGAGAAAAATGCAAAGGTACAATACAGCTTTTCCTTGCCGATATCTCTCTTTTGCTAAGAGATAGGCATTGGAAAATTCAGGGCTATAACGTGTAGATGAAGCACTAAAAGGAGGCTTTAAAATTTTCATTCTAGTGTCCTTCGTTTGGGAGAAAAATGCAAAGGTACAATACAGCTTTTCCTTGCCGATATCTCTCTTTTGCAAAGAGATAGGCATTGGAAAATTCAGGGCTATAACGTGTAGATGAAGCACTAATAGGAGGCTTTAAAATTTTCATTCTAGTGTCCTTCGTTTGGGAGAAAAATGCAAAGGTACAATACAGCTTTTCCTTGCCGATATCTCTCTTTTGCAAAGAGATAGGCATTGGAAAATTCAGGGCTATAACGTGTAGATGAAGCACTAACAGGAGGCTTTAAAATTTTCATTCTAGTGTCTTTCGTTTGGGAGAAAAATGCAAAGGTACAATACAGCTTTTCCTTGCCGATATCTCTCTTTTGCAAAGAGCTAGGCATTGGAAAATTCAGGGCTATAACGTGTAGATGAAGCACTAACAGTAGACTTTAAAATTTTCATTCTAGTGTCTTTCGTTTGGGAGAAAAATGCAAAGGTACAATACAGCTTTTCCTTGCCAATATCTCTCTTTTGCAAAGAGCTAGGCATTGGAAAATTCAGGGCTATAACGTGTAGATGAAGCACTAACAGGAGGCTTTAAAATTTTCATTCTAGTGTCTTTCGTTTGGGAGAAAAATGCAAAGGTACAATACAGCATTTCCTTGCCGATATCTCTCTTTTGCAAAGAGATAGGCATTGGAAAATTCAGGGCTATTACGTGTAGATGAAGCACTAAAAGGAGGCTTTAAAATTTTCATTCTAGTGTCTTTCGTTTGGGAGAAAAATGTAAAAGTACAATGCAGCTTTTCCTTGCCGATATCTCTCTTTTGCAAAGAGATAGGCATTGGAAAATTCAGGGCTATAACGTGTAGATGAAGCACTAACAGGAGGCTTTAAAATTTTCATTCTAGTGTCTTTCGTTTGGGAGAAAAATGTAAAAGTACAATGCAGCTTTTCCTTGCCGATATCTCTCTTTTGCAAAGAGATAGGCATGAGAAAATTCAGGGCTATAACGTGTATATGAAGCACTAACAGGAGGCTTTAAAATTTTCATTCTAGTGTCTTTCGTTTGGGAGAAAAATGCAAAGGTACAATACAGCTTTTCCTTGCCGATATCTCTCTTTTGCTAAGAGATAGGCATTGGAAAATTCAGGGCTATAACGTGTAGATGAAGCACTAACAGGAGGCTTTAAAATTTTCATTCTAGTGTCCTTCGTTTGGGAGAAAAATGCAAAGGTACAATACAGCTTTTCCTTGCCGATATCTCTCTTTTGCAAAGAGATAGGCATTGGAAAATTCAGGGCTATAACGTGTAGATGAAGCACTAATAGGAGGCTTTAAAATTTTCATTCTAGTGTCCTTCGTTTGGGAGAAAAATGCAAAGGTACAATACAGCTTTTCCTTGCCGATATCTCTCTTTTGCAAAGAGATAGGCATTGGAAAATTCAGGGCTATAACGTGTAGATGAAGCACTAACAGGAGGCTTTAAAATTTTCATTCTAGTGTCTTTCGTTTGGGAGAAAAATGCAAAGGTACAATACAGTTTTTCCTTGCCGATATCTCTCTTTTGCAAAAAGATAGGCATTGGAAAATTCAGGGCTATTACGTGTAGATGAAGCACTAAAAGGAGGCTTTAAAATTTTCATTCTAGTGTCTTTCGTTTGGGAGAAAAATGTAAAAGTACAATGCAGCTTTTCCTTGCCGATATCTCTCTTTTGCAAAGAGATAGGCATTGGAAAATTCAGGGCTATAACGTGTAGATGAAGCACTAACAGGAGGCTTTAAAATTTTCATTCTAGTGTCTTTCGTTTGGGAGAAAAATGCAAAGGTACAATACAGTTTTTCCTTGCCGATATCTCTCTTTTGCAAAGAGATAGGCATTGGAAAATTCAGGGCTATAACGTGTAGATGAAGCACTAATAGGAGGCTTTAAAATTTTCATTCTAGTGTCCTTCGTTTGGGAGAAAAATGCAAAGGTACAATACAGCTTTTCCTTGCCGATATCTCTCTTTTGCAAAAAGATAGGCATTGGAAAATTCAGGGCTATAACGTGTAGATGAAGCACTAACAGGAGGCTTTAAAATTTTCATTCTAGTGTCTTTCGTTTGGGAGAAAAATGCAAAGGTACAATACAGCTTTTCCTTGCCGATATCTCTCTTTTGCAAAGAGATAGGCATTGGAAAATTCAGGGCTATAACGTGTAGATGAAGCACTAACAGGAGGCTTTAAAATTTTCATTCTAGTGTCTTTCGTTTGGGAGAAAAATGCAAAGGTACAATACAGCATTTCCTTGCCGATATCTCTCTTTTGCAAAGAGATAGGCATTGGAAAATTCAGGGCTATTACGTGTAGATGAAGCACTAAAAGGAGGCTTTAAAATTTTCATTCTAGTGTCTTTCGTTTGGGAGAAAAATGTAAAAGTACAATGCAGCTTTTCCTTGCCGATATCTCTCTTTTGCAAAGAGATAGGCATTGGAAAATTCAGGGCTATAACGTGTAGATGAAGCACTAACAGGAGGCTTTAAAATTTTCATTCTAGTGTCTTTCGTTTGGGAGAAAAATGCAAAGGTACAATACAGCTTTTCCTTGCCGATATCTCTCTTTTGCAAAGAGATAGGCATGAGAAAATTCAGGGCTATAACGTGTATATGAAGCACTAACAGGAGGCTTTAAAATTTTCATTCTAGTGTCTTTCGTTTGGGAGAAAAATGCAAAGGTACAATACAGCTTTTCCTTGCCGATATCTCTCTTTTGCTAAGAGAGGCATTGGAAAATTCAGGGCTATAACGTGTAGATGAAGCACTAACAGGAGGCTTTAAAATTTTCATTCTAGTGTCCTTCGTTTGGGAGAAAAATGCAAAGGTACAATACAGCTTTTCCTTGCCGATATCTCTCTTTTGCAAAGAGATAGGCATTGGAAAATTCAGGGCTATAACGTGTAGATGAAGCACTAATAGGAGGCTTTAAAATTTTCATTCTAGTGTCCTTCGTTTGGGAGAAAAATGCAAAGGTACAATACAGCTTTTCCTTGCCGATATCTCTCTTTTGCAAAGAGATAGGCATTGGAAAATTCAGGGCTATAACGTGTAGATGAAGCACTAACAGTAGACTTTAAAATTTTCATTCTAGTGTCTTTCGTTTGGGAGAAAAATGCAAAGGTACAATACAGCTTTTCCTTGCCAATATCTCTCTTTTGCAAAGAGCTAGGCATTGGAAAATTCAGGGCTATAACGTGTAGATGAAGCACTAACAGGAGGCTTTAAAATTTTCATTCTAGTGTCTTTCGTTTGGGAGAAAAATGCAAAGGTACAATACAGTTTTTCCTTGCCGATATCTCTCTTTTGCAAAGAGATAGGCATTGGAAAATTCAGGGCTATAACGTTTAGATGAAGCACTAACAGGAGGCTTTAAAATTTTCATTCTAGTGTCTTTCGTTTGGGAGAAAAATGCAAAGGTACAATACAGCTTTTCCTTGCCGATATCTCTCTTTTGCACAGAGATAGGCATTTGAAAATTCAGGGCTATAACGTGTAGATGAAGCACTAACAGGAGGCTTTAAAATTTTCATTCTAGTGTCCTTCGTTTGGGAGAAAAATGCAAAGGTACATTACAGCTTTTCCTTGCCGATATCTCTCTTTTGCAAAGAAATAGGCATTGGAAAATTCAGGGCTATAACGTGTAGATGAAGCACTAACAGGAGGCTTTAAAATTTTCATTCTAGTGTCTTTCGTTTGGGAGAAAAATGCAAAGGTACAATACAGCTTTTCCTTGCCAATATCTCTCTTTTGCAAAGAGCTAGGCATTGGAAAATTCAGGGCTATAACGTGTAGATGAAGCACTAACAGGAGGCTTTAAAATTTTCATTCTAGTGTCTTTCGTTTGGGAGAAAAATGCAAAGGTACAACACAGCATTTCCTTGCCGATATCTCTCTTTTGCAAAGAGATAGGCATTGGAAAATTCAGGGCTATTACGTGTAGATGAAGCACTAAAAGGAGGCTTTAAAATTTTCATTCTAGTGTCTTTCGTTTGGGAGAAAAATGTAAAAGTACAATGCAGCTTTTCCTTGCCGATATCTCTCTTTTGCAAAGAGATAGGCATTGGAAAATTCAGGGCTATAACGTGTAGATGAAGCACTAACAGGAGGCTTTAACATTTTCATTCTAGTGTCTTTCGTTTGGGAGAAAAATGCAAAGGTACAATACAGTTTTTCCTTGCCGATATCTCTCTTTTGCAAAGAGATAGGCATTGGAAAATTCAGGGCTATAACGTGTAGATGAAGCACTAATAGGAGGCTTTAAAATTTTCATTCTAGTGTCCTTCGTTTGGGAGAAAAATGCAAAGGTACAATACAGCTTTTCCTTGCCGATATCTCTCTTTTGCAAAAAGATAGGCATTGGAAAATTCAGGGCTATAACGTGTAGATGAAGCACTAACAGGAGGCTTTAAAATTTTCATTCTAGTGTCTTTCGTTTGGGAGAAAAATGCAAAGGTACAATACAGCTTTTCCTTGCCGATATCTCTCTTTTGCAAAGAGATAGGCATTGGAAAATTCAGGGCTATAACGTGTAGATGAAGCACTAACAGGAGGCTTTAAAATTTTCATTCTAGTGTCTTTCGTTTGGGAGAAAAATGCAAAGGTACAATACAGCTTTTCCTTGCCGATATCTCTCTTTTGCAAAGAGATAGGCATTGGAAAATTCAGGGCTATAACGTGTAGATGAAGCACTAACAGGAGGCTTTAAAATTTTCATTCTAGTGTCTTTCGTTTGGGAGAAAAATGCAAAAGTACAATGCTGCTTTTCCTTGCCGATATCTCTCTTTTGCAAAGAGATAGGCATTGGAAAATGCAGGGCTATAACATGTAGATGAAGCACTAACAGGAGGCTTTAAAATTTTCATTCTAGTGTCTTTCGTTTGGGAGAAAAATGCAAAAGTACAATGCTGCTTTTCCTTGCCGATATCTCTCTTTTGCAAAGAGATAGGCATTGGAAAATGCAGGGCTATAACGTGCAGATGAAGCACTAACAGGAGGCTTTAAAATTTTCATTCTAGTGTCTTTCGTTTGGGAGAAAAATGCAAAGGTACAATACAGCTTTTCCTTGCCAATATCTCTCTTTTGCAAAGAGCTAGGCATTGGAAAATGCAGGGCTATAACGTGTAGATGAAGCACTAACAGGAGGCTTTACAATTTTCATTCTAGTGTCTTTCGTTTGGGAGAAAAATGCAAAGGTACAATGCTGCTTTTCCTTGCCGATATCTCTCTTTTGCAAAGAGATAGGCATTGGAAAATGCAGGGCTATAACGTGTAGATGAAGCACTAACAGGAGGCTTTTAAATTTTCATTCTAGTGTCCTTCGTTTGGGAGAAAAATGCAAAGGTACAATACAGTTTTTCCTTGCCGATATCTCTCTTTTGAAAAGAGATAGGCATTGGAAAATTCAGGGCTATAACGTGTAGATGAAGCACTAACAGGAGGCTTTAAAATTTTCATTCTAGTGTCTTTCGTTTGGGAGAAAAATGCAAAGGTACAATACAGCTTTTCCTTGCCAATATCTCTCTTTTGCAAAGAGCTAGGCATTGGAAAATTCAGGGCTATAACGTGTAGATGAAGCACTAACAGGAGGCTTTAAAATTTTCATTCTAGTGTCTTTCGTTTGGGAGAAAAATGCAAAAGTACAATGCAGCTTTTCCTTGCCGATATCTCTCTTTTGCAAAGAGATAGGCATTGGAAAATGCAGGGCTATAACGTGTAGATGAAGCACTAACAGGAGGCTTTAAAAATTTCATTCTAGTGTCTTTCGTTTGGGAGAAAAATGCAAAGGTACAATACAGCTTTTCCTTGCCGATATCTCTCTTTTGCAAAGAGATAGGCATTGAAAATTCAGGGCTATAACGAGTAGATGAAGCACTAACAGGAGGCTTTAAAATTTTCATTCTAGTGTCTTTCGTTTGGGAGAAAAATGCAAAGGTACAATACAGTTTTTCCTTGCCGATATCTCTCTTTTGCAAAGAGATAGGCATTGGAAAATTCAGGGCTATAACGTGTAGATGAAGCACTAATAGGAGGCTTTAAAATTTTCATTCTAGTGTCCTTCGTTTGGGAGAAAAATGCAAAGGTACAATACAGCTTTTCCTTGCCGATATCTCTCTTTTGCAAAGAGATTGGCATTGGAAAATTCAGGGCTATAACGTGTAGATGAAGCACTAACAGGAGGCTTTAAAATTTTCATTCTAGTGTCTTTCGTTTGGGAGAAAAATGCAAAGGTACAATACAGCTTTTCCTTGCCGATATCTCTCTTTTGCAAAGAGATAGGCATTGGAAAATTCAGGGCTATAACGTGTAGATGAAGCACTAACAGGAGGCTTTAAAAATTTCATTCTAGTGTCTTTCGTTTGGGAGAAAAATGCAAAGGTACAATACAGCTTTTCCTTGCCGATATCTCTCTTTTGCAAAGAGATAGGCATTGGAAAATTCAGGGCCATAACGTGTAGATGAAGCACTAACAGGAGGCTTTAAAATTTTCATTCTAGTGTCTTTCGTTTGGGAGAAAAATGCAAAGGTACAATACAGCTTTTCCTTGCCAATATCTCTCTGTTGCAAAGAGCTAGGCATTGGAAAATTCAGGGCTATAACGTGTAGATGAAGCACTAACAGGAGGCTTTAAAATTTTCATTCTAGTGTCTTTCGTTTGGGAGAAAAATGCAAAGGTACAATACAGCATTTCCTTGCCGATATCTCTCTTTTGCAAAGAGATAGGCATTGGAAAATTCAGGGCTATTACGTGTAGATGAAGCACTAAAAGGAGGCTTTAAAATTTTCATTCTAGTGTCTTTCGTTTGGGAGAAAAATGTAAAAGTACAATGCAGCTTTTCCTTGCCGATATCTCTCTTTTGCAAAGAGATAGGCATTGGAAAATTCAGGGCTATAACGTGTAGATGAAGCACTAACAGGAGGCTTTAAAATTTTCATTCTAGTGTCTTTCGTTTGGGAGAAAAATGTAAAAGTACAATGCAGCTTTTCCTTGCCGATATCTCTCTTTTGCAAAGAGATAGGCATTGGAAAATTCAGGGCTATAACGTGTATATGAAGCACTAACAGGAGGCTTTAAAATTTTCATTCTAGTGTCTTTCGTTTGGGAGAAAAATGCAAAGGTACAATACAGCTTTTCCTTGCCGATATCTCTCTTTTGCTAAGAGATAGGCATTGGAAAATTCAGGGCTATAACGTGTAGATGAAGCACTAAAAGGAGGCTTTAAAATTTTCATTCTAGTGTCCTTCGTTTGGGAGAAAAATGCAAAGGTACAATATAGCTTTTCCTTGCCGATATCTCTCTTTTGCAAAGAGATAGGCATTGGAAAATTCAGGGCTATAACGTGTAGATGAAGCACTAATAGGAGGCTTTAAAATTTTCATTCTAGTGTCCTTCGTTTGGGAGAAAAATGCAAAGGTACAATACAGCTTTTCCTTGCCGATATCTCTCTTTTGCAAAGAGATAGGCATTGGAAAATTCAGGGCTATAACGTGTAGATGAAGCACTAACAGGAGGCTTTAAAATTTTCATTCTAGTGTCTTTCGTTTGGGAGAAAAATGCAAAGGTACAATACAGCTTTTCCTTGCCGATATCTCTCTTTTGCAAAGAGCTAGGCATTGGAAAATTCAGGGCTATAACGTGTAGATGAAGCACTAACAGTAGACTTTAAAATTTTCATTCTAGTGTCTTTCGTTTGGGAGAAAAATGCAAAGGTACAATACAGCTTTTCCTTGCCAATATCTCTCTTTTGCAAAGAGCTAGGCATTGGAAAATTCAGGGCTATAACGTGTAGATGAAGCACTAACAGGAGGCTTTAAAATTTTCATTCTAGTGTCTTTCGTTTGGGAGAAAAATGCAAAGGTACAATACAGTTTTTCCTTGCCGATATCTCTCTTTTGCAAAGAGATAGGCATTGGAAAATTCAGGGCTATAACGTGTAGATGAAGCACTAACAGGAGGCTTTAAAATTTTCATTCTAGTGTCTTTCGTTTGGGAGAAAAATGCAAAAGTACAATGCTGCTTTTCCTTGCCGATATCTCTCTTTTGCAAAGAGATAGGCATTGGAAAATGCAGGGCTATAACGTGTATATGAAGCACTAACAGGAGGCTTTAAAATTTTCATTCTAGTGTCTTTCGTTTGGGAGAAAAATGCAAAGGTACAATACAGCTTTTCCTTGCCGATATCTCTCTTTTGCAAAGAGATAGGCATTGGAAAATTCAGGGGTATTACGTGTAGATGAAGCACTAAAAGGAGGCTTTAAAATTTTCATTCTAGTGTCTTTCGTTTGGGAGAAAAATGTAAAAGTACAATGCAGCTTTTCCTTGCCGATATCTCTCTTTTGCAAAGAGATAGGCATTGGAAAATTCAGGGCTATAACGTGTAGATGAAGCACTAACAGGAGGCTTTAAAATTTTCATTCTAGTGTCTTTCGTTTGGGAGAAAAATGCAAAGGTACAATACAGCATTTCCTTGCCGATATCTCTCTTTTGCAAAGAGATAGGCATTGGAAAATTCAGGGGTATTACGTGTAGATGAAGCACTAAAAGGAGGCTTTAAAATTTTCATTCTAGTGTCTTTCGTTTGGGAGAAAAATGTAAAAGTACAATGCAGCTTTTCCTTGCCGATATCTCTCTTTTGCAAAGAGATAGGCATTGGAAAATTCAGGGCTATAACGTGTAGATGAAGCACTAACAGGAGGCTTTAAAATTTTCATTCTAGTGTCTTTCGTTTGGGAGAAAAATGTAAAAGTACAATGCAGCTTTTCCTTGCCGATATCTCTCTTTTGCAAAGAGATAGGCATTGGAAAATTCAGGGCTATAACGTGTATATGAAGCACTAACAGGAGGCTTTAAAATTTTTCATTCTAGTGTCTTTCGTTTGGGAGAAAAATGCAAAGGTACAATACAGCTTTTCCTTGCCGATATCTCTCTTTTGCAAAGAGATAGGCATTGGAAAATTCAGGGCTATAACGTGTAGATGAAGCACTAACAGGAGGCTTTAAAATTTTCATTCTAGTGTCTTTCGTTTGGGAGAAAAATGCAAAGGTACAATACAGCTTTTCCTTGCCGATATCTCTCTTTTGCAAAGAGCTAGGCATTTGAAAATTCAGGGCTATAACGTGTAGATGAAGCACTAACAGTAGACTTTAAAATTTTCATTCTAGTGTCTTTCGTTTGGGAGAAAAATGCAAAGGTACAATACAGCTTTTCCTTGCCGATATCTCTCTTTTGCTAAGAGATAGGCATTGGAAAATTCAGGGCTATAACGTGTAGATGAAGCACTAAAAGGAGGCTTTAAAATTTTCATTCTAGTGTCCTTCGTTTGGGAGAAAAATGCAAAGGTACAATACAGCTTTTCCTTGCCGATATCTCTCTTTTGCAAAGAGATAGGCATTGGAAAATTCAGGGCTATAACGTGTAGATGAAGCACTAACAGGAGGCTTTAAAATTTTCATTCTAGTGTCCTTCGTTTGGGAGAAAAATGCAAAGGTACAATACAGCTTTTCCTTGCCAATATCTCTCTGTTGCAAAGAGCTAGGCATTGGAAAATTCAGGGCTATAACGTGTAGATGAAGCACTAACAGGAGGCTTTAAAATTTTCATTCTAGTGTCTTTCGTTTGGGAGAAAAATGCAAAGGTACAATACAGCATTTCCTTGCCGATATCTCTCTTTTGCAAAGAGATAGGCATTGGAAAATTCAGGGCTATTACGTGTAGATGAAGCACTAAAAGGATGCTTTAAAATTTTCATTCTAGTGTCTTTCGTTTGGGAGAAAAATGTAAAAGTACAATGCAGCTTTTCCTTGCCGATATCTCTCTTTTGCAAAGAGATAGGCATTGGAAAATTCAGGGCTATAACGTGTAGATGAAGCACTAACAGGAGGCTTTAAAATTTTCATTCTAGTGTCTTTCGTTTGGGAGAAAAATGTAAAAGTACAATGCAGCTTTTCCTTGCCGATATCTCTCTTTTGCAAAGAGATAGGCATTGGAAAATTCAGGGCTATAACGTGTATATGAAGCACTAACAGGAGGCTTTAAAATTTTCATTCTAGTGTCTTTCGTTTGGGAGAAAAATGCAAAGGTACAATACAGCTTTTCCTTGCCGATATCTCTCTTTTGCTAAGAGATAGGCATTGGAAAATTCAGGGCTATAACGTGTAGATGAAGCACTAAAAGGAGGCTTTAAAATTTTCATTCTAGTGTCCTTCGTTTGGGAGAAAAATGCAAAGGTACAATACAGCTTTTCCTTGCCGATATCTCTCTTTTGCAAAGAGATAGGCATTGGAAAATTCAGGGCTATAACGTGTAGATGAAGCACTAATAGGAGGTTTTAAAATTTTCATTCTAGTGTCCTTCGTTTGGGAGAAAAATGCAAAGGTACAATACAGCTTTTCCTTGCCGATATCTCTCTTTTGCAAAGAGCTAGGCATTGGAAAATTCAGGGCTATAACGTGTAGATGAAGCACTAACAGGAGGCTTTAAAATTTTCATTCTAGTGTCTTTCGTTTGGGAGAAAAATGCAAAGGTACAATACAGCTTTTCCTTGCCGATATCTCTCTTTTGCAAAGAGCTAGGCATTGGAAAATTCAGGGCTATAACGTGTAGATGAAGCACTAACAGTAGACTTTAAAATTTTCATTCTAGTGTCTTTCGTTTGGGAGAAAAATGCAAAGGTACAATACAGCTTTTCCTTGCCAATATCTCTCTTTTGCAAAGAGCTAGGCATTGGAAAATTCAGGGCTATAACGTGTAGATTAAGCACTAACAGGAGGCTTTAAAATTTTCATTCTAGTGTCTTTCGTTTGGGAGAAAAATGCAAAGGTACAATACAGTTTTTCCTTGCCGATATCTCTCTTTTGCAAAGAGATAGGCATTGGAAAATTCAGGGCTATAACGTGTAGATGAAGCACTAACAGGAGGCTTTAAAATTTTCATTCTAGTGTCTTTCGTTTGGGAGAAAAATGCAAAGGTACAATACAGCTTTTCCTTGCCGATATCTCTCTTTTGCAAAGAGATAGGCATTTGAAAATTCAGGGCTATAACGTGTAGATGAAGCACTAACAGAAGGCTTTAAAATTTTCATTCTAGTGTCCTTCGTTTGGGAGAAAAATGCAAAGGTACAATACAGCTTTTCCTTGCCGATATCTCTCTTTTGCAAAGAGATAGGCATTGGAAAATTCAGGGCTATAACGTGTAGATGAAGCACTAATAGGAGGCTTTAAAATTTTCATTCTAGTGTCCTTCGTTTGGGAGAAACATGCAAAGGTACAATACAGCTTTTCCTTGCCGATATCTCTCTTTTGCAAAGAGCTAGGCATTGGAAAATTCAGGGCTATAACGTGTAGATGAAGCACTAATAGGAGGCTTTAAAATTTTCATTCTAGTGTCTTTCGTTTGGGAGAAAAATGCAAAAGTACAATGCTGCTTTTCCTTGCCGATATCTCTCTTTTGCAAAGAGATAGGCATTGGAAAATTCAGGGCTATAACGTGTAGATGAAGCACTAACAGGAGGCTTTAAAATTTTCATTCTAGTGTCTTTCGTTTGGGAGAAAAATGCAAAGGTACAATACAGCTTTTCCTTGCCGATATCTCTCTTTTGCAAAGAGATAGGCATTTGAAAATTCAGGGCTATAACGTGTAGATGAAGCACTAACAGAAGGCTTTAAAATTTTCATTCTAGTGTCCTTCGTTTGGGAGAAAAATGCAAAGGTACAATACAGCTTTTCCTTGCCGATATCTCTCTTTTGCAAAGAGATAGGCATTGGAAAATTCAGGGCTATAACGTGTATATGAAGCACTAACAGGAGGCTTTAAAATTTTCATTCTAGTGTCTTTCGTTTGGGAGAAAAATGCAAAGGTACAATACAGCTTTTCCTTGCCGATATCTCTCTTTTGCTAAGAGATAGGCATTGGAAAATTCAGGGCTATAACGTGTAGATGAAGCACTAAAAGGAGGCTTTAAAATTTTCATTCTAGTGTCCTTCGTTTGGGAGAAAAATGCAAAGGTACAATATAGCTTTTCCTTGCCGATATCTCTCTTTTGCAAAGAGATAGGCATTGGAAAATTCAGGGCTATAACGTGTAGATGAAGCACTAACAGGAGGCTTTAAAATTTTCATTCTAGTGTCTTTCGTTTGGGAGAAAAATGCAAAGGTACAATACAGCTTTTCCTTGCCGATATCTCTCTTTTGCAAAGAGATAGGCATTTGAAAATTCAGGGCTATAACGTGTAGATGAAGCACTAACAGAAGGCTTTAAAATTTTCATTCTAGTGTCCTTCGTTTGGGAGAAAAATGCAAAGGTACAATACAGCTTTTCCTTGCCGATATCTCTCTTTTGCAAAGAGATAGGCATTGGAAAATTCAGGGCTATAACGTGTAGATGAAGCACTAATAGGAGGCTTTAAAATTTTCATTCTAGTGTCCTTCGTTTGGGAGAAACATGCAAAGGTACAATACAGCTTTTCCTTGCCGATATCTCTCTTTTGCAAAGAGCTAGGCATTGGAAAATTCAGGGCTATAACGTGTAGATGAAGCACTAATAGGAGGCTTTAAAATTTTCATTCTAGTGTCTTTCGTTTGGGAGAAAAATGCAAAAGTACAATGCTGCTTTTCCTTGCCGATATCTCTCTTTTGCAAAGAGATAGGCATTGGAAAATTCAGGGCTATAACGTGTAGATGAAGCACTAACAGGAGGCTTTAAAATTTTCATTCTAGTGTCTTTCGTTTGGGAGAAAAATGCAAAGGTACAATACAGCTTTTCCTTGCCGATATCTCTCTTTTGCAAAGAGATAGGCATTTGAAAATTCAGGGCTATAACGTGTAGATGAAGCACTAACAGAAGGCTTTAAAATTTTCATTCTAGTGTCCTTCGTTTGGGAGAAAAATGCAAAGGTACAATACAGCTTTTCCTTGCCGATATCTCTCTTTTGCAAAGAGATAGGCATTGGAAAATTCAGGGCTATAACGTGTATATGAAGCACTAACAGGAGGCTTTAAAATTTTCATTCTAGTGTCTTTCGTTTGGGAGAAAAATGCAAAGGTACAATACAGCTTTTCCTTGCCGATATCTCTCTTTTGCTAAGAGATAGGCATTGGAAAATTCAGGGCTATAACGTGTAGATGAAGCACTAAAAGGAGGCTTTAAAATTTTCATTCTAGTGTCCTTCGTTTGGGAGAAAAATGCAAAGGTACAATATAGCTTTTCCTTGCCGATATCTCTCTTTTGCAAAGAGATAGGCATTGGAAAATTCAGGGCTATAACGTGTAGATGAAGCACTAATAGGAGGCTTTAAAATTTTCATTCTAGTGTCCTTCGTTTGGGAGAAAAATGCAAAGGTACAATACAGCTTTTCCTTGCCGATATCTCTCTTTTGCAAAGAGATAGGCATTGGAAAATTCAGGGCTATAACGTGTAGATGAAGCACTAACAGGAGGCTTTAAAATTTTCATTCTAGTGTCTTTCGTTTGGGAGAAAAATGCAAAGGTACAATACAGCTTTTCCTTGCCGATATCTCTCTTTTGCAAAGAGCTAGGCATTGGAAAATTCAGGGCTATAACGTGTAGATGAAGCACTAACAGTAGACTTTAAAATTTTCATTCTAGTGTCTTTCGTTTGGGAGAAAAATGCAAAGGTACAATACAGCTTTTCCTTGCCAATATCTCTCTTTTGCAAAGAGCTAGGCATTGGAAAATTCAGGGCTATAACGTGTAGATGAAGCACTAACAGGAGGCTTAAAAATTTTCATTCTAGTGTCTTTCGTTTGGGAGAAAAATGCAAAGGTACAATACAGTTTTTCCTTGCCGATATCTCTCTTTTGCAAAGAGATAGGCATTGGAAAATTCAGGGCTATAACGTGTAGATGAAGCACTAACAGGAGGCTTTAAAATTTTCATTCTAGTGTCTTTCGTTTGGGAGAAAAATGCAAAAGTACAATGCTGCTTTTCCTTGCCGATATCTCTCTTTTGCAAAGAGATAGGCATTGGAAAATGCAGGGCTATAACGTGTATATGAAGCACTAACAGGAGGCTTTAAAATTTTCATTCTAGTGTCTTTCGTTTGGGAGAAAAATGCAAAGGTACAATACAGCTTTTCCTTGCCGATATCTCTCTTTTGCAAAGAGATAGGCATTGGAAAATTCAGGGGTATTACGTGTAGATGAAGCACTAAAAGGAGGCTTTAAAATTTTCATTCTAGTGTCTTTCGTTTGGGAGAAAAATGTAAAAGTACAATGCAGCTTTTCCTTGCCGATATCTCTCTTTTGCAAAGAGATAGGCATTGGAAAATTCAGGGCTATAACGTGTAGATGAAGCACTAACAGGAGGCTTTAAAATTTTCATTCTAGTGTCTTTCGTTTGGGAGAAAAATGCAAAGGTACAATACAGCATTTCCTTGCCGATATCTCTCTTTTGCAAAGAGATAGGCATTGGAAAATTCAGGGGTATTACGTGTAGATGAAGCACTAAAAGGAGGCTTTAACATTTTCATTCTAGTGTCTTTCGTTTGGGAGAAAAATGTAAAAGTACAATGCAGCTTTTCCTTGCCGATATCTCTCTTTTGCAAAGAGATAGGCATTGGAAAATTTAGGGCTATAACGTGTAGATGAAGCACTAACAGGAGGCTTTAAAATTTTCATTCTAGTGTCTTTCGTTTGGGAGAAAAATGTAAAAGTACAATGCAGCTTTTCCTTGCCGATATCTCTCTTTTGCAAAGAGATAGGCATTGGAAAATTCAGGGCTATAACGTGTATATGAAGCACTAACAGGAGGCTTTAAAATTTTTCATTCTAGTGTCTTTCGTTTGGGAGAAAAATGCAAAGGTACAATACAGCTTTTCCTTGCCGATATCTCTCTTTTGCAAAGAGATAGGCATTGGAAAATTCAGGGCTATAACGTGTAGATGAAGCACTAACAGGAGGCTTTAAAATTTTCATTCTAGTGTCTTTCGTTTGGGAGAAAAATGCAAAGGTACAATACAGCTTTTCCTTGCCGATATCTCTCTTTTGCAAAGAGCTAGGCATTTGAAAATTCAGGGCTATAACGTGTAGATGAAGCACTAACAGTAGACTTTAAAATTTTCATTCTAGTGTCTTTCGTTTGGGAGAAAAATGCAAAGGTACAATACAGCTTTTCCTTGCCGATATCTCTCTTTTGCTAAGAGATAGGCATTGGAAAATTCAGGGCTATAACGTGTAGATGAAGCACTAAAAGGAGGCTTTAAAATTTTCATTCTAGTGTCCTTCGTTTGGGAGAAAAATGCAAAGGTACAATACAGCTTTTCCTTGCCGATATCTCTCTTTTGCAAAGAGATAGGCATTGGAAAATTCAGGGCTATAACGTGTAGATGAAGCACTAACAGGAGGCTTTAAAATTTTCATTCTAGTGTCCTTCGTTTGGGAGAAAAATGCAAAGGTACAATACAGCTTTTCCTTGCCAATATCTCTCTGTTGCAAAGAGCTAGGCATTGGAAAATTCAGGGCTATAACGTGTAGATGAAGCACTAACAGGAGGCTTTAAAATTTTCATTCTAGTGTCTTTCGTTTGGGAGAAAAATGCAAAGGTACAATACAGCATTTCCTTGCCGATATCTCTCTTTTGCAAAGAGATAGGCATTGGAAAATTCAGGGCTATTACGTGTAGATGAAGCACTAAAAGGATGCTTTAAAATTTTCATTCTAGTGTCTTTCGTTTGGGAGAAAAATGTAAAAGTACAATGCAGCTTTTCCTTGCCGATATCTCTCTTTTGCAAAGAGATAGGCATTGGAAAATTCAGGGCTATAACGTGTAGATGAAGCACTAACAGGAGGCTTTAAAATTTTCATTCTAGTGTCTTTCGTTTGGGAGAAAAATGTAAAAGTACAATGCAGCTTTTCCTTGCCGATATCTCTCTTTTGCAAAGAGATAGGCATTGGAAAATTCAGGGCTATAACGTGTATATGAAGCACTAACAGGAGGCTTTAAAATTTTCATTCTAGTGTCTTTCGTTTGGGAGAAAAATGCAAAGGTACAATACAGCTTTTCCTTGCCGATATCTCTCTTTTGCTAAGAGATAGGCATTGGAAAATTCAGGGCTATAACGTGTAGATGAAGCACTAAAAGGAGGCTTTAAAATTTTCATTCTAGTGTCCTTCGTTTGGGAGAAAAATGCAAAGGTACAATACAGCTTTTCCTTGCCGATATCTCTCTTTTGCAAAGAGATAGGCATTGGAAAATTCAGGGCTATAACGTGTAGATGAAGCACTAATAGGAGGCTTCAAAATTTTCATTCTAGTGTCCTTCGTTTGGGAGAAAAATGCAAAGGTACAATACAGCTTTTCCTTGCCGATATCTCTCTTTTGCAAAGAGCTAGGCATTGGAAAATTCAGGGCTATAACGTGTAGATGAAGCACTAACAGGAGGCTTTAAAATTTTCATTCTAGTGTCTTTCGTTTGGGAGAAAAATGCAAAGGTACAATACAGCTTTTCCTTGCCGATATCTCTCTTTTGCAAAGAGCTAGGCATTGGAAAATTCAGGGCTATAACGTGTAGATGAAGCACTAACAGTAGACTTTAACATTTTCATTCTAGTGTCTTTCGTTTGGGAGAAAAATGCAAAGGTACAATACAGCTTTTCCTTGCCAATATCTCTCTTTTGCAAAGAGCTAGGCATTGGAAAATTCAGGGCTATAACGTGTAGATTAAGCACTAACAGGAGGCTTTAAAATTTTCATTCTAGTGTCTTTCGTTTGGGAGAAAAATGCAAAGGTACAATACAGTTTTTCCTTGCCGATATCTCTCTTTTGCAAAGAGATAGGCATTGGAAAATTCAGGGCTATAACGTGTAGATGAAGCACTAACAGGAGGCTTTAAAATTTTCATTCTAGTGTCTTTCGTTTGGGAGAAAAATGCAAAGGTACAATACAGCTTTTCCTTGCCGATATCTCTCTTTTGCAAAGAGATAGGCATTTGAAAATTCAGGGCTATAACGTGTAGATGAAGCACTAACAGAAGGCTTTAAAATTTTCATTCTAGTGTCCTTCGTTTGGGAGAAAAATGCAAAGGTACAATACAGCTTTTCCTTGCCGATATCTCTCTTTTGCAAAGAGATAGGCATTGGAAAATTCAGGGCTATAACGTGTAGATGAAGCACTAATAGGAGGCTTTAAAATTTTCATTCTAGTGTCCTTCGTTTGGGAGAAACATGCAAAGGTACAATACAGCTTTTCCTTGCCGATATCTCTCTTTTGCAAAGAGCTAGGCATTGGAAAATTCAGGGCTATAACGTGTAGATGAAGCACTAATAGGAGGCTTTAAAATTTTCATTCTAGTGTCTTTCGTTTGGGAGAAAAATGCAAAAGTACAATGCTGCTTTTCCTTGCCGATATCTCTCTTTTGCAAAGAGATAGGCATTGGAAAATTCAGGGCTATAACGTGTAGATGAAGCACTAACAGGAGGCTTTAAAATTTTCATTCTAGTGTCCTTCGTTTGGGAGAAAAATGCAAAGGTACAATACAGCTTTTCCTTGCCAATATCTCTCTTTTGCAAAGAGCTAGGCATTGGAAAATTCAGGGCTATAACGTGTAGATGAAGCACTAACAGGAGGCTTTAAAATTTTCATTCTAGTGTCTTTCGTTTGGGAGAAAAATGCAAAGGTACAATACAGCTTTTCCTTGCCGATATCTCTCTTTTGCAAAGAGATAGGCATTTGAAAATTCAGGGCTATAACGTGTAGATGAAGCACTAACAGAAGGCTTTAAAATTTTCATTCTAGTGTCCTTCGTTTGGGAGAAAAATGCAAAGGTACAATACAGCTTTTCCTTGCCGATATCTCTCTTTTGCAAAGAGATAGGCATTGGAAAATTCAGGGCTATAACGTGTAGATGAAGCACTAATAGGAGGCTTTAAAATTTTCATTCTAGTGTCCTTCGTTTGGGAGAAACATGCAAAGGTACAATACAGCTTTTCCTTGCCGATATCTCTCTTTTGCAAAGAGCTAGGCATTGGAAAATTCAGGGCTATAACGTGTAGATGAAGCACTAATAGGAGGCTTTAAAATTTTCATTCTAGTGTCTTTCGTTTGGGAGAAAAATGCAAAAGTACAATGCTGCTTTTCCTTGCCGATATCTCTCTTTTGCAAAGAGATAGGCATTGGAAAATTCAGGGCTATAACGTGTAGATGAAGCACTAACAGGAGGCTTTAAAATTTTCATTCTAGTGTCCTTCGTTTGGGAGAAAAATGCAAAGGTACAATACAGCTTTTCCTTGCCAATATCTCTCTTTTGCAAAGAGCTAGGCATTGGAAAATTCAGGGCTATAACGTGTAGATGAAGCACTAACAGGAGGCTTTAAAATTTTCATTCTAGTGTCTTTCGTTTGGGAGAAAAATGCAAAGGTACAATACAGCTTTTCCTTGCCGATATCTCTCTTTTGCAAAGAGATAGGCATTTGAAAATTCAGGGCTATAACGTGTAGATGAAGCACTAACAGAAGGCTTTAAAATTTTCATTCTAGTGTCCTTCGTTTGGGAGAAAAATGCAAAGGTACAATACAGCTTTTCCTTGCCGATATCTCTCTTTTGCAAAGAGATAGGCATTGGAAAATTCAGGGCTATAACGTGTAGATGAAGCACTAATAGGAGGCTTTAAAATTTTCATTCTAGTGTCCTTCGTTTGGGAGAAACATGCAAAGGTACAATACAGCTTTTCCTTGCCGATATCTCTCTTTTGCAAAGAGCTAGGCATTGGAAAATTCAGGGCTATAACGTGTAGATGAAGCACTAATAGGAGGCTTTAAAATTTTCATTCTAGTGTCTTTCGTTTGGGAGAAAAATGCAAAAGTACAATGCTGCTTTTCCTTGCCGATATCTCTCTTTTGCAAAGAGATAGGCATTGGAAAATTCAGGGCTATAACGTGTAGATGAAGCACTAACAGGAGGCTTTAAAATTTTCATTCTAGTGTCTTTCGTTTGGGAGAAAAATGCAAAGGTACAATACAGCTTTTCCTTGCCGATATCTCTCTTTTGCAAAGAGATAGGCATTTGAAAATTCAGGGCTATAACGTGTAGATGAAGCACTAACAGAAGGCTTTAAAATTTTCATTCTAGTGTCCTTCGTTTGGGAGAAAAATGCAAAGGTACAATACAGCTTTTCCTTGCCGATATCTCTCTTTTGCAAAGAGATAGGCATTGGAAAATTCAGGGCTATAACGTGTAGATGAAGCACTAATAGGAGGCTTTAAAATTTTCATTCTAGTGTCCTTCGTTTGGGAGAAACATGCAAAGGTACAATACAGCTTTTCCTTGCCGATATCTCTCTTTTGCAAAGAGCTAGGCATTGGAAAATTCAGGGCTATAACGTGTAGATGAAGCACTAATAGGAGGCTTTAAAATTTTCATTCTAGTGTCTTTCGTTTGGGAGAAAAATGCAAAAGTACAATGCTGCTTTTCCTTGCCGATATCTCTCTTTTGCAAAGAGATAGGCATTGGAAAATTCAGGGCTATAACGTGTAGATGAAGCACTAACAGGAGGCTTTAAAATTTTCATTCTAGTGTCCTTCGTTTGGGAGAAAAATGCAAAGGTACAATACAGCTTTTCCTTGCCAATATCTCTCTTTTGCAAAGAGCTAGGCATTGGAAAATTCAGGGCTATAACGTGTAGATGAAGCACTAACAGGAGGCTTTAAAATTTTCATTCTAGTGTCTTTCGTTTGGGAGAAAAATGCAAAGGTACAATACAGCTTTTCCTTGCCGATATCTCTCTTTTGCAAAGAGATAGGCATTTGAAAATTCAGGGCTATAACGTGTAGATGAAGCACTAACAGAAGGCTTTAAAATTTTCATTCTAGTGTCCTTCGTTTGGGAGAAAAATGCAAAGGTACAATACAGCTTTTCCTTGCCGATATCTCTCTTTTGCAAAGAGATAGGCATTGGAAAATTCAGGGCTATAACGTGTAGATGAAGCACTAATAGGAGGCTTTAAAATTTTCATTCTAGTGTCCTTCGTTTGGGAGAAACATGCAAAGGTACAATACAGCTTTTCCTTGCCGATATCTCTCTTTTGCAAAGAGATAGGCATTGGAAAATTCAGGGCTATAACGTGTAGATGAAGCACTAACAGGAGGCTTTAAAATTTTCATTCTAGTGTCTTTCGTTTGGGAGAAAAATGCAAAGGTACAATACAGCTTTTCCTTGCCAATATCTCTCTTTTGCAAAGAGCTAGGCATTGGAAAATTCAGGGCTATAACGTGTAGATGAAGCACTAACAGGAGGCTTTAAAATTTTCATTCTAGTGTCTTTCGTTTGGGAGAAAAATGCAAAGGTACAATACAGAATTTCCTTGCCGATATCTCTCTTTTGCAAAGAGATAGGCTTTGGAAAATTCAGGGCTATTACGTGTAGATGAAGCACTAAAAGGAGGCTTTAAAATTTTAATTCTAGTGTCTTTCGTTTGGGAGAAAAATGTAAAAGTACAATGCAGCTTTTCCTTGCCGATATCTCTCTTTTGCAAAGAGATAGGCATTGGAAAATTCAGGGCTATAACGTGTAGATGAAGCACTAACAGGAGGCTTTAAAATTTTCATTCTAGTGTCTTTCGTTTGGGAGAAAAATGTAAAAGTACAATGCAGCATTTCCTTGCCGATATCTCTCTTTTGCAAAGAGATAGGCATGAGAAAATTCAGGGCTATAACGTGTATATGAAGCACTAACAGGAGGCTTTAAAATTTTCATTCTAGTGTCTTTCGTTTGGGAGAAAAATGCAAAGGTACAATACAGCTTTTCCTTGCCGATATCTCTCTTTTGCTAAGAGATAGGCATTGGAAAATTCAGGGCTATAACGTGTAGATGAAGCACTAACAGGAGGCTTTAAAATTTTCATTCTAGTGTCCTTCGTTTGGGAGAAAAATGCAAAGGTACAATACAGCTTTTCCTTGCCGATATCTCTCTTTTGCAAAGAGATAGGCATTGGAAAATTCAGGGCTATAACGTGTAGATGAAGCACTAACAGTAGACTTTAAAATTTTCATTCTAGTGTCTTTCGTTTGGGAGAAAACTGCAAAGGTACAATACAGCTTTTCCTTGCCAATATCTCTCTTTTGCAAAGAGCTAGGCATTGGAAAATTAAGGGCTATAACGTGTAGATGAAGCACTAACAGGAGGCTTTAAAATTTTCATTCTAGTGTCTTTCGTTTGGGAGAAAAATGCAAAGGTACAATACAGTTTTTCCTTGCCGATATCTCTCTTTTGCAAAGAGATAGGCATTGGAAAATTCAGGGCTATAACGTTTAGATGAAGCACTAACAGGAGGCTTTAAAATTTTCATTCTAGTGTCTTTCGTTTGGGAGAAAAATGCAAAGGTACAATACAGCTTTTCCTTGCCGATATCTCTCTTTTGCAAAGAGATAGGCATTTGAAAATTCAGGGCTATAACGTGTAGATGAAGCACTAACAGGAGGCTTTAAAATTTTCATTCTAGTGTCCTTCGTTTGGGAGAAAAATGCAAAGGTACATTACAGCTTTTCCTTGCCGATATCTCTCTTTTGCAAAGAGCTAGGCATTGGAAAATGCAGGGCTATAACGTGTAGATGAAACACTAACAGGAGGCTTTACAATTTTCATTCTAGTGTCTTTCGTTTGGGAGAAAAATGCAAAGGTACAATGCTGCTTTTCCTTGCCGTTATCTCTCTTTTGCAAAGAGATAGGCATTGGAAAATGCAGGGCTATAACGTGTAGATGAAGCACTAACAGGAGGCTTTTAAATTTTCATTCTAGTGTCCTTCGTTTGGGAGAAAAATGCAAAGGTACAATACAGTTTTTCCTTGCCGATATCTCTCTTTTGAAAAGAGATAGGCATTGGAAAATTCAGGGCTATAACGTGTAGATGAAGCACTAACAGGAGGCTTTAAAATTTTCATTCTAGTGTCCTTCGTTTGGGAGAAAAATGCAAAAGTACAATGCTGCTTTTCCTTGCCGATATCTCTCTTTTGCAAAGAGATAGGCATTGGAAAATGCAGGGCTATAACGTGCAGATGAAGCACTAACAGGAGGCTTTAAAATTTTCATTCTAGTGTCTTTCGTTTGGGAGAAAAATGCAAAGGTACAATACAGCTTTTCCTTGCCAATATCTCTCTTTTGCAAAGAGCTAGGCATTGGAAAATGCAGGGCTATAACGTGTAGATGAAACACTAACAGGAGGCTTTACAATTTTCATTCTAGTGTCTTTCGTTTGGGAGAAAAATGCAAAGGTACAATGCTGCTTTTCCTTGCCGTTATCTCTCTTTTGCAAAGAGATAGGCATTGGAAAATGCAGGGCTATAACGTGTAGATGAAGCACTAACAGGAGGCTTTTAAATTTTCATTCTAGTGTCCTTCGTTTGGGAGAAAAATGCAAAGGTACAATACAGTTTTTCCTTGCCGATATCTCTCTTTTGAAAAGAGATAGGCATTGGAAAATTCAGGGCTATAACGTGTAGATGAAGCACTAACAGGAGGCTTTAAAATTTTCATTCTAGTGTCCTTCGTTTGGGAGAAAAATGCAAAGGTACAATACAGCTTTTCCTTGCCGATATCTCTCTTTTGCAAAGAGATAGGCATTGGAAAATTCAGGGCTATAACGTGTAGATGAAGCACTAATAGGAGGCTTTAAAATTTTCATTCTAGTGTCCTTCGTTTGGGAGAAAAATGCAAAGGTACAATACAGCTTTTCCTTGCCGATATCTCTCTTTTGCAAAGAGATAGGCATTGGAAAATTCAGGGCTATAACGTGTAGATGAAGCACTAACAGGAGGCTTTAAAATTTTCATTCTAGTGTCTTTCGTTTGGGAGAAAAATGCAAAAGTACAATACAGCTTTTCCTTGCCAATATCTCTCTTTTGCAAAGAGCTAGGCATTGGAAAATTAAGGGCTATAACGTGTAGATGAAGCACTAACAGGAGGCTTTAAAATTTTCATTCTAGTGTCTTTCGTTTGGGAGAAAAATGCAAAGGTACAATACAGTTTTTCCTTGCCGATATCTCTCTTTTGCAAAGAGATAGGCATTGGAAAATTCAGGGCTATAACGTTTAGATGAAGCACTAACAGGAGGCTTTAAAATTTTCATTCTAGTGTCTTTCGTTTGGGAGAAAAATGCAAAGGTACAATACAGCTTTTCCTTGCCGATATCTCTCTTTTGCAAAGAGATAGGCATTTGAAAATTCAGGGCTATAACGTGTAGATGAAGCACTAACAGGAGGCTTTAAAATTTTCATTCTAGTGTCCTTCGTTTGGGAGAAAAATGCAAAGGTACATTACAGCTTTTCCTTGCCGATATCTCTCTTTTGCAAAGAGATAGGCATTGGAAAATTCAGGGCTATAACGTGTAGATGAAGCACTAACAGGAGGCTTTAAAATTTTCATTCTAGTGTCTTTCGTTTGGGAGAAAAATGCAAAGGTACAATACAGCTTTTCCTTGCCAATATCTCTCTTTTGCAAAGAGCTAGGCATTGGAAAATTCAGGGCTATAACGTGTAGATGAAGCACTAACAGGAGGCTTTAAAATTTTCATTCTAGTGTCTTTCGTTTGGGAGAAAAATGCAAAAGTACAATGCTGCTTTTCCTTGCCGATATCTCTCTTTTGCAAAGAGATAGGCATTGGAAAATTCAGGGCTATAACGTGTAGATGAAGCACTAACAGGAGGCTTTAAAATTTTCATTCTAGTGTCTTTCGTTTGGGAGAAAAATGCAAAAGTACAATGCTGCTTTTCCTTGCCGATATCTCTCTTTTGCAAAGAGATAGGCATTGAAAAATGCAGGGCTATAACATGTAGATGAAGCACTAACAGGAGGCTTTAAAATTTTCATTCTAGTGTCTTTCGTTTGGGAGAAAAATGCAAAAGTACAATGCTGCTTTTCCTTGCCGATATCTCTCTTTTGCAAAGAGATAGGCATTGGAAAATGCAGGGCTATAACGTGCAGATGAAGCACTAACAGGAGGCTTTAAAATTTTCATTCTAGTGTCTTTCGTTTGGGAGAAAAATGCAAAGGTACAATACAGCTTTTCCTTGCCAATATCTCTCTTTTGCAAAGAGCTAGGCATTGGAAAATGCAGGGCTATAACGTGTAGATGAAACACTAACAGGAGGCTTTACAATTTTCATTCTAGTGTCTTTCGTTTGGGAGAAAAATGCAAAGGTACAATGCTGCTTTTCCTTGCCGTTATCTCTCTTTTGCAAAGAGATAGGCATTGGAAAATGCAGGGCTATAACGTGTAGATGAAGCACTAACAGGAGGCTTTTAAATTTTCATTCTAGTGTCCTTCGTTTGGGAGAAAAATGCAAAGGTACAATACAGTTTTTCCTTGCCGATATCTCTCTTTTGAAAAGAGATAGGCATTGGAAAATTCAGGGCTATAACGTGTAGATGAAGCACTAACAGGAGGCTTTAAAATTTTCATTCTAGTGTCTTTCGTTTGGGAGAAAAATGCAAAGGTACAATACAGCTTTTCCTTACCAATATCTCTCTTTTGCAAAGAGCTAGGCATTGGAAAATTCAGGGCTATAACGTGTAGATGAAGCACTAACAGGAGGCTTTAAAAATTTCATTCTAGTGTCTTTCGTTTGGGAGAAAAATGCAAAGGTACAATACAGCTTTTCCTTGCCGATATCTCTCTTTTGCAAAGAGATAGGCATTGGAAAATGCAGGGCTATAACGTGTAGATGAAGCACTAACAGTAGGCTTTAAAAATTTCATTCTAGTGTCTTTCGTTTGGGAGAAAAATGCAAAGGTACAATACAGCTTTTCCTTGCCGATATCTCTCTTTTGCAAAGAGATAGGCATTGGAAAATTCAGGGCTATAACGTGTAGATGAAGCACTAACAGGAGGCTTTAAATTTTTCATTCTAGTGTCTTTCGTTTGGGAGAAAAATGCAAAGGTACAATACAGTTTTTCCTTGCCGATATCTCTCTTTTGCAAAGAGATAGGCATTGGAAAATTCAGGGCTATAACGTGTAGATGAAGCACTAACAGGAGGCTTTAAAATTTTCATTCTAGTGTCTTTCGTTTGGGAGAAAAATGCAAAGGTACAATACAGCATTTCCTTGCCGATATCTCTCTTTTGCAAAGAGATAGGCATTGGAAAATTCAGGGCTATTACGTGTAGATGAAGCACTAAAAGGAGGCTTTAAAATTTTCATTCTAGTGTCTTTCGTTTGGGAGAAAAATGTAAAAGTACAATGCAGCTTTTCCTTGCCGATATCTCTCTTTTGCAAAGAGATAGGCATTGGAAAATTCAGGGCTATAACGTGTAGATGAAGCACAAACAGGAGGCTTTAAAATTTTCATTCTAGTGTCTTTCGTTTGGGAGAAAAATGCAAAAGTACAATGCAGCTTTTCCTTGCCGATATCTCTCTTTTGCAAAGAGATAGGCATTGGAAAATTCAGGGCTATAACGTGTAGATGAAGCACTAAAAGGAGGCTTTAAAATTTTCATTCTAGTGTCCTTCGTTTGGGAGAAAAATGCAAAGGTACAATACAGCTTTTCCTTGCCGATATCTCTCTTTTGCAAAGAGATAGGCATTGGAAAATTCAGGGCTATAACGTGTAGATGAAGCACTAACAGGAGGCTTTAAAATTTTCATTCTAGTGTCTTTCGTTTGGGAGAAAAATGCAAAGGTACAATACAGCATTTCCTTGCCGATATCTCTCTTTTGCAAAGAGATAGGCATTGGAAAATTCAGGGGTATTACGTGTAGATGAAGCACTAAAAGGAGGCTTTAAAATTTTCATTCTAGTGTCTTTCG
Organism: Pseudophryne corroboree; assembly: GCF_028390025.1. Taxonomy (NCBI): domain Eukaryota; kingdom Metazoa; phylum Chordata; class Amphibia; order Anura; family Myobatrachidae; genus Pseudophryne; species Pseudophryne corroboree. Next base: position 842,301 of record NW_026968711.1, read on the forward strand.
TTTGGGAGAAAAATGTAAAAGTACAATGCAGCTTTTCCTTGCCGATATCTCTCTTTTGCAAAGAGATATGCATTGGAAAATTCAGGGCTATAACGTGTAGATGAAGCACTAACAGGAGGCTTTAAAATTTTCATTCTAGTGTCTTTCGTTTGGGAGAAAAATGTAAAAGTACAATGCAGCTTTTCCTTGCCGATATCTCTCTTTTGCAAAGAGATAGGCATTGGAAAATTCAGGGCTATAACGTGTATATGAAGCACTAACAGGAGGCTTTAAAATTTTCATTCTAGTGTCTTTCGTTTGGGAGAAAAATGCAAAGGTACAATACAGCTTTTCCTTGCCGATATCTCTCTTTTGCAAAGAGATAGGCATTGGAAAATTCAGGGCTATAACGTGTAGATGAAGCACTAACAGGAGGCTTTAAAATTTTCATTCTAGTGTCTTTCGTTTGGGAGAAAAATGCAAAGGTACAATACAGCTTTTCCTTGCCGATATCTCTCTTTTGCAAAGAGCTAGGCATTTGAAAATTCAGGGCTATAACGTGTAGATGAAGCACTAACAGTAGACTTTAAAATTTTCATTCTAGTGTCTTTTGTTTGGGAGAAAAATGCAAAGGTACAATACAGCTTTTCCTTGCCGATATCTCTCTTTTGCTAAGAGATAGGCATTGGAAAATTCAGGGCTATAACGTGTAGATGAAGCACTAAAAGGAGGCTTTAACATTTTCATTCTAGTGTCCTTCGTTTGGGAGAAAAATGCAAAGGTACAATACAGCTTTTCCTTGCCGATATCTCTCTTTTGCAAAGAGATAGGCATTGGAAAATTCAGGGCTATAACGTGTAGATGAAGCACTAACAGGAGGCTTTAAAATTTTCATTCTAGTGTCCTTCGTTTGGGCGAAAAATGCAAAGGTACAATACAGCTTTTCCTTGCCAATATCTCTCTTTTGCAAAGAGCTAGGCATTGGAAAATTCAGGGCTATAACGTGTAGATGAAGCACTAACAGGAGGCTTTAAAATTTTCATTCTAGTGTCTTTCGTTTGGGAGAAAAATGCAAAGGTACAATACAGCATTTCCTTGCCGATATCTCTCTTTTGCAAAGAGATAGGCATTGGAAAATTCAGCGCTATTACGTGTAGATGAAGCACTAAAAGGAGGCTTTAAAATTTTCATTCTAGTGTCTTTCGTTTGGGAGAAAAATGTAAAAGTACAATGCAGCTTTTCCTTGCCGATATCTCTCTTTTGCAAAGAGATAGGCATTGGAAAATTCAGGGCTATAACGTGTAGATGAAGCACTAACAGGAGGCTTTAAAATTTTCATTCTAGTGTCTTTCGTTTGGGAGAAAAATGTAAAAGTACAATGCAGCTTTTCCTTGCCGATATCTCTCTTTTGCAAAGAGATAGGCATTGGAAAATTCAGGGCTATAACGTGTATATGAAGCACTAACAGGAGGCTTTAAAATTTTCATTCTAGTGTCTTTCGTTTGGGAGAAAAATGCAAAGGTACAATACAGCTTTTCCTTGCCGATATCTCTCTTTTGCAAAGAGATAGGCATTGGAAAATTCAGGGCTATAACGTGTAGATGAAGCACTAAAAGGAGGCTTTAAAATTTTCATTCTAGTGTCCTTCGTTTGGGAGAAAAATGCAAAGGTACAATACAGCTTTTCCTTGCCGATATCTCTCTTTTGCAAAGAGATAGGCATTGGAAAATTCAGGGCTATAACGTGTAGATGAAGCACTAATAGGAGGCTTTAAAATTTTCATTCTAGTGTCCTTCGTTTGGGAGAAAAATGCAAAGGTACAATACAGCTTTTCCTTGCCGATATCTCTCTTTTGCAAAGAAATAGGCATTGGAAAATTCAGGGCTATAACGTGTAGATGAAGCACTAACAGGAGGCTTTAAAATTTTCATTCTAGTGTCTTTCGTTTGGGAGAAAAATGCAAAGGTACAATACAGCTTTTCCTTGCCGATATCTCTCTTTTGCAAAGAGCTAGGCATTGGAAAATTCAGGGCTATAACGTGTAGATGAAGCACTAACAGTAGACTTTAAAATTTTCATTCTAGTGTCTTTCGTTTGGGAGAAAAATGCAAAGGTACAATACAGCTTTTCCTTGCCAATATCTCTCTTTTGCAAAGAGCTAGGCATTGGAAAATTCAGGGCTATAACGTGTAGATAAAGCACTAACAGGAGGCTTTAAAATTTTCATTCTAGTGTCTTTCGTTTGGGAGAAAAATGCAAAAGTACAATGCTGCTTTTCCTTGCCGATATCTCTCTTTTGCAAAGAGATAGGCATTGGAAAATTCAGGGCTATAACGTGTAGATGAAGCACTAACAGTAGACTTTAAAATTTTCATTCTAGTGTCTTTCGTTTGGGAGAAAAATGCAAAGGTACAATACAGCTTTTCCTTGCCGATATCTCTCTTTTGCTAAGAGATAGGCATTGGAAAATTCAGGGCTATAACGTGTAGATGAAGCACTAAAAGGAGGCTTTAACATTTTCATTCTAGTGTCCTTCGTTTGGGAGAAAAATGCAAAGGTACAATACAGCTTTTCCTTGCCGATATCTCTCTTTTGCAAAGAGATAGGCATTGGAAAATTCAGGGCTATAACGTGTAGATGAAGCACTAACAGGAGGCTTTAAAATTTTCATTCTAGTGTCCTTCGTTTGGGAGAAAAATGCAAAGGTACAATACAGCTTTTCCTTGCCAATATCTCTCTTTTGCAAAGAGCTAGGCATTGGAAAATTCAGGGCTATAACGTGTAGATGAAGCACTAACAGGAGGCTTTAAAATTTTCATTCTAGTATCTTTCGTTTGGGAGAAAAATGCAAAGGTACAATACAGCATTTCCTTGCCGATATCTCTCTTTTGCAAAGAGATAGGCATTGGAAAATTCAGGGCTATTACGTGTAGATGAAGCACTAAAAGGAGGCTTTAAAATTTTCATTCTAGTGTCTTTCGTTTGGGAGAAAAATGTAAAAGTACAATGCAGCTTTTCCTTGCCGATATCTCTCTTTTGCAAAGAGATAGGCATTGGAAAATTCAGGGCTATAACGTGTAGATGAAGCACTAACAGGAGGCTTTAAAATTTTCATTCTAGTGTCTTTCGTTTGGGAGAAAAATGTAAAAGTACAATGCAGCTTTTCCTTGCCGATATCTCTCTTTTGCAAAGAGATAGGCATTGGAAAATTCAGGGCTATAACGTGTATATGAAGCACTAACAGGAGGCTTTAAAATTTTCATTCTAGTGTCTTTCGTTTGGGAGAAAAATGCAAAGGTACAATACAGCTTTTCCTTGCCGATATCTCTCTTTTGCTAAGAGATAGGCATTGGAAAATTCAGGGCTATAACGTGTAGATGAAGCACTAAAAGGAGGCTTTAAAATTTTCATTCTAGTGTCCTTCGTTTGGGAGAAAAATGCAAAGGTACAATACAGCTTTTCCTTGCCGATATCTCTCTTTTGCAAAGAGATAGGCATTGGAAAATTCAGGGCTATAACGTGTAGATGAAGCACTAATAGGAGGCTTTAAAATTTTCATTCTAGTGTCCTTCGTTTGGGAGAAAAATGCAAAGGTACAATACAGCTTTTCCTTGCCGATATCTCTCTTTTGCAAAGAAATAGGCATTGGAAAATTCAGGGCTATAACGTGTAGATGAAGCACTAACAGGAGGCTTTAAAATTTTCATTCTAGTGTCTTTCGTTTGGGAGAAAAATGCAAAGGTACAATACAGCTTTTCCTTGCCGATATCTCTCTTTTGCAAAGAGCTAGGCTTTGGAAAATTCAGGGCTATAACGTGTAGATGAAGCACTAACAGTAGACTTTAAAATTTTCATTCTAGTGTCTTTCGTTTGGGAGAAAAATGCAAAGGTACAATACAGCTTTTCCTTGCCAATATCTCTCTTTTGCAAAGAGCTAGGCATTGGAAAATTCAGGGCTATAACGTGTAGATAAAGCACTAACAGGAGGCTTTAAAATTTTCATTCTAGTGTCTTTCGTTTGGGAGAAAAATGCAAAAGTACAATGCTGCTTTTCCTTGCCGATATCTCTCTTTTGCAAAGAGATAGGCATTGGAAAATTCAGGGCTATAACGTGTAGATGAAGCACTAACAGGAGGCTTTAAAATTTTCATTCTAGTGTCCTTCGTTTGGGAGAAAAATGCAAAGGTACAATACAGCTTTTCCTTGCCAATATCTCTCTTTTGCAAAGAGCTAGGCATTGGAAAATTCAGGGCTATAACGTGTAGATGAAGCACTAACAGGAGGCTTTAAAATTTTCATTCTAGTGTCTTTCGTTTGGGAGAAAAATGCAAAGGTACAATACAGCATTTCCTTGCCGATATCTCTCTTTTGCAAAGAGATAGGCATTGGAAAATTCAGGGCTATTACGTGTAGATGAAGCACTAAAAGGAGGCTTTAAAATTTTCATTCTAGTGTCTTTCGTTTGGGAGAAAAATGTAAAAGTACAATGCAGCTTTTCCTTGCCGATATCTCTCTTTTGCAAAGAGATAGGCATTGGAAAATTCAGGGCTATAACGTGTAGATGAAGCACTAACAGGAGGCTTTAAAATTTTCATTCTAGTGTCTTTCGTTTGGGAGAAAAATGTAAAAGTACAATGCAGCTTTTCCTTGCCGATATCTCTCTTTTGCTAAGAGATAGGCATTGGAAAATTCAGGGCTATAACGTGTAGATGAAGCACTAAAAGGAGGCTTTAAAATTTTCATTCTAGTGTCCTTCGTTTGGGAGAAAAATGCAAAGGTACAATACAGCTTTTCCTTGCCGATATCTCTCTTTTGCAAAGAGATAGGCATTGGAAAATTCAGGGCTATAACGTGTAGATGAAGCACTAATAGGAGGCTTTAAAATTTTCATTCTAGTGTCCTTCGTTTGGGAGAAACATGCAAAGGTACAATACAGCTTTTCCTTGCCGATATCTCTCTTTTGCAAAGAGATAGGCATTGGAAAATTCAGGGCTATAACGTGTAGATGAAGCACTAACAGGAGGCTTTAAAATTTTCATTCTAGTGTCTTTCGTTTGGGAGAAAAATGCAAAGGTACAATACAGCTTTTCCTTGCCGATATCTCTCTTTTGCAAAGAGCTAGGCATTGGAAAATTCAGGGCTATAACGTGTAGATGAAGCACTAATAGGAGGCTTTAAAATTTTCATTCTAGTGTCTTTCGTTTGGGAGAAAAATGCAAAAGTACAATGCTGCTTTTCCTTGCCGATATCTCTCTTTTGCAAAGAGATAGGCATTGGAAAATGCAGGGCTATAACATGTAGATGAAGCACTAACAGGAGGCTTTAAAATTTTCATTCTAGTGTCTTTCGTTTGGGAGAAAAATGCAAAGGTACAATACAGCTTTTCCTTGCCAATATCTCTCTTTTGCAAAGAGCTAGGCATTGGAAAATGCAGGGCTATAACGTGTAGATGAAGCACTAACAGGAGGCTTTACAATTTTCATTCTAGTGTCTTTCGTTTGGGAGAAAAATGCAAAGGTACAATGCTGCTTTTCCTTGCCGATATCTCTCTTTTGCAAAGAGATAGGCATTGGAAAATGCAGGGCTATAACGTGTAGATGAAGCACTAACAGGAGGCTTTTAAATTTTCATTCTAGTGTCCTTCGTTTGGGAGAAAAATGCAAAGGTACAATACAGTTTTTCCTTGCCGATATCTCTCTTTTGAAAAGAGATAGGCATTGGAAAATTCAGGGCTATAACGTGTAGATGAAGCACTAACAGGAGGCTTTAAAATTTTCATTCTAGTGTCTTTCGTTTGGGAGAAAAATGCAAAGGTACAATACAGCTTTTCCTTGCCAATATCTCTCTTTTGCAAAGAGCTAGGCATTGGAAAATTCAGGGCTATAACGTGTAGATGAAGCACTAACAGGAGGCTTTAAAATTTTCATTCTAGTGTCTTTCGTTTGGGAGAAAAATGCAAAAGTACAATGCAGCTTTTCCTTGCCGATATCTCTCTTTTGCAAAGAGATAGGCATTGGAAAATGCAGGGCTATAACGTGTAGATGAAGCACTAACAGTAGGCTTTAAAAATTTCATTCTAGTGTCTTTCGTTTGGGAGAAAAATGCAAAAGTACAATGCAGCTTTTCCTTGCCGATATCTCTCTTTTGCAAAGAGATAGGCATTGGAAAATTCAGGGCTATAACGTGTAGATGAAGCACTAATAGGAGGCTTTAAAATTTTCATTCTAATGTCCTTCGTTTGGGAGAAAAATGCAAAGGTACAATACAGCTTTTCCTTGCCGATATCTCTCTTTTGCAAAGAGATAGGCATTGGAAAATTCAGGGCTATAACATGTAGATGAAGCACTAACAGGAGGCTTTAAAATTTTCATTCTAGTGTCTTTCGTTTGGGAGAAAAATGCAAAGGTACAATACAGCTTTTCCTTGCCGATATCTCTCTTTTGCAAAGAGATAGGCATTGGAAAATTCAGGGCTATAACGTGTAGATGAAGCACTAACAGGAGGCTTTAAAATTTTCATTCTAGTGTCCTTCGTTTGGGAGAAAAATGCAAAGGTACAATACAGCTTTTCCTTGCCGATATCTCTCTTTTGCAAAGAGATAGGCATTGGACAAATTCAGGGCTATAACGTGTAGATGAAGCACTAACAGGAGGCTTTAAAATTTTCATTCTAGTGTCTTTCGTTTGGGAGAAAAATGCAAAGGTACAATACAGCTTTTCCTTGCCGATATCTCTCTTTTGCAAAGAGCTAGGCATTGGAAAATTCAGGGCTATAACGTGTAGATGAAGCACTAACAGGAGGCTTTAAAATTTTCATTCTAGTGTCTTTCGTTTGGGAGAAAAATGCAAAGGTACAATACAGCTTTTCCTTGCCAATATCTCGATTTTGCAAAGAGCTAGGCATTGGAAAATTCAGGGCTATAACGTGTAGATGAAGCACTAACAGGAGGCTTTAAAATTTTCATTCTAGTGTCTTTCGTTTGGGAGAAAAATGCAAAGGTACAATACAGTTTTTCCTTGCCGATATCTCTCTTTTGCAAAGAGATAGGCATTGGAAAATTCAGGGCTATAACGTGTAGATGAAGCACTAACAGGAGGCTTTAAAATTTTCATTCTAGTGTCCTTCGTTTGGGAGAAAAATGCAAAGGTACAATACAGCTTTTCCTTGCCAATATCTCTCTTTTGCAAAGAGCTAGGCATTGGAAAATTCAGGGCTATACCGTGTAGATGAAGCACTAACAGGAGGCTTTTACATTTTCATTCTAGTGTCCTTCGTTTGGGAGAAAAATGCAAAGGTACAATACAGCTTTTCCTTGCCGATATCTCTCTTTTGCAAAGAGCTAGGCATTGGAAAATTCAGGGCTATAACGTGTAGATGAAGCACTAACAGGAGGCTTTAAAATTTTCATTCTAGTGTCTTTCGTTTGGGAGAAAAATGCAAAGGTACAATACAGCTTTTCCTTGCCGATATCTCTCTTTTGCAAAGAGCTAGGCATTGGAAAATTCAGGGCTATAACGTGTAGATGAAGCACTAACAGTAGACTTTAAAATTTTCATTCTAGTGTCTTTCGTTTGGGAGAAAAATGCAAAGGTACAATACAGCTTTTCCTTGCCAATATCTCTCTTTTGCAAAGAGCTAGGCATTGGAAAATTCAGGGCTATAACGTGTAGATTAAGCACTAACAGGAGGCTTTAAAATTTTCATTCTAGTGTCTTTCGTTTGGGAGAAAAATGCAAAGGTACAATACAGTTTTTCCTTGCCGATATCTCTCTTTTGCAAAGAGATAGGCATTGGAAAATTCAGGGCTATAACGTGTAGATGAAGCACTAACAGGAGGCTTTAAAATTTTCATTCTAGTGTCTTTCGTTTGGGAGAAAAATGCAAAGGTACAATACAGCTTTTCCTTGCCGATATCTCTCTTTTGCAAAGAGATAGGCATTTGAAAATTCAGGGCTATAACGTGTAGATGAAGCACTAACAGAAGGCTTTAAAATTTTCATTCTAGTGTCCTTCGTTTGGGAGAAAAATGCAAAGGTACAATACAGCTTTTCCTTGCCGATATCTCTCTTTTGCAAAGAGATAGGCATTGGAAAATTCAGGGCTATAACGTGTAGATGAAGCACTAATAGGAGGCTTTAAAATTTTCATTCTAGTGTCCTTCGTTTGGGAGAAACATGCAAAGGTACAATACAGCTTTTCCTTGCCGATATCTCTCTTTTGCAAAGAGCTAGGCATTGGAAAATTCAGGGCTATAACGTGTAGATGAAGCACTAATAGGAGGCTTTAAAATTTTCATTCTAGTGTCTTTCGTTTGGGAGAAAAATGCAAAAGTACAATGCTGCTTTTCCTTGCCGATATCTCTCTTTTGCAAAGAGATAGGCATTGGAAAATTCAGGGCTATAACGTGTAGATGAAGCACTAACAGGAGGCTTTAAAATTTTCATTCTAGTGTCCTTCGTTTGGGAGAAAAATGCAAAGGTACAATACAGCTTTTCCTTGCCAATATCTCTCTTTTGCAAAGAGCTAGGCATTGGAAAATTCAGGGCTATAACGTGTAGATGAAGCACTAACAGGAGGCTTTAAAATTTTCATTCTAGTGTCTTTCGTTTGGGAGAAAAATGCAAAGGTACAATACAGCTTTTCCTTGCCGATATCTCTCTTTTGCAAAGAGATAGGCATTTGAAAATTCAGGGCTATAACGTGTAGATGAAGCACTAACAGAAGGCTTTAAAATTTTCATTCTAGTGTCCTTCGTTTGGGAGAAAAATGCAAAGGTACAATACAGCTTTTCCTTGCCGATATCTCTCTTTTGCAAAGAGATAGGCATTGGAAAATTCAGGGCTATAACGTGTAGATGAAGCACTAATAGGAGGCTTTAAAATTTTCATTCTAGTGTCCTTCGTTTGGGAGAAACATGCAAAGGTACAATACAGCTTTTCCTTGCCGATATCTCTCTTTTGCAAAGAGATAGGCATTGGAAAATTCAGGGCTATAACGTGTAGATGAAGCACTAACAGGAGGCTTTAAAATTTTCATTCTAGTGTCTTTCGTTTGGGAGAAAAATGCAAAGGTACAATACAGCTTTTCCTTGCCAATATCTCTCTTGTGCAAAGAGCTAGGCATTGGAAAATTCAGGGCTATAACGTGTAGATGAAGCACTAACAGGAGGCTTTAAAATTTTCATTCTAGTGTCTTTCGTTTGGGAGAAAAATGCAAAGGTACAATACAGAATTTCCTTGCCGATATCTCTCTTTTGCAAAGAGATAGGCTTTGGAAAATTCAGGGCTATTACGTGTAGATGAAGCACTAAAAGGAGGCTTTAAAATTTTAATTCTAGTGTCTTTCGTTTGGGAGAAAAATGTAAAAGTACAATGCAGCTTTTCCTTGCCGATATCTCTCTTTTGCAAAGAGATAGGCATTGGAAAATTCAGGGCTATAACGTGTAGATGAAGCACTAACAGGAGGCTTTAAAATTTTCATTCTAGTGTCTTTCGTTTGGGAGAAAAATGTAAAAGTACAATGCAGCATTTCCTTGCCGATATCTCTCTTTTGCAAAGAGATAGGCATGAGAAAATTCAGGGCTATAACGTGTATATGAAGCACTAACAGGAGGCTTTAAAATTTTCATTCTAGTGTCTTTCGTTTGGGAGAAAAATGCAAAGGTACAATACAGCTTTTCCTTGCCGATATCTCTCTTTTGCTAAGAGATAGGCATTGGAAAATTCAGGGCTATAACGTGTAGATGAAGCACTAACAGGAGGCTTTAAAATTTTCATTCTAGTGTCCTTCGTTTGGGAGAAAAATGCAAAGGTACAATACAGCTTTTCCTTGCCGATATCTCTCTTTTGCAAAGAGATAGGCATTGGAAAATTCAGGGCTATAACGTGTAGATGAAGCACTAATAGGAGGCTTTAAAATTTTCATTCTAGTGTCCTTCGTTTGGGAGAAAAATGCAAAGGTACAATACAGCTTTTCCTTGCCGATATCTCTCTTTTGCAAAGAGATAGGCATTGGAAAATTCAGGGCTATAACGTGTAGATGAAGCACTAACAGTAGACTTTAAAATTTTCATTCTAGTGTCTTTCGTTTGGGAGAAAACTGCAAAGGTACAATACAGCTTTTCCTTGCCAATATCTCTCTTTTGCAAAGAGCTAGGCATTGGAAAATTAAGGGCTATAACGTGTAGATGAAGCACTAACAGGAGGCTTTAAAATTTTCATTCTAGTGTCTTTCGTTTGGGAGAAAAATGCAAAGGTACAATACAGTTTTTCCTTGCCGATATCTCTCTTTTGCAAAGAGATAGGCATTGGAAAATTCAGGGCTATAACGTTTAGATGAAGCACTAACAGGAGGCTTTAAAATTTTCATTCTAGTGTCTTTCGTTTGGGAGAAAAATGCAAAGGTACAATACAGCTTTTCCTTGCCGATATCTCTCTTTTGCAAAGAGATAGGCATTTGAAAATTCAGGGCTATAACGTGTAGATGAAGCACTAACAGGAGGCTTTAAAATTTTCATTCTAGTGTCCTTCGTTTGGGAGAAAAATGCAAAGGTACATTACAGCTTTTCCTTGCCGATATCTCTCTTTTGCAAAGAGATAGGCATTGGAAAATTCAGGGCTATAACGTGTAGATGAAGCACTAACAGGAGGCTTTAAAATTTTCATTCTAGTGTCTTTCGTTTGGGAGAAAAATGCAAAGGTACAATACAGCTTTTCCTTGCCAATATCTCTCTTTTGCAAAGAGCTAGGCATTGGAAAATGCAGGGCTATAACGTGTAGATGAAACACTAACAGGAGGCTTTACAATTTTCATTCTAGTGTCTTTCGTTTGGGAGAAAAATGCAAAGGTACAATGCTGCTTTTCCTTGCCGTTATCTCTCTTTTGCAAAGAGATAGGCATTGGAAAATGCAGGGCTATAACGTGTAGATGAAGCACTAACAGGAGGCTTTTAAATTTTCATTCTAGTGTCCTTCGTTTGGGAGAAAAATGCAAAGGTACAATACAGTTTTTCCTTGCCGATATCTTTTTTTTGAAAAGAGATAGGCATTGGAAAATTCAGGGCTATAACGTGTAGATGAAGCACTAACAGGAGGCTTTAAAATTTTCATTCTAGTGTCCTTCGTTTGGGAGAAAAATGCAAAAGTACAATGCTGCTTTTCCTTGCCGATATCTCTCTTTTGCAAAGAGATAGGCATTGGAAAATGCAGGGCTATAACGTGCAGATGAAGCACTAACAGGAGGCTTTAAAATTTTCATTCTAGTGTCTTTCGTTTGGGAGAAAAATGCAAAGGTACAATACAGCTTTTCCTTGCCAATATCTCTCTTTTGCAAAGAGCTAGGCAGTGGAAAATGCAGGGCTATAACGTGTAGATGAAACACTAACAGGAGGCTTTACAATTTTCATTCTAGTGTCTTTCGTTTGGGAGAAAAATGCAAAGGTACAATGCTGCTTTTCCTTGCCGTTATCTCTCTTTTGCAAAGAGATAGGCATTGGAAAATGCAGGGCTATAACGTGTAGATGAAGCACTAACAGGAGGCTTTTAAATTTTCATTCTAGTGTCCTTCGTTTGGGAGAAAAATGCAAAGGTACAATACAGTTTTTCCTTGCCGATATCTCTCTTTTGAAAAGAGATAGGCATTGGAAAATTCAGGGCTATAACGTGTAGATGAAGCACTAACAGGAGGCTTTAAAATTTTCATTCTAGTGTCCTTCGTTTGGGAGAAAAATGCAAAGGTACAATACAGCTTTTCCTTGCCGATATCTCTCTTTTGCAAAGAGATAGGCATTGGAAAATTCAGGGCTATAACGTGTAGATGAAGCACTAATAGGAGGCTTTAAAATTTTCATTCTAGTGTCCTTCGTTTGGGAGAAAAATGCAAAGGTACAATACAGCTTTTCCTTGCCGATATCTCTCTTTTGCAAAGAGATAGGCATTGGAAAATTCAGGGCTATAACGTGTAGATGAAGCACTAATAGGAGGCTTTAAAATTTTCATTCTAGTGTCCTTCGTTTGGGAGAAAAATGCAAAGGTACAATACAGCTTTTCCTTGCCAATATCTCTCTTTTGCAAAGAGCTAGGCATTGGAAAATTAAGGGCTATAACGTGTAGATGAAGCACTAACAGGAGGCTTTAAAATTTTCATTCTAGTGTCTTTCGTTTGGGAGAAAAATGCAAAGGTACAATACAGTTTTTCCTTGCCGATATCTCTCTTTTGCAAAGAGATAGGCATTGGAAAATTCAGGGCTATAACGTTTAGATGAAGCACTAACAGGAGGCTTTAAAATTTTCATTCTAGTGTCTTTCGTTTGGGAGAAAAATGCAAAGGTACAATACAGCTTTTCCTTGCCGATATCTCTCTTTTGCAAAGAGATAGGCATTTGAAAATTCAGGGCTATAACGTGTAGATGAAGCACTAACAGGAGGCTTTAAAATTTTCATTCTAGTGTCCTTCGTTTGGGAGAAAAATGCAAAGGTACATTACAGCTTTTCCTTGCCGATATCTCTCTTTTGCAAAGAGATAGGCATTGGAAAATTCAGGGCTATAACGTGTAGATGAAGCACTAACAGGAGGCTTTAAAATTTTCATTCTAGTGTCTTTCGTTTGGGAGAAAAATGCAAAGGTACAATACAGCTTTTCCTTGCCAATATCTCTCTTTTGCAAAGAGCTAGGCATTGGAAAATGCAGGGCTATAACGTGTAGATGAAACACTAACAGGAGGCTTTACAATTTTCATTCTAGTGTCTTTCGTTTGGGAGAAAAATGCAAAGGTACAATGCTGCTTTTCCTTGCCGTTATCTCTCTTTTGCAAAGAGATAGGCATTGGAAAATGCAGGGCTATAACGTGTAGATGAAGCACTAACAGGAGGCTTTTAAATTTTCATTCTAGTGTCCTTCGTTTGGGAGAAAAATGCAAAGGTACAATACAGTTTTTCCTTGCCGATATCTCTCTTTTGAAAAGAGATAGGCATTGGAAAATTCAGGGCTATAACGTGTAGATGAAGCACTAACAGGAGGCTTTAAAATTTTCATTCTAGTGTCCTTCGTTTGGGAGAAAAATGCAAAAGTACAATGCTGCTTTTCCTTGCCGATATCTCTCTTTTGCAAAGAGATAGGCATTGGAAAATGCAGGGCTATAACGTGCAGATGAAGCACTAACAGGAGGCTTTAAAATTTTCATTCTAGTGTCTTTCGTTTGGGAGAAAAATGCAAAGGTACAATACAGCTTTTCCTTGCCAATATCTCTCTTTTGCAAAGAGCTAGGCATTGGAAAATGCAGGGCTATAACGTGTAGATGAAACACTAACAGGAGGCTTTACAATTTTCATTCTAGTGTCTTTCGTTTGGGAGAAAAATGCAAAGGTACAATGCTGCTTTTCCTTGCCGTTATCTCTCTTTTGCAAAGAGATAGGCATTGGAAAATGCAGGGCTATAACGTGTAGATGAAGCACTAACAGGAGGCTTTTAAATTTTCATTCTAGTGTCCTTCGTTTGGGAGAAAAATGCAAAGGTACAATACAGTTTTTCCTTGCCGATATCTCTCTTTTGAAAAGAGATAGGCATTGGAAAATTCAGGGCTATAACGTGTAGATGAAGCACTAACAGGAGGCTTTAAAATTTTCATTCTAGTGTCCTTCGTTTGGGAGAAAAATGCAAAGGTACAATACAGCTTTTCCTTGCCGATATCTCTCTTTTGCAAAGAGATAGGCATTGGAAAATTCAGGGCTATAACGTGTAGATGAAGCACTAATAGGAGGCTTTAAAATTTTCATTCTAGTGTCCTTCGTTTGGGAGAAAAATGCAAAGGTACAATACAGCTTTTCCTTGCCGATATCTCTCTTTTGCAAAGAGATAGGCATTGGAAAATTCAGGGCTATAACGTGTAGATGAAGCACTAACAGGAGGCTTTAAAATTTTCATTCTAGTGTCTTTCGTTTGGGAGAAAAATGCAAAAGTACAATACAGCTTTTCCTTGCCAATATCTCTCTTTTGCAAAGAGCTAGGCATTGGAAAATTAAGGGCTATAACGTGTAGATGAAGCACTAACAGGAGGCTTTAAAATTTTCATTCTAGTGTCTTTCGTTTGGGAGAAAAATGCAAAGGTACAATACAGTTTTTCCTTGCCGATATCTCTCTTTTGCAAAGAGATAGGCATTGGAAAATTCAGGGCTATAACGTTTAGATGAAGCACTAACAGGAGGCTTTAAAATTTTCATTCTAGTGTCTTTCGTTTGGGAGAAAAATGCAAAGGTACAATACAGCTTTTCCTTGCCGATATCTCTCTTTTGCAAAGAGATAGGCATTTGAAAATTCAGGGCTATAACGTGTAGATGAAGCACTAACAGGAGGCTTTAAAATTTTCATTCTAGTGTCCTTCGTTTGGGAGAAAAATGCAAAGGTACATTACAGCTTTTCCTTGCCGATATCTCTCTTTTGCAAAGAGATAGGCATTGGAAAATTCAGGGCTATAACGTGTAGATGAAGCACTAACAGGAGGCTTTAAAATTTTCATTCTAGTGTCTTTCGTTTGGGAGAAAAATGCAAAGGTACAATACAGCTTTTCCTTGCCAATATCTCTCTTTTGCAAAGAGCTAGGCATTGGAAAATTCAGGGCTATAACGTGTAGATGAAGCACTAACAGGAGGCTTTAAAATTTTCATTCTAGTGTCTTTCGTTTGGGAGAAAAATGCAAAAGTACAATGCTGCTTTTCCTTGCCGATATCTCTCTTTTGCAAAGAGATAGGCATTGGAAAATTCAGGGCTATAACGTGTAGATGAAGCACTAACAGGAGGCTTTAAAATTTTCATTCTAGTGTCTTTCGTTTGGGAGAAAAATGCAAAAGTACAATGCTGCTTTTCCTTGCCGATATCTCTCTTTTGCAAAGAGATAGGCATTGAAAAATGCAGGGCTATAACATGTAGATGAAGCACTAACAGGAGGCTTTAAAATTTTCATTCTAGTGTCTTTCGTTTGGGAGAAAAATGCAAAAGTACAATGCTGCTTTTCCTTGCCGATATCTCTCTTTTGCAAAGAGATAGGCATTGGAAAATGCAGGGCTATAACGTGCAGATGAAGCACTAACAGGAGGCTTTAAAATTTTCATTCTAGTGTCTTTCGTTTGGGAGAAAAATGCAAAGGTACAATACAGCTTTTCCTTGCCAATATCTCTCTTTTGCAAAGAGCTAGGCATTGGAAAATGCAGGGCTATAACGTGTAGATGAAACACTAACAGGAGGCTTTACAATTTTCATTCTAGTGTCTTTCGTTTGGGAGAAAAATGCAAAGGTACAATGCTGCTTTTCCTTGCCGTTATCTCTCTTTTGCAAAGAGATAGGCATTGGAAAATGCAGGGCTATAACGTGTAGATGAAGCACTAACAGGAGGCTTTTAAATTTTCATTCTAGTGTCCTTCGTTTGGGAGAAAAATGCAAAGGTACAATACAGTTTTTCCTTGCCGATATCTCTCTTTTGAAAAGAGATAGGCATTGGAAAATTCAGGGCTATAACGTGTAGATGAAGCACTAACAGGAGGCTTTAAAATTTTCATTCTAGTGTCTTTCGTTTGGGAGAAAAATGCAAAGGTACAATACAGCTTTTCCTTACCAATATCTCTCTTTTGCAAAGAGCTAGGCATTGGAAAATTCAGGGCTATAACGTGTAGATGAAGCACTAACAGGAGGCTTTAAAAATTTCATTCTAGTGTCTTTCGTTTGGGAGAAAAATGCAAAGGTACAATACAGCTTTTCCTTGCCGATATCTCTCTTTTGCAAAGAGATAGGCATTGGAAAATGCAGGGCTATAACGTGTAGATGAAGCACTAACAGTAGGCTTTAAAAATTTCATTCTAGTGTCTTTCGTTTGGGAGAAAAATGCAAAGGTACAATACAGCTTTTCCTTGCCGATATCTCTCTTTTGCAAAGAGATAGGCATTGGAAAATTCAGGGCTATAACGTGTAGATGAAGCACTAACAGGAGGCTTTAAATTTTTCATTCTAGTGTCTTTCGTTTGGGAGAAAAATGCAAAGGTACAATACAGTTTTTCCTTGCCGATATCTCTCTTTTGCAAAGAAATAGGCATTGGAAAATTCAGGGCTATAACGTGTAGATGAAGCACTAACAGGAGGCTTTAAAATTTTCATTCTAGTGTCTTTCGTTTGGGAGAAAAATGCAAAGGTACAATACAGCTTTTCCTTGCCGATATCTCTCTTTTGCAAAGAGCTAGGCTTTGGAAAATTCAGGGCTATAACGTGTAGATGAAGCACTAACAGTAGACTTTAAAATTTTCATTCTAGTGTCTTTCGTTTGGGAGAAAAATGCAAAGGTACAATACAGCTTTTCCTTGCCAATATCTCTCTTTTGCAAAGAGCTAGGCATTGGAAAATTCAGGGCTATAACGTGTAGATAAAGCACTAACAGGAGGCTTTAAAATTTTCATTCTAGTGTCTTTCGTTTGGGAGAAAAATGCAAAAGTACAATGCTGCTTTTCCTTGCCGATATCTCTCTTTTGCAAAGAGATAGGCATTGGAAAATTCAGGGCTATAACGTGTAGATGAAGCACTAACAGGAGGCTTTAAAATTTTCATTCTAGTGTCCTTCGTTTGGGAGAAAAATGCAAAGGTACAATACAGCTTTTCCTTGCCAATATCTCTCTTTTGCAAAGAGCTAGGCATTGGAAAATTCAGGGCTATAACGTGTAGATGAAGCACTAACAGGAGGCTTTAAAATTTTCATTCTAGTGTCTTTCGTTTGGGAGAAAAATGCAAAGGTACAATACAGCATTTCCTTGCCGATATCTCTCTTTTGCAAAGAGATAGGCATTGGAAAATTCAGGGCTATTACGTGTAGATGAAGCACTAAAAGGAGGCTTTAAAATTTTCATTCTAGTGTCTTTCGTTTGGGAGAAAAATGTAAAAGTACAATGCAGCTTTTCCTTGCCGATATCTCTCTTTTGCAAAGAGATAGGCATTGGAAAATTCAGGGCTATAACGTGTAGATGAAGCACTAACAGGAGGCTTTAAAATTTTCATTCTAGTGTCTTTCGTTTGGGAGAAAAATGTAAAAGTACAATGCAGCTTTTCCTTGCCGATATCTCTCTTTTGCTAAGAGATAGGCATTGGAAAATTCAGGGCTATAACGTGTAGATGAAGCACTAAAAGGAGGCTTTAAAATTTTCATTCTAGTGTCCTTCGTTTGGGAGAAAAATGCAAAGGTACAATACAGCTTTTCCTTGCCGATATCTCTCTTTTGCAAAGAGATAGGCATTGGAAAATTCAGGGCTATAACGTGTAGATGAAGCACTAATAGGAGGCTTTAAAATTTTCATTCTAGTGTCCTTCGTTTGGGAGAAACATGCAAAGGTACAATACAGCTTTTCCTTGCCGATATCTCTCTTTTGCAAAGAGATAGGCATTGGAAAATTCAGGGCTATAACGTGTAGATGAAGCACTAACAGGAGGCTTTAAAATTTTCATTCTAGTGTCTTTCGTTTGGGAGAAAAATGCAAAGGTACAATACAGCTTTTCCTTGCCGATATCTCTCTTTTGCAAAGAGCTAGGCATTGGAAAATTCAGGGCTATAACGTGTAGATGAAGCACTAATAGGAGGCTTTAAAATTTTCATTCTAGTGTCTTTCGTTTGGGAGAAAAATGCAAAAGTACAATGCTGCTTTTCCTTGCCGATATCTCTCTTTTGCAAAGAGATAGGCATTGGAAAATGCAGGGCTATAACATGTAGATGAAGCACTAACAGGAGGCTTTAAAATTTTCATTCTAGTGTCTTTCGTTTGGGAGAAAAATGCAAAGGTACAATACAGCTTTTCCTTGCCAATATCTCTCTTTTGCAAAGAGCTAGGCATTGGAAAATGCAGGGCTATAACGTGTAGATGAAGCACTAACAGGAGGCTTTACAATTTTCATTCTAGTGTCTTTCGTTTGGGAGAAAAATGCAAAGGTACAATGCTGCTTTTCCTTGCCGATATCTCTCTTTTGCAAAGAGATAGGCATTGGAAAATGCAGGGCTATAACGTGTAGATGAAGCACTAACAGGAGGCTTTTAAATTTTCATTCTAGTGTCCTTCGTTTGGGAGAAAAATGCAAAGGTACAATACAGTTTTTCCTTGCCGATATCTCTCTTTTGAAAAGAGATAGGCATTGGAAAATTCAGGGCTATAACGTGTAGATGAAGCACTAACAGGAGGCTTTAAAATTTTCATTCTAGTGTCTTTCGTTTGGGAGAAAAATGCAAAGGTACAATACAGCTTTTCCTTGCCAATATCTCTCTTTTGCAAAGAGCTAGGCATTGGAAAATTCAGGGCTATAACGTGTAGATGAAGCACTAACAGGAGGCTTTAAAATTTTCATTCTAGTGTCTTTCGTTTGGGAGAAAAATGCAAAAGTACAATGCAGCTTTTCCTTGCCGATATCTCTCTTTTGCAAAGAGATAGGCATTGGAAAATGCAGGGCTATAACGTGTAGATGAAGCACTAACAGTAGGCTTTAAAAATTTCATTCTAGTGTCTTTCGTTTGGGAGAAAAATGCAAAAGTACAATGCAGCTTTTCCTTGCCGATATCTCTCTTTTGCAAAGAGATAGGCATTGGAAAATTCAGGGCTATAACGTGTAGATGAAGCACTAATAGGAGGCTTTAAAATTTTCATTCTAATGTCCTTCGTTTGGGAGAAAAATGCAAAGGTACAATACAGCTTTTCCTTGCCGATATCTCTCTTTTGCAAAGAGATAGGCATTGGAAAATTCAGGGCTATAACGTGTAGATGAAGCACTAACAGGAGGCTTTAAATTTTTCATTCTAGTGTCTTTCGTTTGGGAGAAAAATGCAAAGGTACAATACAGCTTTTCCTTGCCGATATCTCTCTTTTGCAAAGAGATAGGCATTGGAAAATTCAGGGCTATAACGTGTAGATGAAGCACTAACAGGAGGCTTTAAAATTTTCATTCTAGTGTCCTTCGTTTGGGAGAAAAATGCAAAGGTACAATACAGCTTTTCCTTGCCGATATCTCTCTTTTGCAAAGAGATAGGCATTGGACAAATTCAGGGCTATAACGTGTAGATGAAGCACTAACAGGAGGCTTTAAAATTTTCATTCTAGTGTCTTTCGTTTGGGAGAAAAATGCAAAGGTACAATACAGCTTTTCCTTGCCAATATCTCTCTTTTGCAAAGAGCTAGGCATTGGAAAATTCAGGGCTATAACGTGTAGATGAAGCACTAACAGGAGGCTTTAAAATTTTCATTCTAGTGTCTTTCGTTTGGGAGAAAAATGCAAAAGTACAATGCAGCTTTTCCTTGCCGATATCTCTCTTTTGCAAAGAGATAGGCATTGGAAAATGCAGGGCTATAACGTGTAGATGAAGCACTAACAGTAGGCTTTAAAAATTTCATTCTAGTGTCTTTCGTTTGGGAGAAAAATGCAAAAGTACAATGCAGCTTTTCCTTGCCGATATCTCTCTTTTGCAAAGAGATAGGCATTGGAATATTCAGGGCTATAACGTGTAGATGAAGCACTAATAGGAGGCTTTAAAATTTTCATTCTAATGTCCTTCGTTTGGGAGAAAAATGCAAAGGTACAATACAGCTTTTCCTTGCCGATATCTCTCTTTTGCAAAGAGATAGGCATTGGAAAATTCAGGGCTATAACGTGTAGATGAAGCACTAACAGGAGGCTTTAAATTTTTCATTCTAGTGTCTTTCGTTTGGGAGAAAAATGCAAAGGTACAATACAGTTTTTCCTTGCCGATATCTCTCTTTTGCAAAGAAATAGGCATTGGAAAATTCAGGGCTATAACGTGTAGATGAAGCACTAACAGGAGGCTTTAAAATTTTCATTCTAGTGTCTTTCGTTTGGGAGAAAAATGCAAAGGTACAATACAGCTTTTCCTTGCCGATATCTCTCTTTTGCAAAGAGCTAGGCTTTGGAAAATTCAGGGCTATAACGTGTAGATGAAGCACTAACAGTAGACTTTAAAATTTTCATTCTAGTGTCTTTCGTTTGGGAGAAAAATGCAAAGGTACAATACAGCTTTTCCTTGCCAATATCTCTCTTTTGCAAAGAGCTAGGCATTGGAAAATTCAGGGCTATAACGTGTAGATAAAGCACTAACAGGAGGCTTTAAAATTTTCATTCTAGTGTCTTTCGTTTGGGAGAAAAATGCAAAAGTACAATGCTGCTTTTCCTTGCCGATATCTCTCTTTTGCAAAGAGATAGGCATTGGAAAATTCAGGGCTATAACGTGTAGATGAAGCACTAACAGGAGGCTTTAAAATTTTCATTCTAGTGTCCTTCGTTTGGGAGAAAAATGCAAAGGTACAATACAGCTTTTCCTTGCCAATATCTCTCTTTTGCAAAGAGCTAGGCATTGGAAAATTCAGGGCTATAACGTGTAGATGAAGCACTAACAGGAGGCTTTAAAATTTTCATTCTAGTGTCTTTCGTTTGGGAGAAAAATGCAAAGGTACAATACAGCATTTCCTTGCCGATATCTCTCTTTTGCAAAGAGATAGGCATTGGAAAATTCAGGGCTATTACGTGTAGATGAAGCACTAAAAGGAGGCTTTAAAATTTTCATTCTAGTGTCTTTCGTTTGGGAGAAAAATGTAAAAGTACAATGAAGCTTTTCCTTGCCGATATCTCTCTTTTGCAAAGAGATAGGCATTGGAAAATTCAGGGCTATAACGTGTAGATGAAGCACTAACAGGAGGCTTTAAAATTTTCATTCTAGTGTCTTTCGTTTGGGAGAAAAATGTAAAAGTACAATGCAGCTTTTCCTTGCCGATATCTCTCTTTTGCTAAGAGATAGGCATTGGAAAATTCAGGGCTATAACGTGTAGATGAAGCACTAAAAGGAGGCTTTAAAATTTTCATTCTAGTGTCCTTCGTTTGGGAGAAAAATGCAAAGGTACAATACAGCTTTTCCTTGCCGATATCTCTCTTTTGCAAAGAGATAGGCATTGGAAAATTCAGGGCTATAACGTGTAGATGAAGCACTAATAGGAGGCTTTAAAATTTTCATTCTAGTGTCCTTCGTTTGGGAGAAACATGCAAAGGTACAATACAGCTTTTCCTTGCCGATATCTCTCTTTTGCAAAGAGATAGGCATTGGAAAATTCAGGGCTATAACGTGTAGATGAAGCACTAACAGGAGGCTTTAAAATTTTCATTCTAGTGTCTTTCGTTTGGGAGAAAAATGCAAAGGTACAATACAGCTTTTCCTTGCCGATATCTCTCTTTTGCAAAGAGCTAGGCATTGGAAAATTCAGGGCTATAACGTGTAGATGAAGCACTAATAGGAGGCTTTAAAATTTTCATTCTAGTGTCTTTCGTTTGGGAGAAAAATGCAAAAGTACAATGCTGCTTTTCCTTGCCGATATCTCTCTTTTGCAAAGAGATAGGCATTGGAAAATGCAGGGCTATAACATGTAGATGAAGCACTAACAGGAGGCTTTAAAATTTTCATTCTAGTGTCTTTCGTTTGGGAGAAAAATGCAAAGGTACAATACAGCTTTTCCTTGCCAATATCTCTCTTTTGCAAAGAGCTAGGCATTGGAAAATGCAGGGCTATAACGTGTAGATGAAGCACTAACAGGAGGCTTTACAATTTTCATTCTAGTGTCTTTCGTTTGGGAGAAAAATGCAAAGGTACAATGCTGCTTTTCCTTGCCGATATCTCTCTTTTGCAAAGAGATAGGCATTGGAAAATGCAGGGCTATAACGTGTAGATGAAGCACTAACAGGAGGCTTTTAAATTTTCATTCTAGTGTCCTTCGTTTGGGAGAAAAATGCAAAGGTACAATACAGTTTTTCCTTGCCGATATCTCTCTTTTGAAAAGAGATAGGCATTGGAAAATTCAGGGCTATAACGTGTAGATGAAGCACTAACAGGAGGCTTTAAAATTTTCATTCTAGTGTCTTTCGTTTGGGAGAAAAATGCAAAGGTACAATACAGCTTTTCCTTGCCAATATCTCTCTTTTGCAAAGAGCTAGGCATTGGAAAATTCAGGGCTATAACGTGTAGATGAAGCACTAACAGGAGGCTTTAAAATTTTCATTCTAGTGTCTTTCGTTTGGGAGAAAAATGCAAAAGTACAATGCAGCTTTTCCTTGCCGATATCTCTCTTTTGCAAAGAGATAGGCATTGGAAAATGCAGGGCTATAACGTGTAGATGAAGCACTAACAGTAGGCTTTAAAAATTTCATTCTAGTGTCTTTCGTTTGGGAGAAAAATGCAAAAGTACAATGCAGCTTTTCCTTGCCGATATCTCTCTTTTGCAAAGAGATAGGCATTGGAAAATTCAGGGCTATAACGTGTAGATGAAGCACTAATAGGAGGCTTTAAAATTTTCATTCTAATGTCCTTCGTTTGGGAGAAAAATGCAAAGGTACAATACAGCTTTTCCTTGCCGATATCTCTCTTTTGCAAAGAGATAGGCATTGGAAAATTCAGGGCTATAACATG
Source organism: Pseudophryne corroboree (assembly GCF_028390025.1). Classification (NCBI taxonomy): domain Eukaryota; kingdom Metazoa; phylum Chordata; class Amphibia; order Anura; family Myobatrachidae; genus Pseudophryne; species Pseudophryne corroboree. Next base: position 864,748 of record NW_026968711.1, read on the forward strand.
TAGATGAAGCACTAACAGGAGGCTTTAAAATTTTCATTCTAGTGTCTTTCGTTTGGGAGAAAAATGCAAAGGTACAATACAGCTTTTCCTTGCCGATATCTCTCTTTTGCAAAGAGATAGGCATTGGAAAATTCAGGGCTATAACGTGTAGATGAAGCACTAACAGGAGGCTTTAAAATTTTCATTCTAGTGTCCTTCGTTTGGGAGAAAAATGCAAAGGTACAATACAGCTTTTCCTTGCCGATATCTCTCTTTTGCAAAGAGATAGGCATTGGACAAATTCAGGGCTATAACGTGTAGATGAAGCACTAACAGGAGGCTTTAAAATTTTCATTCTAGTGTCTTTCGTTTGGGAGAAAAATGCAAAGGTACAATACAGCTTTTCCTTGCCGATATCTCTCTTTTGCAAAGAGCTAGGCATTGGAAAATTCAGGGCTATAACGTGTAGATGAAGCACTAACAGGAGGCTTTAAAATTTTCATTCTAGTGTCTTTCGTTTGGGAGAAAAATGCAAAGGTACAATACAGCTTTTCCTTGCCAATATCTCGATTTTGCAAAGAGCTAGGCATTGGAAAATTCAGGGCTATAACGTGTAGATGAAGCACTAACAGGAGGCTTTAAAATTTTCATTCTAGTGTCTTTCGTTTGGGAGAAAAATGCAAAGGTACAATACAGTTTTTCCTTGCCGATATCTCTCTTTTGCAAAGAGATAGGCATTGGAAAATTCAGGGCTATAACGTGTAGATGAAGCACTAACAGGAGGCTTTAAAATTTTCATTCTAGTGTCCTTCGTTTGGGAGAAAAATGCAAAGGTACAATACAGCTTTTCCTTGCCAATATCTCTCTTTTGCAAAGAGCTAGGCATTGGAAAATTCAGGGCTATACCGTGTAGATGAAGCACTAACAGGAGGCTTTTACATTTTCATTCTAGTGTCCTTCGTTTGGGAGAAAAATGCAAAGGTACAATACAGCTTTTCCTTGCCGATATCTCTCTTTTGCAAAGAGCTAGGCATTGGAAAATTCAGGGCTATAACGTGTAGATGAAGCACTAACAGGAGGCTTTAAAATTTTCATTCTAGTGTCTTTCGTTTGGGAGAAAAATGCAAAGGTACAATACAGTTTTTCCTTGCCGATATCTCTCTTTTGCAAAGAGATAGGCATTGGAAAATTCAGGGCTATAACGTGTAGATGAAGCACTAACAGGAGGCTTTAAAATTTTCATTCTAGTGTCCTTCGTTTGGGAGAAAAATGCAAAGGTACAATACAGCTTTTCCTTGCCAATATCTCTCTTTTGCAAAGAGCTAGGCATTGGAAAATTCAGGGCTATACCGTGTAGATGAAGCACTAACAGGAGGCTTTTACATTTTCATTCTAGTGTCCTTCGTTTGGGAGAAAAATGCAAAGGTACAATACAGCTTTTCCTTGCCGATATCTCTCTTTTGCAAAGAGATAGGCATTGGAAAATTCAGGGCTATAACGTGTAGATGAAGCACTAACAGGAGGCTTTAAAATTTTCATTCTAGTGTCTTTCGTTTGGGAGAAAAATGCAAAGGTACAATACAGCTTTTCCTTGCCGATATCTCTCTTTTGCAAAGAGATAGGCATTTGAAAATTCAGGGCTATAACGTATAGATGAAGCACTAACAGGAGGCTTTAAAATTTTCATTCTAGTGTCCTTCGTTTGGGAGAAAAATGCAAAGGTACAATACAGCTTTTCCTTGCCGATATCTCTCTTTTGCAAAGAGATAGGCATTGGAAAATTCAGGGCTATAACGTGTAGATGAAGCACTAATAGGAGGCTTTAAAATTTTCATTCTAGTGTCCTTCGTTTGGGAGAAAAATGCAAAGGTCCAATACAGCTTTTCCTTGCCGATATCTCTCTTTTGCAAAGAGATAGGCATTGGAAAATTCAGGGCTATAACGTGTAGATGAAGCACTAACAGGAGGCTTTAAAATTTTCATTCTAGTGTCTTTCGTTTGGGAGAAAAATGCAAAGGTACAATACAGCTTTTCCTTGCCGATATCTCTCTTTTGCAAAGAGCTAGGCATTGGAAAATTCAGGGCTATAACGTGTAGATGAAGCACTAATAGGAGGCTTTAAAATTTTCATTCTAATGTCCTTCGTTTGGGAGAAAAATGCAAAGGTACAATACAGCTTTTCCTTGTCGATATCTCTCTTTTGCAAAGAGATAGGCATTGGAAAATTCAGGGCTATAACGTGTATATGAAGCACTAACAGGAGGCTTTAAAATTTTCATTCTAGTGTCTTTCGTTTGGGAGAAAAATGCAAAGGTACAATACAGCTTTTCCTTGCCGATATCTCTCTTTTGCAAAGAGCTAGGCATTGGAAAATTCAGGGCTATAACGTGTAGATGAAGCTCTAACAGTAGACTTTAAAATTTTCATTCTAGTGTCTTTCGTTTGGGAGAAAAATGCAAAGGTACAATACAGCTTTTCCTTGCCAATATCTCTCTTTTGCAAAGAGCTAGGCATTGGAAAATTCAGGGCTATACCGTGTAGATGAAGCACTAACAGGAGGCTTTTACATTTTCATTCTAGTGTCCTTCGTTTGGGAGAAAAATGCAAAGGTACAATACAGCTTTTCCTTGCCGATATCTCTCTTTTGCAAAGAGATAGGCATTGGAAAATTCAGGGCTATAACGTGTAGATGAAGCACTAACAGGAGGCTTTAAAATTTTCATTCTAGTGTCTTTCGTTTGGGAGAAAAATGCAAAGGTACAATACAGCTTTTCCTTGCCGATATCTCTCTTTTGCAAAGAGATAGGCATTTGAAAATTCAGGGCTATAACGTATAGATGAAGCACTAACAGGAGGCTTTAAAATTTTCATTCTAGTGTCCTTCGTTTGGGAGAAAAATGCAAAGGTACAATACAGCTTTTCCTTGCCGATATCTCTCTTTTGCAAAGAGATAGGCATTGGAAAATTCAGGGCTATAACGTGTAGATGAAGCACTAATAGGAGGCTTTAAAATTTTCATTCTAGTGTCCTTCGTTTGGGAGAAAAATGCAAAGGTACAATACAGCTTTTCCTTGCCGATATCTCTCTTTTGCAAAGAGATAGGCATTGGAAAATTCAGGGCTATAACGTGTAGATGAAGCACTAACAGGAGGCTTTAAAATTTTCATTCTAGTGTCTTTCGTTTGGGAGAAAAATGCAAAGGTACAATACAGCTTTTCCTTGCCGATATCTCTCTTTTGCAAAGAGCTAGGCATTGGAAAATTCAGGGCTATAACGTGTAGATGAAGCACTAATAGGAGGCTTTAAAATTTTCATTCTAATGTCCTTCGTTTGGGAGAAAAATGCAAAGGTACAATACAGCTTTTCCTTGTCGATATCTCTCTTTTGCAAAGAGATAGGCATTGGAAAATTCAGGGCTATAACGTGTATATGAAGCACTAACAGGAGGCTTTAAAATTTTCATTCTAGTGTCTTTCGTTTGGGAGAAAAATGCAAAGGTACAATACAGCTTTTCCTTGCCGATATCTCTCTTTTGCAAAGAGCTAGGCATTGGAAAATTCAGGGCTATAACGTGTAGATGAAGCTCTAACAGTAGACTTTAAAATTTTCATTCTAGTGTCTTTCGTTTGGGAGAAAAATGCAAAGGTACAATACAGCTTTTCCTTGCCAATATCTCTCTTTTGCAAAGAGCTAGGCATTGGAAAATTCAGGGCTATAACGTGTAGATGAAGCACTAACAGGAGGCTTTAAAATTTTCATTCTAGTGTCTTTCGTTTGGGAGAAAAATGCAAAGGTACAATACAGCTTTTCCTTGCCGATATCTCTCTTTTGCAAAGAGATAGGTATTGGAAAATTCAGGGCTATAACGTGTAGATGAAGCACTAACAGGAGGCTTTAAAATTTTCATTCTAGTGTCTTTCGTTTGGGAGAAAAATCAGCTTGAATGCTTCAGGGGCTGGGGCATAGCCAACATGAGCCCCACACCGAAGGAGGGTGGAGGTGTTTAATGCAAACTAGGGGTCAGACAAGCGCCGCAAAAGGCCACCATGCCCTGCACGCCCCTTTTCTGTTTTCATATGCAGACGAGGGTTGAAGCCAACTTTGACCCACTGCTTGGATGACATCACCATATGCAAATCCATCTGCGGCAGGCCTTCCCCCAGGAATGCTTGCACTAGTTGTTGCATTTGGTTTGTTGTTTGGGGGTGCTTCAGTATTAGGCAGCCTTCTGCCCTCCCATGTTCATCTGAAAATATGTGTTCTCCCTGCAGTTGTTGTCCCCAGATGAGAGTTCCCTTGTGCTGCCTCAGTTGAATCTCCTTAACTTGACAGAGATGTGCCTGAGCAGCGGCCCTCCCCAGCTCTATCCCAAATCATACTTATTTTGCATAGGAGATACCATGGTCATGAAGATTATTCTCCCAGGGTGAGGTTCATTCATTGCATTCTGGGTATGCTGACCCCTGTGATTTCCCCAAATGTGGGAAACTCGACTGCTTTATTTGTGGTAGTGGGGGACTGTGTTTGTGTTTTCCTCTGGTCAGCTCTGGTAAAAGTCAGATTTCTTTGTTTCAGAGCCTTGTTCTTCTTTTGAGAGTTCCCTTGTGCTAGTTCTTCAGAACGAACAAATCTTTTGCCTTTTACTAAAGATTTCCGTGGAGAGGAGCAAAACTGAGTTTTATCTCAATTTTTGCATGCCCCGTCTTATTGGGGTTTCTTTTATCAGTTTAAAGATAGAACGAGTGTGCTTTAATGTAAGCTCATTTGCGTAGAAATGACAGTAAATGTTTGTTTCTTTTCAAACAGAACTTTCTTGACTATACTAATTGCTTGAAAGATCTGGGAGCACATGGAAAAGAGTACAAACCATGTTTATAGCAAGGGGAAGCCTGGTGAGAAATCTGCTTTCTTTCTTTCAAATTGGGTGCTCACTTTGAGCTGAATGAGGACTGCTGGCATGGCACTCAGGCGACAGGTAGAATCTTGGTCATGCTGTGGTTTCTCTTCAGAACGAACAAATCTTTCGCCTTTTACTAAAGATTTCCGTGGAGAGGAGCAAAACTGAGTTTTATCTCAATTTTTGCATGCCCCATCTTATTGGGGTTTTATTTTATTGGTTTAAAGATAGAACGAGTGTGCTTTAATGTAAGCTCATTTGCATAGAAATGACAGTAAATGTTTGTTTCTTTTCAAACAGAACTTTCTTGACCACACTAATTGTTTGAAAGATCTGGGAGCACATGGAAAAGAGTACAAACCATGTTTATAGCAAGGGGAAGCCTGGTGAGAAATCTGCTTTCTTTCATTCAAATTGGGTGCTCACTTTGAGCTGAATGAGAACTGCTGGCATGGCACTCAGGCGACAGGTGGAATCTTGGTCATGCTCTGGTTTCTCTTCAGAACTAACAAATATTTCGCCTTTTATTAAAGATTTCCGTGGAGAGGAGCAAAACTGAGTTTTATCTCAATTTTTGCATGCCCCATATTATTGGGGTTTCTTTTATCAGTTTAAAGACAGAACGAGTGTGCTTTCTTGTTAGCTTTAATGTAAGTTTATTTGCATAACAATGACAGTAAATGTTTGTTTCTTTTCAAACAGAACTTTCTTGACCATGCTACTTGCTTGAAAGATCTGGGAGCACATGGAAAACAGTACAAACCATGCAGTATCACAAGAGCCTTTATTTGATCTTTCATGAAGATAGAGCAGAATTGAGGACACGTCAACAATTTCTGCCGAAGGTGGTTCATCTTTCCACATGGTGCCTTTGGCCACTGACACCTTCGTTGAGTCAAAGTCTCTGGCTGTGGTCAGAACTTTGAAAATTTATGTCACCAGAACGGTTCAGATTAGGAAAACAGAGGCTCTGTTTGTCCTGTATGCTCCCAACATGATTGGGTGTCCTGCTTCCATGCAGACCATTATGCGCTGGATCTGTGGTAAAATTCAGCATGCTCATTCCACGGCAGGATTGCCGTTACTGAATTAGGTGAAGACCCATTCTACTAGAAAGGTGGGTTCATCCTGGGCAGCTGGTCGGGGAGTCTCGGCATTGCAACTTTGCCGAGCAGCTATTTAGTAAACACTTTTGCTAAGTTTTACAAGTTTGATACCTTGGCTGATGATAACCTCAAGTTGGGTCATTCGGTGCTGCAGAGTCGTACGCACTCTCCCACCCGTTCAAGAGCTTTGGTATAACCCCATGGTTCTTAATGTGACCCCAGCATCCTCTAGGTCGTATGAGAAAATAGGATTTTAATACCTACCGGTAAATCCTTTTCTCTTAGTACGTAGAGGATGCTGGGCACCCGTCCCAGTCCATACTGTGTCTGCAGTTATTACTTGTGGTTATACACATGTTGTGTTACGGTTCTGGTCAGCTTTTTGCTGCAATTGTTCATGCCGTTGGCTTGTGTTCTGTTGAATGCCACGTTCTGCGGCATGCTTAAGGTGTGAGCTGGTAAGATGCTCACCTTAGTTTAACAATAAATCCTTTCCTCGAAATGTCCGTCTCCCTGGGCACAGTTCCTATAACTGGAGTCTGGAGGAGGGGCATAGAGGGAGGAGCCAGTTCACACCCTTTGAAAGTCTTAAAGTGCCCATGTCTCTTGCGGATCCCGTCTATACCCCATGGTTCTTAATGTGACCCCAGCATCCTCTACGGACTAAGAGAAAAGGATGCCCTTGTGTACTATCCTGACTTCTCCTCCCGTCTGCTTACTTTGTGCCTTCCAACGCACAATGCGAACTACAGGTGGTGCTGCAGGGCCCACACCCTTTTACTTGCCTTACAGAGCAGCTCTGGAGCTGTTACAGTGCCCAGCTGCTGCAAGAAATCAGCATGAATGCTTCAGGGGATGGGGCATGGCCAACATGAGCCCCACACCAAAGGAGGGTGGGGGTGTTTAATGCGAACTAGGGGTCATCCAAGCACTGCAAAAGGCCGCCATGCCCTGCATGCCCCTTTTCTCTTTTTATATGCAGATGAGGGTTCCAGCCAACTTTGGCCCACTGCTTGGATGACATCACCGTATGCAAATCCGTCTGCTGCAGACCTTCCCCCAGGAATGCTGTTACTAGTTGTTGGATATGGTTTGATATTTGATGGTGCTTCAGTATTAGGCAGCCTTCCGCCATCCCATGTTCATCTGAAAAGATGTGGTCTCCCTGCAGTTGTTGTCCCCAGACGAGAGTTCCCTTGTGCTTCCTCAGTTGAATCTCCTTAACTTGACGGGGGAGGGGCTGCCCGAGCTGCCACCCTCCCCAGCCCTATCCCAACTCATACTTATTTTACATATTAGATCTCTTGATCATGAAGATTGTTCTCACAGGGTGAGGTTCATCCATTATATTTTAAAATAGGAAGGTACAAATTACATATTTGAATTGCATCTATGTGCTGGATTCAAATGTCCCCCCCCCTTCCTTTCTCAATTGTGCCCGTCAGCAGCTATTCTAAGGTTGCTGCCAATGGGTGTGACACATTAATTTCTTCTGTGGGGTACACTGGACTCCACAAGGATTCACATTGGGGTGTAGAGTAGGATCTTGATCTGAGGCACCAACCGGCTCAAAGCTTTTGACTGTTCCCAAGAAGCTCAGTGCATTCTCCTCTATAACCCCGCTTCCATGAACAGGGAGCTCAGTTTGTAGTTGGTGCCTTCAGTAGCAGGCCAATTAACAGGGGCCTGCCTCAGGCAGCCTATTCTTAGCTATTAATTTTGACAAGAAAAGAAGAACTTGTTTTATGAGAATCTACAAGGGCTGCAGCAGGCTAGGTCTAATAGACATCTTTACTGCAGCTTCATCACTCCCAGCGGCGCTATATACTCCCGTGCCCTGGTTGCTGGGTCACTGCAGCGGAGGCTCCGGTTTCATCCTAAGGTCAGTCACACACACACCACCCTTCCGGATCACGAGGCCGCTGATGAAGGGGAGCGAGGCCGTAGGGGGTGGGCCGTGTGCGCACTGCGGTGGACACTGATTACTGGGCAGCCGCTCCACTAGCCACCAGGTACAGTTAAGGAGCACAGGTCTGGGGGTTTTTCTCCTATATTAACCCAATTTTGTACTGCCCGCAGCGCATTGTGATAGGTAATAGGGCCTGATTCAGGTTGGATTGCAATCACAATAAGCGATCCAACTGCAAAAATTGCTAAGAGCATACGCATGTGCCTGCATTTTCTGCGGCACCCCGCAGAGAATGTGATCGCCTCTGCCTGTCAATCGGGGTGGGGAAGGGGGGGAGAGGTGGGTCAGCAACACTCCATTTCCAAGTCAGGGATGGAGCGGTGCGGGGGCAAGGCTTCAAAATGGGGTCTGCAACGGAGGAGACACAGGGGGCGTGGTCACAGCGGCTGTATGACATCACATTCAGCCGCTGTGATCACAAAAATGGTGGCGGCTTCCTGCGCGCACATACAGTCTGCACCAGCAGGAGCCTACACCATTTTTTATGATCACGCTGAACTGCAGTGCGACTGCAATTACAGCATGGTCAAGAAGGGAGGCGTCATGCTGGGTGGCCATGCCCTGTCACTGTGCAGGAGCCAGCACCGCTCACACACTAGTCCCCGGGTGCAGCCCCCAACCCCCGGGACACCCGGAGCAACAAAATGTAGATTCAGGCCACCAGGCCACGCCCCTACCTATGAAACCATGCCTCCTTTTTACCATTGCGCTGCTTATCTGCGCGCACTGCATTACAATCTCCCTCGCCACCTCTCTGTGTGTCACCAGTGATAGTGACACCTCTGCCATGCTTGTAGCAGCTGGTCCTAAGATCTACGCCTCAAACCCTGAGTGTTTGCCCTTGTGACTTGTTGATCATCATAGCGAAGCAGATGCTTACAGAAAACTGCAGGGGCTTAGATTGAAAATAAAAAAATTGATGGGTATAAGGTAGAGAGGAGCGGGTTCGGTTCTCCGAGAACCGAATTCCCCACGAACTCCACGTGGTTTACACTGGTCCGAGGCAGGCTCGGTTGTTCCCGCCTGACTCGGAAAACCTGAACAAGGGAAAATGTCATCATCCCGCTGTCGGATTCTCGCGAGATTCGGATTCCATATAAAGAGCTGCGCGTTGCTGCCATTTTTACTCGTGCATTGAAGAGAGAGCGGAGAGGACGTGGCTATGTTCTCTCAGTGGAAATCTCAATATCAGTGCTCAGTATCAGTGGTTACTTATTGCTGCTCAGTAATACTAGTAGTGTGTCTCTCCTGCTCAGTGTCAGTTCTCAGTAGTATCCTCATCAGTGCTCAGTATCACTGCTCATTGTCTTGTGCTGCATTGTGGTGCTCAGCATACTACAGTACATTACTAATAGTCCAGTGCTGCATCTTGCTGCTCAGTGTCAGTTCTAGTATCCTCATCAGTGCTCACTATCACTGCTCATTGCATTGTGGTGTTCTGTATACTACAATAACATAGTAATATAGTAACATAGTTTTTGAGGTTGAATAGAGGCAAATTGCCCATCGTGTTCAACCTGTTTTAAGTTGTGATGATTCTACATACTTGCTGAATAATGTTTTATGACTAGTTAGCTACTATAACTCATGTTACCCCCGGATTAACCATGTTGATATTTTAAGTATTATAACCTTGGATAGCTTTTTCATTCAGAAATGTATCCATTCCTTTTTTAAATCCAATTACAGAGTCCGCCATTACCACCTTCCCTGGCAGGGAATTCCACATCCTGATTGCCCTAACAGTGAAGAAACCTTTCCTCCATTGCGTTCTGAACTTTCCTCCAGTCGCAGCGAGTGACCACGTGTTCTTTTAATAAATAATTCCTCTGATAACTCTTTGTTATGTATCTTTACATATTTGAAGATATTAATAATATCTCCTCTTAGGCACCTCTTTTCTAGTGTATAAATATTCAGCCTAGTAAGTCTTTCCTTATAGTCCAGTACTTTTAGGCCTTTAATCAATTTAGTCTTCAGGATCTCTTACACTTCCATGAGCAGCAGAGTAGTGCAATGGAAGCATGCTGGGCCCATAACCCAGAGGTCGATTGATCGAAACTATCCTCTGCTATGTGCATTTTTTTTTTTTATAATTAAAGTAATCAAAAACTGGGATTGATATTTTGGCTCTTTTATTTTTACTTAAAGTACAATAACTTTTATCATTTTAATTTGTTTTAATAGTATATTGACAGCATTGTTTTCTTTAAAAAATCCACTTAATTTTCTTTACCCTATTACTGAAATGGTAATTGACAAAAACAAACTACATTGTCACCAGAAGAGCAATGCAAAATGTACAAGTGATATATGAAAATCATCTTCCATCTTGAATTTCAATGATGCATTGGGACAACAATTTGTGAGAAACATCTTCACCCACAAAGAAAGATTTTCTTAATTCCTTACCTGTGTGCTGATTAGATATCACCTTGTTTTCACATTAAACAGACTTCCCCGTGAGGAAGCAGCAAGGATGCAGTGACGTTTCCTGGTGTCAACCTGTATTATTTCAGTAGACATTGAAATGAGGATGCATCTTTGATGCCTTTCCAATGAAGCAAGTTTATTTCAGTAATAGGTGAAAAACCATTCCTACAAAGGTGTTAATCAGAGACTTGGCTTTGTGGACACTTTTCAGAGAGCAAATTTGTTAGCATAAACATAAAATCAGAAAATGAAGAGCTGTTTAATCACTCAATTGGACTTTTCTGCCAGCATATTTTTTTTCTCTGCAACCCACTGCTAAATTGTGCTTCCTAGCTGTTTTTTTATAAAATCACTTAATCAAATCTAACTCTGATTACATCAGAGAAGGCCAGGTACCCTACACCATAAGGGGGGTTTTTGAAATTTTGACTTGTCTACTTAAAGATCACCAAAATCTGATTACAAGGTCAATTACATCCCTGGGTGGGATTGAACCACCAACCTTTTGGTTAATAGCCAAACATGCTAACCGATTGCGCCACAGAGACACCTTGCAAAAGTCAATACTGACAAAGGCTAATAATCATTCATCTAGAACGTTTCCTAGAAAAACTTTAAAAAGTCAATAATCTGGAGAATTTTTGTAAGAAACACATTGGTACTTTCCCATGATGAGTGAGTGCTTCAGGATTTCTTGCACTTACATGGGCTATTAACCAAAAGGTTGGTGGTTCAATCCCACCCAGGGATGTAATTGACCTTGTCATCAGATTTTGGTGATCTTTAAGTAGACAAGTCAAAATTTCAAACCCCCTCTTATGGTGTAGGGTACCTGGCCTTCTCTGACGTAATCAGAGTTAGATTTAATTAAGTGATTTTATAAAAAACAGCTAGGAAGCACAATTTAGCAGTGGGTTGCAGAGAAAAAAATAACATTTTAAACCTACCGGTAATTTTTTTTTCTCGTAGTCCGTAGAGGATGATGGGGACTCCGTAAGGACCATGGGGGATAGACGGGCTCCGCAGCAGACATGGGCACTTTAAGAAAGACTTTAGATCTGGGTGTGCACTGGCTCCTCCCTCTATGCCCCTCCTCCATACCTCAGTTAGAGAAACTGTGCCCAGAGGAGACAGACAGTTCGAGGAAAGGATTTTTGTTAATCCAAGGTCAAGATTCATACCAGCCACACCAATCACACCGTATAACTTGTGATATACTACCCAGTTAACAGTATGAATCAAATCTAACTCTGATTACATCAGAGAAGGCCAGGTACCCTACACCATAACAGGGGTTTTCGAAATTTTGACTTGTCTACTTAAAGATCAACAAAATCTGATTACAAGTTCAATTACGTCCCTGGGTGGGATTGAACCACCAACCTTTTGGTTAATAGCCGTACACACTAACTGATTGCGCCACAGCGAAACTTTGCAAAAGTACATACTGACAAAGGCTAATAAGCATTCATCTAGAACGATTCCTAGAAAAACTTTAAAAAGTCAATAATCTGGAGAGTTTTTGTAAGATGTTTCTTCCAGCAACCAATGAAGAAACACATTGGTACTTTCGCATGATGAGTGAGTGCTTCAGGATCTCTTGCACTTACATGTGCAGCAGAGTACTGTAATGGAAGCATGCTGGGTCCATAACCCAGAGGTAGGCAGATTGAAACTATCCTCTGCTATATGACTTGTCTACTTAAATATTACCAAAATTTGATGACAAGGTCAATTACGTCCCTGGATGGGATTGAACCACCAACCTTTTGATTAATAGCTGAACACACTAACCGATTGCGCCACAGAGACACTTTGCAAAAAGTACATACTGACAAAGACTAATAAGCATTCATCTAGAACGTTTCCTAGAAAAACTTTAAAAAGTCAATAATCTGGAGAGTTTTTGTAAGATGTTTCTTCCAGCAACCAATGAAGAAACACATTGGTACTTTCCCATGATGAGTGAGTGCTTCAGGATCTCTTGCACTTACATGTGCAGCAGAGTACTGCAATGGAAGCATGCTGGGCCCATAACCCAGAGGTAGGCAGATTGAAACTATCCTTTGCTATATGCATTTTTTTTTTGTTCATTAAAGTAATCCAAAACTGGGATTGATATTTTAGCTTTTATTTTTACTTAAAGTACAATAACTTTTACCATTTTAATTTGTTTTAATAGTATATTGACAGTGTTGTTTTCTTTCAAAAATCCAATTAATTTTCTTTACCCGATTATTAAAATGGTAATTGACAAAAACAAACTACATTGTCACCAGAAGAGCAATACAAAATGTACAAGTGATATATTAAAATCATCTTTCCAGCTTGAATTTCAATGATGCATTGGGGCAACGATTTTGTGAGAAACATCTTCACCCTTAAATAAAGATTTTCTTTATTCCTTACCTGTGTGCTAATTAGATATCACCTTGTTTTCACATTAAACAGACTTCCACATGAGAAAGCAGCAAGGATGCAGTGGCGTTAATGTTTCCTGGTGTCAACCTGTATTATTTCAGTAGATATTGAAATGAGGATGCATCTTGCTGCCTTTCCAATGAAGCAAGTTTAATTTAGTAATAGGTGAAAAACCATCCCTACAAATATGTTAATCAGATACTTGGCTTTGTGGACACTTTTCAGAGAACAAATTAGTTAGCATAAAAATAAAGCAATTGGATTTTTCTGCCAGCATATTTCTTTTTCTCTGCAACCCACTGCTAAATTGTGCTTCCTAGCTGTTTTTTTATAAAATCACTGATTCAAATCTAACTCTGATTACATCAGAGTAGGCCAGGTACCCTACACCATAAGAAGGGGGTTTGAAATTTTGACTTGTCTACTTAAAGATCACCAAAATCTGATAACAAGGTCAATTACATCGTTGGGTGGGATTGAACCACCAACCCTTTGATTAATAACCAAACACACTAACCGATTGCGCCACAGAGACACTTTACAAACATACATACTGACAAAGGCTAATAAGCATTCATCTAGAACGTTTCCTAGAAAAACTTTAAAAAGTCAATAATCTGGAGAGTTTTTGTAAGATGTTTCTTCCATCAACCAACGAAGAAACACATTGGTACTTTCCCATGATGAGTGAGTGCTTCAGGATCTCTTGCACTTACATGTGCAGCAGAGTACTGCAATGGAAACATGCTGGGCCCATAACCCAGAGGTAGGCAGATTGAAACTATCCTCTGCTATATGCATTTTTTTTTGTTAATTAAAGTAATCCAAAACTGGGATTGATATTTTTGCTCTTTTATTTTTACTTAAAGTACAATAACTTTTACCATTTTAATTTGTTTTAATAGTATATTGACAGTATTGTTTTCTTTCAAAAATCCACTTAATTTTCTTTACCCTATTATTAAAATGGTAATTGACAAAAACAAACTACATTGTCACCAGAAGAGCAATACAAAATGTACAAGTGATATATTAAAATCATCTTTCCAGCTTGAATTTCAATGATGCATTGGGGCAACGATTTTGTGAGAAACACCTTCACCCTTAAATAAAGATTTTCTTAATTCCTTACCTGTGTGCTAATTAGATATCACCTTGTTTTCACATTAAACAGACTTCCACATGCGAAAGCAGCAAGGATGCAGTGGCGTTTATGTTTCCTGGTGTCAACCTGTATTATTTCAGTAGACATTGAAATGAGGATGCATCTTGCTGCCTTTCCAATGAAGCAAGTTTAATTCAGTAATAGGTGAAAAACCATTCCTACAAAGGTGTTAATCAGAGACTTGGCTTTGTGGACACTTTTCAGAGAGCAAATTTGTTAGCATAAACATAAAATCAGAAAATGAAGAGCTGTTTAAACAGCTACTGCCTGAGGGTCTCTTGACCTGGTGCAATACCTCTGTAGCTTTTTGTTGAGGCGGGACGCCATCATGTCTATCTGGAACAGTCCCCACCGACTTGCAATCTGTGCGAAGACTTCCTGATGGAGTCCCCACTCTCCTGGATGTAGGTCGTGTCTGCTGAGGAAGTCTGCTTCCCAGTTGTCCACTCCCGGAATGAACACTGCTGACAGTGCGCTTACATGATTCTCCGCCCAGCGAAGAATTCTGGTGGCTTCCGCCATCGCCACTCTGCTCCTTGTGCCGCCTTGGCGGTTTACATGAACTACTGCGGTGACGTTGTCTGACTGGATCAGAACTGGTTGGTCGCGAAGTAAGGTCTCCGCTTGACATAGGGCGTTGTATATGGCCCTTAGCTCCAGGATGTTGATGTGAAGACAAGTCTCCTGACTTGACCAAAGACCTTGGAAATTTCTTCCCTGTGTGGCTGCTCCCCAACCTCGGAGGCTCGCGTTCGTGGTCACCAGGATCCAGTCCTGAATGCCGAACCTGCGGCCCTCTAGAAGGTGAGCACTCTGCAGCCACCACAGGAGAGATACCCTGGCCCTGGGGGACAGGGTGATCAACTGATGAATCTGTAGATGTGACCCGGACCACTTGTCCAGTAGGTCCCATTGCAAGATCCTCGCATGGAACCTGCCGAAGGGAATGGCCTCGTATGATGCCACCATCATTCCCAGGACTCGAGTGCAGTGATGCACTGACACCTGTTTTGGTTTCAATAGGTTCCTGACCAGAGTCATGAGTTCCTGGGCCTTTTCTATCGGAAGATAAACCCTTTTCTGGTCCGTATCCAGAATAATGCCCAAGCAAAGTCAGACGAGTCGTAGGAACCAACTGCGACTTCGGGATATTGAGAATCCAGCCGTTTTGCTGTAACACCTTCAATGAAAGTTATACGCTGTTCAGCAACTGCTCTCTTGATCTCGCTTTTATGAGGAGATCGTTCAAGTACGGGATAATTGTGACACCTTGCTTTCGCAGGAGCACCATAATTTCCGTCATTACCTTGGTGAAAATTCTCGGAGAAAATTCTGGAGAGACCAAACGGCAACGTCTGAAATTGGTAATGACAATACTGTACCGCAAATCTTAGGTACGCCTGATGAGGTGGATAAATGAGTACATGAAGGTATGCATCCTTTATGTCCAGAGATATCATAAAATCCCCCCCTTCTAGGCTGGCGATGACCGCTCTTAGCGATTCCATCTTGAACTTGAACCTTTTCAAGTATAGGTTCAGGGATTTTAAATTTAATATGGGTCTGACCAAACCGTCCGGTTTTGGGACTACAAACAGGGTCGAATAATTTCCCTTTCCTTGTTGAAGCAGGGGAACCTTGACCACCACCTGTTGAAGATACAATTTGTGAATTGCATTTAACACTATCTCCCTTTCCTGGGGAGAAGATGGTAGGGCCGATTTGAAAAACCGGCGAGGAGGCACCTCTTCGAATTTCAGCTTGTAACCCTGAGAAACAATTTCTATTGCCTAGGGATCCACCTGCGAATGAACCCAGATGTGGCTGAAAACACGAAGACGTGCCCCCAACTGGGCGGACTCCTTTAGCGGAGCCCCAGCGTCATGCGGTGGATTTTGTAGAGGCCGGGGAGGACTTCTGTTCCTGGGAACTAGCTGTGTTGTGCAGCTTCTTCCCTCTGCCCTTACCTCTGGCAAGAAAGGACGCACCTCGTACTTTCTTGTTTCTCTGTGATCGAAAGGACTGCATTTGATAATGTGGTGCTTTCTTAGGCTGTGAGGGAATATAAGGCAAAAAATTTGATTTACCAGCTGTAGCTGTGGAGACAAGGTCCGAGAGACCTTCCCCAAACAATTCCTCACACCTGTAAGGTAAAACCTCCATATGCCTTTTTGAGTCGGCATCACCTGTCCATTGCCGGGTCCATAGGACTCGTCTAGCAGAAATCGACATAGCGTTTATTCTAGAACCCAGTAGACTAATGTCACTTTGAGCATCTCTCATATATAGGACAGCATCTTTTATATGCCCTATGGTCAATAACATAGCATCCTTATCTAGGGTCTCAATCTCTGCTGATAAGGTATCTGTCCATGCTGCCACCGCGCTACAACCTCGGCCGACGCAATTGCCGGTCTGAGTAAGGTACCAGAATGTGTGTAAATGGACTTTAGGGTAACCTCCTGCTTGCGGTCAGCAGGGTCCCTGATGGTAGCCGTATCCTGGGATGGCAGCGCTACCTTTTTGGATAAGCGTGTCAATGCTTTATCCACCCTAGGGGAGGATTCCCACCGTATCCTGTCCATTGGCGGGAAAGGATACGCCATAAGAATCCTTTTGGGAATCTGCAGCTTTTTGTCTGGAGATTCCCAAGCTTTTTCACATAATTCGTTCAACTCATGTGAGGGGGGAAAGGTTATCTCAGGTTTCTTTCCCTTATACATGTGTACCCTCGTGTCAGGGACAGGGGACTCTGTGATGTGCAAAACATCTTTTATTGCAATAATCATATATCGAATACATTTAGCCAATTTTGGTTGTAACTTTGCATCATCGTAGTCGACACTGGAGTCAGAATCTGTGTCGGTATCTGTGTCAACTATTTGGGATAGTGGGCGCTTTTGAGACCCCGAAGGTCCCTGCGACATAGGGACAGGCATGGGTTGACTCCCTGACTGTTCCCTAGCTTCAGCTTTGTCTAATCTCTTGTGTAATAAGTTTACATTAGCACTTAAAACATTCCACATATCCATCCAGTCAGGTGTCGGCGTTGTCGATGGAGACACCACATTAATTTGCTCCTGCTCCTCTCTAGGAGAGCCTTCTACCTCAGACATGTCGACACACGTGTACCGACACACCATACACTCAGGGAATCCTCTTATCTGAGGACAGTTCCCCAACAAGGCCCTTTGGAGAGACAGAGAGAGAAAGTATGCCAGCACACACCCCAGCGCTATATGACCCAGGAAAAAAACACAATCATTTTATGTTTACCCAGTAGCGCTGTATTTCCATATATATATGCGCCTAATTATGTGCCCCCTCTTCTTTAAGACCCTCTTTCTACCGTGGTATAAGCAGGGGAGAGTCCATGGAGCTTCCCCTCAGCGGTGCTGTGGAGAAAATGGCGCTGGGGAGTGCTGAGGGAGAAGCCCCACCCCCTCAGCGACGGGCTTCTGTCCCGCTCAAATAGCCCCCCCCATAAAAAAATGGCGGGGGCTCTTATATATATATACAGTGCCTAGCTGCATATATATTTATTTTGCCAAAGAGAGGTCTATATTGCTGCCCAGGGCGTCCCCCCTGCGCCCTTCACCCTTACACTGACTGCCGTGTGTGAGGTGTATGGGAGCAATGGAGCACAGCTTTACTGCTGTGCGTTACCTCAGTGAAGATCATGAAGTCTTCCGCCGCCTCTGAAGTCTTCTTTTCTTCTCATACTCACCCGGCTTCTATCTTCCGGCTCTGCGAGGGGGACGGCGGCGCGGCTCTGGGACGGACGGCGAGGGTGAGACCTGCGTACCGATCCCTCTGGAGCTAATGCTGTACAGTAGCCTAAGAAGCAGAGCCTATCAACTCACAGAAGTAGGTGTGCATCTCTCCCCTCCGCCCCTCGATGCAGGGAGTCTGTTGCCAGCAGGCTCCCTGAAAATAAAAAAATCTAACAAATATACTTTCTGTCAGGAAACTCAGGAGAGCTCCCTGAAAAGCACCCAGTCTCCTCTGGGCACAGTAGTAAACTGAGGTCTGGAGGAGGGGCATAGAGGGAGGAGCCAGTGCACACCCAGATCTAAAGTCTTTCTTAAAGTGCCCATGTCTCCTGCGGAGCCCGTCTATCCCCCATGGTCCTTACGGAGTCCCCAGCATCCTCTAGGACGTAAGAGAAAAATTATGCTGGCAGAAAAATCCAATTGAGTGATTAAACAGCTCCAGAGCTGCTCTGTAAGGCAAGTAAAAGGGTGTGGGCCCTGCAGCACTACCTGTAGTTTGCATTGTGCATTGGAAGCCTAGTTTGCTGTCTGTTTCCACTTCTTTTTTCTTGATCCCCTCCCGTCTATACCCTTGTGCACTATCCTGACTTCTCCTCCCGTCTGCTTACTTTGTGCCTTCCAATGCACAATGCAAACTACAGGTAGTGCTGCAGGGCCCACACCCTTTTACTTGCCTTACAGAGCAGCTCTTGAGCTGTTACAGTGCCCAGCTGCTGCAAGAAATCAGCGTGAATGCTTCAGGGGCTGGGGCATGGCCAACATGAGCCCCACACCGAAGGAGGGTGGGGGTGTTTAATGCGAACTAGGGGTCTTGCACAATGCGAACTACAGGTAGTGCTGCAGGGCCCACACCCTTTTACTTGCCTTACAGAGCAGCTCTGGAGCTGTTACAGTGCCCAGCTGCTGCAAGAAATCAGCTTGAATCCTTCAGGGGCTGGGGCATAGCCAACATGAGCCCCACACCGACAGAGGGTGGAGGTGTTTAATGCGAACTAGGGGTCATCCAAGTGCCGCAAAAGGCCGCCATGCCCTGCACGCCCCTTTTCTCTTTTCATATGCAGACGAGGGTTGAAGCCAACTTTGACCCACTGCTTGGATGACATCGCCATATGCAAATCCATCTGCTGCAGGCCTTCCCCCAGGAATGCTTGCACTAGTTGTTGCATTTGGTTTGTTGTTTGGGGGTGCTTCAGTATTAGGCAGCCTTCTGCCCTCCCATGTTCATCTGAAAATATGTGTTCTCCCTGCAGTTGTTGTCCCCAGATGAGAGTTCCCTTGTGCTGCCTCAGTTGAATCTCCTTTACTTGACAGAGATGTGCCTGAGCAGCGGCCCTCCCCAGCCCTATCCCAAATCATACTTATTTTGCATAGGAGATACCATGGTCATGAAGACTGTTCTCCCAGGGTGCGGTTCATTCATTGCATTCTGGGTATGCTGACCCCTGTGATTTCCCCAAATGTGGGAAACTCGACTGCATTATTTAATGCGAACTAGGGGTCATCCAAGCACCGCAAAAGGCCGCCATGCCCTGCATACCCCTTTTCTCTTTTCATAAGCAGACGAGGTTTGAAGCCAACCTTGACCCACTGCTTGGATGACATCACTTGCTGCCTTTCCAATGAAGCAAGTTTAATTTAATAATAGGTGAAAAACCATCCCTACAAAGGTGTTAATAAGATACTTGGCTTTGTGGACACTTTTCAGAGCACAAATTTGTTAGCATAAAAATAAAGCCAGAAAATGAAGAGCTGTTTAATCACTCAATTGGATTTTTCTGCCAGCATATTTCTTTTTCTCTGCAACCCACTGCTAAATTGTGCTTCGTGGCTGTTTTTTTTATAAAATCACTTAATCAAATCTAACTCTGATTACATCAGAGAAGGCCAGGTACCCTACACCATAACAGGGGTTTTCGAAATTTTGACTTGTCTACTTAAAGATCACCAAAATCTGATAACAAGGTCAATTACGTCCCTAGGTGGGATTGAACCACCAACCTTTTGGTTAACAACTGAACACGCTAACTGTTTGTGCCTCAGAGACACTTTGCGAAAGTACATACTGACAAAGGCTAATAAGCATTCATCTAGAACGTTTCCTAGAAAAACTTTAAAAAGTCAATAATCTGGAGAGTTTTTGTAAGATGTTTCTTCCATCAACCAACGAAGAAACACATTGGTACTTTCCCATGATGAGTGAGTGCTTCAGGATCTCTTGCACTTACATGTGCAGCAGAGTACTGCAATGGAAACATGCTGGGCCCATAACCCAGAGGTAGGCAGATTGAAACTATCCTCTGCTATATGCATTTTTTTTTGTTAATTAAAGTAATCCAAAACTGGGATTGATATTTTTGCTCTTTTATTTTTACTTAAAGTACAATAACTTTTACCATTTTAATTTGTTTTAATAGTATATTGACAGTATTGTTTTCTTTCAAAAATCCACTTAATTTTCTTTACCCTATTATTAAAATGGTAATTGACAAAAACAAACTACATTGTCACCAGAAGAGCAATACAAAATGTACAAGTGATATATTAAAATCATCTTTCCAGCTTGAATTTCAATGATGCATTGGGGCAACGATTTTGTGAGAAACACCTTCACCCTTAAATAAAGATTTTCTTAATTCCTTACCTGTGTGCTAATTAGATATCACCTTGTTTTCACATTAAACAGACTTCCACATGCGAAAGCAGCAAGGATGCAGTGGCGTTAATGTTTCCTGGTGTCAACCTGTATTATTTCAGTAGATATTGAAATGAGGATGCATCTTGCTGCCTTTCCAATGAAGCAAGTTTAATTTAGTAATAGGTGAAAAACCATCCCTACAAATATGTTAATCAGATACTTGGCTTTGTGGACACTTTTCAGAGAACAAATTAGTTAGCATAAAAATAAAGCCAGAAAATGAAGAGCTGTTTAATCACTCAATTGGATTTTTCTGCCAGCATATTTCTTTTTCTCTGCAACCCACTGCTAAATTGTGCTTCCTAGCTGTTTTTATAAAATCACTGAATCAAATCTAACTCTGATTACATCAGAGAAGGCCAGGTACCCTACACCATAACAGGGGGTTTGAAATTTTGACTTGTCTACTTAAAGATCACCAAAATCTGATAACAAGGTCAATTAAGTCCCTGGGTGGGATTGAACCACCAACCTTTTGGTTAACAGCCTTACACACTAACTGATTGCGCCACAGCGACACTTTGCAGAAGTACATACTGACAAAGGCTAATAAGCATTCATCTAGAACGATTCCTAGAAACATTTTAAAAAGTCAATAATGTGGAGAGTTTTTGTAAGATGTTTCTTCCATCAACCAATGAAGAAACACATTGGTACTTTCCCATGATGAGTGAGTGCTTCAGGATCTTTTGCACTTACATGTGCAGCAGAGTACTGTAATGGAAGCATGCTGGGTCCATAACCCAGAGGTAGGCAGATTGAAACTATCCTCTGCTATATGCATTTTTTTTTGTTAATTAAAGTAATCCAAAACTGGGATTGATATTTTTGCTCTTTTATTTTTACTTAAAGTACAATAACTTTTACCATTTTAATTTGTTTTAATAGTATATTGACAGTATTGTTTTCTTTCAAAAATCCAATTAATTTTCTTTACCCGATTATTAAAATGGTAATTGACAAAAACAAACTACATTGTCACCAGAAGAGCAATACAAAATGTACAAGTGATATATTAAAATCATCTTTCCAGCTTGAATTTCAATGATGCATTGGGGCAACGATTTTGTGAGAAACATCTTCACCCTTAAATAAAGATTTTCTTAATTCCTTACCTGTGTGCTAATTAGATATCACCTTGTTTTCACATTAAACAGACTTCCACATGAGAAAACAGCAAAGATGCAGTGGCGTTAATGTTTCCTGGTGTCAACCTGTATTATTTCCGTAGATATTGAAATGAGGATGCATCTTGCTGCCTTTCCAATGAAGCAAGTTTAATTTAGTAATAGGTGAAAAACCATCCCTACAAAGATGTTAATCAGATACTTGGCTTTGTGGACACTTTTCAGAGAACAAATTTGTAATCATAAAAATAAAGCCAGAAAATGAAGAGCTGTTTAATAACTCAATTGGATTTTTCTGCCAGCATTTTTCTTTTTCTCTGCAACCCACTGCTAAATTGTGCTTCCTAGCTGTTTTTTTATAAAATCACTTAATCAAATCTAACTCTGATTACATCAGAGAAGGCCAGGTACCCTATACCATAAGAGGGGGTTTGCAATTTTGACTTGTCTACTTAAATATCACCAAAATCTGATAACAAGGTCAATTAAGTCCCTGGGTGGGATTGAACCACCAACCTTTTGGTTAACAGCCTTACACACTAACTGATTGCGCCACAGCGACACTTTGCAAAAAGCACATACTGACAAAGACTAATAAGCATTCATCTAGAACGTTTCCTAGAAAAACTTTAAAAAGTCAATAATCTGGAGAGTTTTTGTAAGATGTTTCTTCCAGCAACCAATGAAGAAACACATTGGTACTTTCGCATGATGAGTGAGTGCTTCAGGATCTCTTGCACTTACATGTGCAGCAGAGTACTGCAATGGAAGCATGCTGGGCCCATAACCCAGAGGTAGGCAGATTGAAACTATCCTTTGCTATATGAATTTTTTTTTTGTTCATTAAAGTAATCCAAAACTGGGATTGATATTTTAGCTTTTATTTTTACTTAAAGTACAATAACTTTTACCATTTTAATTTGTTTTAATAGTATATTGACAGTATTGTTTTCTTTCAAAAATCCACTTAATTTTCTTTACCCTATTATTAAAATGGTAATTGACAAAAACAAACTACATTGTCACCATAAGAGCAATACAAAATGTACAAGTGATATATTAAAATCATCTTTCCAGCTTGAATTTCAATGATGCATTGGGGCAACGATTTTGTGAGAAACATCTTCACCCTTAAATAAAGATTTTCTTAATTCCTTACCTGTGTGCTAATTAGATATCACCTTGTTTTCACATTAAACAGACTTCCACATGAGAAAGCAGCAAGGATGCAGTGGCGTTAATGTTTCCTGGTATCAACCTGTATTATTTCAGTAGATATTGAAATGAGGATGCATCTTGCTGCCTTTCCAATGAAGCAAGTTTAATTTAGTAATAGGTGAAAAACCATCCCTACAAATATGTTAATCAGATACTTGGCTTTGTGGACACTTTTCAGAGAACAAATTAGTTAGTATAAAAATAAAGCCAGAAAATGAAGAGCTGTTTAATCACTCAATTGGATTTTTCTGCCAGCATATTTCTTTTTCTCTGCAACCCACTGCCAAATTGTGCTTCCTAGCTGTTTTTATAAAATCACTGAATCAAATCTAACTCTGATTACATCAGAGAAGGCCAGGTACCCTACACCATAACAGGGGGTTTGAAATTTTGACTTGTCTACTTAAAGATCACCAAAATCTGATAACAAGGTCAATTAAGTCCCTGGGTGGGATTGAACAACCAACCTTTTGGTTAATAGCCTTACACACTAACTGATTGCGCCACAGCTACACTTTGCAAAAGTACATACTGACAAAGGCTAATAAGCATTCATCTAGAACGATTCCTAGAAACATTTTAAAAAGTCAATAATGTGGAGAGTTTTTGTAAGATGTTTCTTCCATCAACCAATGAAGAAACACATTGGTACTTTCCCATGATAAGTGAGTGCTTCAGGACCTCTTGCACTTACATGTGCAGCAGAGTACTGTAATGGAAGCATGCTGGGTCCATAACCCAGAGGTAGGCAGATTGAAACTATCCTCTGCTATATGCATTTTTTTTTGTTAATTAAAGTAATCCAAAACTGGGATTGATATTTTTGCTCTTTTATTTTTACTTAAAGTACAATAACTTTTACCATTTTAATTTGTTTTAAGAGTATATTGACAGTATTGTTTTCTTTCAAAAATCCACTTAATTTTCTTTACCCGATTATTAAAATGGTAATTGACAAAAACAAACTACATTGTCACCAGAAGAGCAATACAAAATGTACAAGTGATATATTAAAATCATCTTTCCAGCTTGAATTTCAATGATGCATTGGGGCAACGATTTTGTGAGAAACATCTTCACCCTTAAATAAAGATTTTCTTAATTCCTTACCTGTGTGCTAATTAGATATCACCTTGTTTTCACATTAAACAGACTTCCACATGAGAAAACAGCAAAGATGCAGTGGCGTTAATGTTTCCTGGTGTCAACCTGTATTATTTCCGTAGATATTGAAATGAGGATGCATCTTGCTGCCTTTCCAATGAAGCAAGTTTAATTTAGTAATAGGTGAAAAACCATCCCTACAAAGATGTTAATCAGATACTTGGCTTTGTGGACACTTTTCAGAGAACAAATTTGTAATCATAAAAATAAAGCCAGAAAATGAAGAGCTGTTTAATCACTTAATTGGATTTTTCTGCCAGCATTTTTCTTTTTCTCTGCAACCCACTGCTAAATTGTGCTTCCTAGCTGTTTTTTTATAAAATCACTTAATCAAATCTAACTCTGATTACATCAGAGAAGGCCAGGTACCCTACACCATAAGAGGGGGTTTGCAATTTTGACTTGTCTACTTAAATATTACCAAAATCTGATCACAAGGTCAATTACGTCCCTGGATGGGATTGAACCACCAACCTTTTGATTAATAGCTGAACACACTAACCGATTGCGCCACAGAGACACTTTGCGAAAAGTACATACTGACAAAGACTAATAAGCATTCATCTAGAACGTTTCCTAGAAAAACTTTAAAAAGTCAATAATCTGGAGAGTTTTTGTAAGATGTTTCTTCCAGCAACCAATGAAGAAACACATTGGTACTTTCGCATGATGAGTGAGTGCTTCAGGATCTCTTGCACTTACATGTGCAGCAGAGTACTGCAATGGAAGCATGCTGGGCCCATAACCCAGAGGTAGGCAGATTGAAACTATCCTTTGCTATATGCATTTTTTTTTTGTTCATTAAAGTAATCCAAAACTGGGATTGATATTTTAGCTTTTATTTTTACTTAAAGTACAATAACTTTTACCATTTTAATTTGTTTTAATAGTATATTGACAGTATTGTTTTCTTTCAAAAATCCTATTAATTTTCTTTACCCGATTATTAAAATGGTAATTGACAAAAACAAACTACATTGTCACCAGAAGAGCAATACAAAATGTACAAGTGATATATTAAAATCATCTTTCCAGCTTGAATTTCAATGATGCATTGGGGCAACGATTTTGTGAGAAACATCTTCACCCTTAAATAAAGATTTTCTTAATTCCTTACCTGTGTGCTAATTAGATATCACCTTGTTTTCAAATTAAACAGACTTCCACATGAGAAAGCAGCAAGGATGCAGTGGCGTTAATGTTTCCTGGTGTCAACCTGTATTATTTCAGTAGATATTGAAATGAGGATGCATCTTGCTGCCTTTCCAATGAAGCAAGTTTAATTTAGTAATAGGTGAAAAACCATCCCTACAAATATGTTAATCAGATACTTGGCTTTGTGGACACTTTTCAGAGAACAAATTCGTTAGCATAAAAATAAAGCCAGAAAATGAAGAGCTGTTTAATCACTCAATTGGATTTTTCTGCCAGCATATTTCTTTTTCTCTGCAACCCACTGCTAAATTGTGCTTCCTAGCTGTTTTTTTTATAAAATCACTGATTCAAATCTAACTCTGATTACATCAGAGTAGGCCAGGTACCCTACACCATAAGAAGGGGGTTTGAAATTTTGACTTGTCTACTTAAAGATCACCAAAATCTGATAACAAGGTCAATTACATCCCTGCGTGGGATTGAACCACCAACCCTGTGATTAATAACCAAACACACCAACAGATTGCGCCACAGAGACACTTTACAAACGTACATACTGACAAAGGCTAATAAGCATTCATCTAGAACGTTTCCTAGAAAAACTTTAAAAAGTCAATAATCTGGAGAGTTTTTGTAAGATGTTTCTTCCATCAACCAACGAAGAAACACATTGGTACTTTCCCATGATGAGTGAGTGCTTCAGGATCTCTTGCACTTACATGTGCAGCAGAGTACTGCAATGGAATAATGCTGGGCCCATAACCCAGAGGTAGGCAGATTGAAACTATCCTCTGCTATATGCATTTTTTTTTGTTAATTAAAGTAATCCAAAACTGGGATTGATATTTTTGCTCTTTTATTTTTACTTAAAGTGCAATAACTTTTACCTTTTTAATTTGTTTTAATAGTATATTGACAGTATTGTTTTCTTTCAAAAATCCACTTAATTTTCTTTACCCTATTATTAAAATGGTAATTGACAAAAACAAACTACATTGTCACCAGAAGAGCAATACAAAATGTACAAGTGATATATTAAAATCATCTTTCCAGCTTGAATTTCAATGATGCATTGGGGTAACGATTTTGTGAGAAACACCTTCACCCTTGAATAAAGATTTTCTTAATTCCTTACCTGTGTGCTAATTAGATATCACCTTGTTTTCACATTAAACAGACTTCAACATGCGAAAGCAGCAAGGATGCAGTGGCGTTAATGTTTCCTGGTGTCAACCTGTATTATTTCAGTAGA
Source organism: Pseudophryne corroboree (assembly GCF_028390025.1). NCBI lineage: Eukaryota > Metazoa > Chordata > Amphibia > Anura > Myobatrachidae > Pseudophryne > Pseudophryne corroboree. Next base: position 891,102 of record NW_026968711.1, read on the forward strand.
CATTGAAATGAGGATGCATCTTGCTGCCTTTCCAATGAAGCAAGTTTAATTTAGTAATAGGTGAAAAACCATCCCTACAAAGGTGTTAATCAGAGACTTGGCTTTGTGGACACTTTTCAGAGAACAAATTTGTTAGCATAAAAATAAAGCCAGAAAATGAAGAGCTGTTTAATCACTCAATTGGATTTTTTTGCCAGCATATTTCTTTTTCTCTGCAACCCACTGCTAAATTGTGCTTCCTAGCTGTTTTTATAAAATCACTGAATCAAATCTAACTCTGATTACATCAGAGAAGGCCAGGTACCCTACACCATAACAGGGGGTTTGAAATTTTGACTTGTCTACTTAAAGATCACCAAAATCTGATAACAAGGTCAATTACGTCCCTGGGTGGGATTGAACCACCAACCTTTTGGTTAATAACCATACACACTAACTGATTGCGCCACAGCGACACTTTGCAAAAGTACATACTGACAAAGGCTAATAAGCATTCATCTAGAACGCTTCCTAGAAACATTTTAAAAAGTCAATAATGTGGAGAGTTTTTGTAAGATGTTTCTTCCATCAACCAATGAAGAAACACATTGGTACTTTCCCATGATAAGTGAGTGCTTCAGGACCTCTTGCACTTACATGTGCAGCAGAGTACTGTAATGGAAGCATGCTGGGTCCATAACCCAGAGGTAGGCAGATTGAAACTATCCTCTGCTATATGCATTTTTTTTTGTTAATTAAAGTAATCCAAAACTGGGATTGATATTTTTGCTCTTTTATTTTTACTTAAAGTACAATAACTTTTACCATTTTAATTTGTTTTAATAGTATATTGACAGTATTGTTTTCTTTCAAAAATTCACTTAATTTTCTTTTCTGTGTGCTAATTAGATAGCACCTTGTTTTCACATTAAATAGACTTCCACATGAGAAAGCAGCAAGGATGCAGTGGCGTTAATGTTTCCTGGTGGTAGTGGGGGACTGTGTTTGTGCTTTCCTCTGGTCAGCTCTGGTAAAAGTCAGATTTCTTTGTCTCAGATCTTCCTCTAGCCTTGTTGTTCTTTCGAGAGTTCCCTTGTGCTGCCTCAGTTGGATCTCCTTCACTTGACAGGGGCGTACCCGAGCAGCGACCCTCCCCAGCACTAGCCCAACTCCTACTTACCTGCCAGGTGAGATACTATGATCATGAAGGTGCTTCTCCCAGGGCAAGGCTCACCCATTGCACTCTGGGTGTGCTGCTCCTGCGATTTCCCCAAATGTGGGAAACTTGACTGCATAATTTGTGTTTCCCCTGGTCGGCTCTCGTATAATTCAGATCTCTTTGTCTCAGGTCTCTCTCCAGCCTAGTTTGCTGTCTGTTTCCACTTCTCTTTTCTTAAACCGCTCCCTTCTATGTCCTTGCGCACCTTAATTAAATCTAACTCTGATTACGTCAGAGAAGGCCAGGTACCCTACACCATAAGAGGGGGTTTGAAATTTTGACTTGTCTACTTAAAGATCACCAAAATCTGATCACAAGGTCAATTACATCACTGGGTGGGAACCTTTTGGTTAATAGCCCATGTAAGTGCAAGAGATCCTGAAGCACTCACTCATCATGGGAAAGTACCAATGTGTTTCTTACAAAAATTCTCCAGATTATTGACTTTTTAAAGTTTTTCTAGGAAACGTTCTAGATGAATGCTTATTAGCCTTTGTCAGTATGTACTTTTGCAAAGTGTCGCTGTGGCGCAATCAGTCAGTGTGTATGGCTATTAACCTAAAGGTTGGTGATTCAATCCCACCCAGGGACGTAATTGACCTTGTTATCAGATTTTGGTGATCTTTAAGTAGACAAGTCAAAATTTCAAACCCCCTCTTATGGTGTAGGGTACCCGGCCTTCTCTGATGTAATCAGAGTTAGATTTGATTAAGTGATTTTATAAAAAACAGCTAGGAAGCACAATTTAGCAGTGGGTTGCAGAGAAAAAAAATTATGCTGGCAGAAAAGTCCAATTGAGTGATTAAACAGCTCTTCATTTTCTGATTTTATGTTTATGCTAACAAATTTGCTCTCTGAAAAGTGTCCACAAAGCCAAGTCTCTGATTAACACCTTTGTAGGAATGATTATCCACCTATTACTGAATTAAACTTGCTTCATTGGAAAGGAAGCAAGATGCATCCTCATTTCAATGTCTACTGAAATAATACAGGTTGACACCAGGAAACATAAACGTCACTGCATCCTTGCTGCTTCCTCATGGGGAAGTCTGTTTAATGTGAAAACAAGGTGATATCTAATCAGCACACAGGTAAGGAATTAAGAAAATCTTTCTTTATGGGTGAAGATGTTTCTCACAAAATTGTTGCACCAAGGCATCATTGAAATTAAAGCTGGAAAGATGATTTTAATATATCACTTGTATATTTTGTACTGCTCTTCTGGTGACAATGTAGTTTGTTTTTGTCAATTACCATTTTAATAATAGGGTAAAGAAAATTAAGTGGATTTTTGAAAGAAAACAATACTGTCAATATACTATTAAAACAAATTAAAATGGTAAAAGTTATTGTACTTTAAGTAAAAATAAAAGAGCAAAAATATCAATCCCAGTTTTGGATTACTTTAATTAACAAAAAACAATGCATATAGCAGAGGATAGTTTCAATCTGCCTACCTCTGGGTTATGGACCCAGCATGCTTCCATTACAGTACTCTGCTGCACATGTAAGTGCAAGAGATCCTGAAGCACTCACTCATCATGGGAAAGTACCAATGTGTTTCTTCATTGGTTGATGGAAGAAACATCTTACAAAAACTCTCCAGATTATTGACTTTTTAAAGTTTTTCTAGGAAACGTTCTAGATGAATGCTTATTAGCCTTTGTCAGTATGTACTTTCGCAAAGTGTCTCTGAGGCACAAACAGTTAGCGTGTTCAGTTGTTAACCAAAAGGTTGGTGGTTCAATCCCACCTAGGGACGTAATTGACCTTGTTATCAGATTTTGGTGATCTTTAAGTAGACAAGTCAAAATTTCGAAAACCCCTGTTATGGTGTAGGGTACCTGGCCTTCTCTGATGTAATCAGAGTTAGATTTGATTAAGTGATTTTATAAAAAAAACAGCCACGAAGCACAATTTAGCAGTGGGTTGCAGAGAAAAAGAAATATGCTGGCAGAAAAATCCAATTGAGTGATTAAACAGCTCTTCATTTTCTGGCTTTATTTTTATGCTAACAAATTTGTGCTCTGAAAAGTGTCCACAAAGCCAAGTATCTTATTAACACCTTTGTAGGGATGGTTTTTCACCTATTATTAAATTAAACTTGCTTCATTGGAAAGGCAGCAAGTGATGTCATCCAAGCAGTGGGTCAAGGTTGGCTTCAAACCTCGTCTGCTTATGAAAAGAGAAAAGGGGTATGCAGGGCATGGCGGCCTTTTGCGGTGCTTGGATGACCCCTAGTTCGCATTAAATAATGCAGTCGAGTTTCCCACATTTGGGGAAATCACAGGGGTCAGCATACCCAGAATGCAATGAATGAACCGCACCCTGGGAGAACAGTCTTCATGACCATGGTATCTCCTATGCAAAATAAGTATGATTTGGGATAGGGCTGGGGAGGGCCGCTGCTCAGGCACATCTCTGTCAAGTAAAGGAGATTCAACTGAGGCAGCACAAGGGAACTCTCATCTGGGGACAACAACTGCAGGGAGAACACATATTTTCAGATGAACATGGGAGGGCAGAAGGCTGCCTAATACTGAAGCACCCCCAAACAACAAACCAAATGCAACAACTAGTGCAAGCATTCCTGGGGGAAGGCCTGCAGCAGATGGATTTGCATATGGCGATGTCATCCAAGCAGTGGGTCAAAGTTGGCTTCAACCCTCGTCTGCATATGAAAAGAGAAAAGGGGCGTGCAGGGCATGGCGGCCTTTTGCGGCACTTGGATGACCCCTAGTTCGCATTAAACACCTCCACCCTCTGTCGGTGTGGGGCTCATGTTGGCTATGCCCCAGCCCCTGAAGGATTCAAGCTGATTTCTTGCAGCAGCTGGGCACTGTAACAGCTCCAGAGCTGCTCTGTAAGGCAAGTAAAAGGGTGTGGGCCCTGCAGCACTACCTGTAGTTCGCATTGTGCAAGACCCCTAGTTCGCATTAAACACCCCCACCCTCCTTCGGTGTGGGGCTCATGTTGGCCATGCCCCAGCCCCTGAAGCATTCACGCTGATTTCTTGCAGCAGCTGGGCACTGTAACAGCTCAAGAGCTGCTCTGTAAGGCAAGTAAAAGGGTGTGGGCCCTGCAGCACTACCTGTAGTTTGCATTGTGCATTGGAAGGCACAAAGTAAGCAGACGGGAGGAGAAGTCAGGATAGTGCACAAGGGTATAGACGGGAGGGGATCAAGAAAAAAGAAGTGGAAACAGACAGCAAACTAGGCTTCCAATGCACAATGCAAACTACAGGTAGTGCTGCAGGGCCCACACCCTTTTACTTGCCTTACAGAGCAGCTCTGGAGCTGTTTAATCACTCAATTGGATTTTTCTGCCAGCATAATTTTTCTCTTACGTCCTAGAGGATGCTGGGGACTCCGTAAGGACCATGGGGGATAGACGGGCTCCGCAGGAGACATGGGCACTTTAAGAAAGACTTTAGATCTGGGTGTGCACTGGCTCCTCCCTCTATGCCCCTCCTCCAGACCTCAGTTTACTACTGTGCCCAGAGGAGACTGGGTGCTTTTCAGGGAGCTCTCCTGAGTTTCCTGACAGAAAGTATATTTGTTAGATTTTTTTATTTTCAGGGAGCCTGCTGGCAACAGACTCCCTGCATCGAGGGGCGGAGGGGAGAGATGCACACCTACTTCTGTGAGTTGATAGGCTCTGCTTCTTAGGCTACTGTACAGCATTAGCTCCAGAGGGATCGGTACGCAGGTCTCACCCTCGCCGTCCGTCCCAGAGCCGCGCCGCCGTCCCCCTCGCAGAGCCGGAAGATAGAAGCCGGGTGAGTATGAGAAGAAAAGAAGACTTCAGAGGCGGCGGAAGACTTCATGATCTTCACTGAGGTAACGCACAGCAGTAAAGCTGTGCTCCATTGCTCCCATACACCTCACACACGGCAGTCAGTGTAAGGGTGAAGGGCGCAGGGGGGACGCCCTGGGCAGCAATATAGACCTCTCTTTGGCAAAATAAATATATATGCAGCTAGGCACTGTATATATATATAAGAGCCCCCGCCATTTTTTTATGGGGGGGGCTATTTGAGCGGGACAGAAGCCCGTCGCTGAGGGGGTGGGGCTTCTCCCTCAGCACTCCCCAGCGCCATTTTCTCCACAGCACCGCTGAGGGGAAGCTCCATGGACTCTCCCCTGCTTATACCACGGTAGAAAGAGGGTCTTAAAGAAGAGGGGGCACATAATTAGGCGCATATATATATGGAAATACAGCGCTACTGGGTAAACATAAAATGATTGTGTTTTTTTCCTGGGTCATATAGCGCTGGGGTGTGTGCTGGCATACTTTCTCTCTCTGTCTCTCCAAAGGGCCTTGTTGGGGAACTGTCCTCAGATAAGAGGATTCCCTGAGTGTATGGTGTGTCGGTACACGTGTGTCGACATGTCTGAGGTAGAAGGCTCTCCTAGAGAGGAGCAGGAGCAAATTAATGTGGTGTCTCCATCGACAACGCCGACACCTGACTGGATGGATATGTGGAATGTTTTAAGTGCTAATGTAAACTTATTACACAAGAGATTAGACAAAGCTGAAGCTAGGGAACAGTCAGGGAGTCAACCCATGCCTGTCCCTATGTCGCAGGGACCTTCGGGGTCTCAAAAGCGCCCACTATCCCAAATAGTTGACACAGATACCGACACAGATTCTGACTCCAGTGTCGACTACGATGATGCAAAGTTACAACCAAAATTGGCTAAATGTATTCGATATATGATTATTGCAATAAAAGATGTTTTGCACATCACAGAGTCCCCTGTCCCTGACACGAGGGTACACATGTATAAGGGAAAGAAACCTGAGATAACCTTTCCCCCCTCACATGAGTTGAACGAATTATGTGAAAAAGCTTGGGAATCTCCAGACAAAAAGCTGCAGATTCCCAAAAGGATTCTTATGGCGTATCCTTTCCCGCCAATGGACAGGATACGGTGGGAATCCTCCCCTAGGGTGGATAAAGCATTGACACGCTTATCCAAAAAGGTAGCGCTGCCATCCCAGGATACGGCTACCATCAGGGACCCTGCTGACCGCAAGCAGGAGGTTACCCTAAAGTCCATTTACACACATTCTGGTACCTTACTCAGACCGGCAATTGCGTCGGCCGAGGTTGTAGCGCGGTGGCAGCATGGACAGATACCTTATCAGCAGAGATTGAGACCCTAGATAAGGATGCTATGTTATTGACCATAGGGCATATAAAAGATGCTGTCCTATATATGAGAGATGCTCAAAGTGACATTAGTCTACTGGGTTCTAGAATAAACGCTATGTCGATTTCTGCTAGACGAGTCCTATGGACCCGGCAATGGACAGGTGATGCCGACTCAAAAAGGCATATGGAGGTTTTACCTTACAGGTGTGAGGAATTGTTTGGGGAAGGTCTCTCGGACCTTGTCTCCACAGCTACAGCTGGTAAATCAAATTTTTTGCCTTATATTCCCTCACAGCCTAAGAAAGCACCACATTATCAAATGCAGTCCTTTCGATCACAGAGAAACAAGAAAGTACGAGGTGCGTCCTTTCTTGCCAGAGGTAAGGGCAGAGGGAAGAAGCTGCACAACACAGCTAGTTCCCAGGAACAGAAGTCCTCCCCGGCCTCTACAAAATCCACCGCATGACGCTGGGGCTCCGCTAAAGGAGTCCGCCCAGTTGGGGGCACGTCTTCGTGTTTTCAGCCACATCTGGGTTCATTCGCAGGTGGATCCCTAGGCAATAGAAATTGTTTCTCAGGGTTACAAGCTGAAATTCGAAGAGGTGCCTCCTCGCCGGTTTTTCAAATCGGCCCTACCATCTTCTCCCCAGGAAAGGGAGATAGTGTTAAATGCAATTCACAAATTGTATCTTCAACAGGTGGTGGTCAAGGTTCCCCTGCTTCAACAAGGAAAGGGAAATTATTCGACCCTGTTTGTAGTCCCAAAACCGGACGGTTTGGTCAGACCCATATTAAATTTAAAATCCCTGAACCTATACTTGAAAAGGTTCAAGTTCAAGATGGAATCGCTAAGAGCGGTCATCGCCAGCCTAGAAGGGGGGGATTTTATGATATCTCTGGACATAAAGGATGCATACCTTCATGTACTCATTTATCCACCTCATCAGGCGTACCTAAGATTTGCGGTACAGTATTGTCATTACCAATTTCAGACGTTGCCGTTTGGTCTCTCCAGAATTTTCTCTGAGAATTTTCACCAAGGTAATGACGGAAATTATGGTGCTCCTGCGAAAGCAAGGTGTCACAATTATCCCGTACTTGAACGATCTCCTCATAAAAGCGAGATCAAGAGAGCAGTTGCTGAACAGCGTATAACTTTCATTGAAGGTGTTACAGCAAAACGGCTGGATTCTCAATATCCCGAAGTCGCAGTTGGTTCCTACGACTCGTCTGACTTTGCTTGGGCATTATTCTGGATACGGACCAGAAAAGGGTTTATCTTCCGATAGAAAAGGCCCAGGAACTCATGACTCTGGTCAGGAACCTATTGAAACCAAAACAGGTGTCAGTGCATCACTGCACTCGAGTCCTGGGAATGATGGTGGCATCATACGAGGCCATTCCCTTCGGCAGGTTCCATGCGAGGATCTTGCAATGGGACCTACTGGACAAGTGGTCCGGGTCACATCTACAGATTCATCAGTTGATCACCCTGTCCCCTAGGGCCAGGGTATCTCTCCTGTGGTGGCTGCAGAGTGCTCACCTTCTAGAGGGCCGCAGGTTCGGCATTCAGGACTGGATCCTGGTGACCACGAACGCGAGCCTCCGAGGTTGGGGAGCAGCCACACAGGGAAGAAATTTCCAAGGTCTTTGGTCAAGTCAGGAGACTTGTCTTCACATCAACATCCTGGAGCTAAGGGCCATATACAACGCCCTATGTCAAGCGGAGACCTTACTTCGCGACCAACCAGTTCTGATCCAGTCAGACAACGTCACCGCAGTAGTTCATGTAAACCGCCAAGGCGGCACAAGGAGCAGAGTGGCGATGGCGGAAGCCACCAGAATTCTTCGCTGGGCGGAGAATCATGTAAGCGCACTGTCAGCAGTGTTCATTCCGGGAGTGGACAACTGGGAAGCAGACTTCCTCAGCAGACACGACCTACATCCAGGAGAGTGGGGACTCCATCAGGAAGTCTTCGCACAGATTGCAAGTCGGTGGGGACTGTTCCAGATAGACATGATGGCGTCCCGCCTCAACAAAAAGCTACAGAGGTATTGCACCAGGTCAAGAGACCCTCAGGCAGTAGCTGTTTAAACAGCTCTTCATTTTCTGATTTTATGTTTATGCTAACAAATTTGCTCTCTGAAAAGTGTCCACAAAGCCAAGTCTCTGATTAACACCTTTGTAGGAATGGTTTTTCACCTATTACTGAATTAAACTTGCTTCATTGGAAAGGCAGCAAGATGCATCCTCATTTCAATGTCTACTGAAATAATACAGGTTGACACCAGGAAACATAAACGCCACTGCATCCTTGCTGCTTTCGCATGTGGAAGTCTGTTTAATGTGAAAACAAGGTGATATCTAATTAGCACACAGGTAAGGAATTAAGAAAATCTTTATTTAAGGGTGAAGGTGTTTCTCACAAAATCGTTGCCCCAATGCATCATTGAAATTCAAGCTGGAAAGATGATTTTAATATATCACTTGTACATTTTGTATTGCTCTTCTGGTGACAATGTAGTTTGTTTTTGTCAATTAC